>NC_086331.1:67114367-67430213 GCF_032445375.1 Bacillus rossius redtenbacheri
ATAAAATATTTCGCATTTTCGGACTTGTAATTTTTTTCAATATGATGAAATATAAATAGCAGAATTTGTTAGAGGGAACTGCCGCCATACTTGTTTTCAATTCACAATAATAGGAGCGCGAGTGTCACGTAGTACACCAACCATATGCTAGAGGGCGCTGCCACCATCTTTGTTTTCAGTTCTTGCTACCAGGCACGTTAGTGTCCAGCCGTTCACTATAGAGCGCTACCGCTATGTTGGCAAGAGTGCAGGAGTATTCATTGCAACAATGTTGCCACTTCCGCCATCTTTTCGCACATCATAGCCATCATATTGTAATTCTGTAATTATTAACCTATATATCCGTAAATTATTCCAAAAATTATAAAAAAAAATCGCCCATTAATGTAATGATTGACCCGATTGATTTAAGTCTTTGGTTCAATCCTTGAGCAATACAAATAAAGTTTTATGTTTAAAATTAAATCATTTAAATTCATTTAAAAATACAAAAAATATATATTTACTGTCCTGATATATCAGCTTCCAGTGAGCCGCAGATGTAGGTTTGGTCGCAATATTGAAATTCTGTACTTATTAAATAAATAATCGAGAACAAAAACGAAAAAATATTATTAAATTAGCCAAATAATATAGCGATTGAATCAATCGATTTCAGTCCTCGGTTCGATCTTTGGTCGATGAAAAAAAGGGGTTTTTAGACTAAAAAATTAAATTTTTTATTTCTCTCTTTACTTTCTGACAATTGGATAGTTGGCCTTACAACGAAACGTCTCTCTAGACAGGCCGTATGACAAGCGTCTCCACACCAAAAGGTTTGGAAACCTCTTCAGCTTACTCATGCACCATTTCAGGTATAGACAAAGTATCCAGAACCAAAAGATCTAATTAATCGATTCTCAGCATACTGTTCGAACAGAACATTTACAATGTCAGCCTTGTAGGCCAAGCGTATCCGAACCACGTTGTATTCGTTTTCGATACTTGTTATGTTTTTACTGCTGATAAAGACACTGCACCCGTCAAAGTCTCCTCTAGTATGTAAACGACGATGGTAGATCTTCACAATGATCTATACTGACAATAGTCAGCATTACTGTTGTTGTAGGTGATAGGTCAGACTGAACTGAAGAACCTCCAATTGCTGATAGTACATACATCATAAGGTCTTCGTCGTTGTTGCGACAGCTACTGTCCAGTCCGAGTAAAGATTAAAATCAACATTTCCAAATTTCTTTGGCTTCCACAGCTCCAACTGGCTACGACGGCTACAATGGCTACAGCAGCTCCAACTGGCTACAACGGCTACAATGGCTCCAACACTCTACAACAGCTACAACTGAATTTGGCTCCAGTTGGTTTCAATCATATTTAGCCAGAAATTGTCTCGATTGCTGAGAAGGCTTTTTTGTTACTTATTATTTTGTTTGGTGACGATTATTGCATATTTTAGTTAGAAATTGTAGTGTGAGAAAACAATCTTAGGCGATAAATTAAAATACAAGAAATAAAATATTTTTTTTTTAAAAATACAAAATATAATTTATTTTTCAATAAAACACACTTGCAGGTAAAACAAGGCATTATTGTACTATCCCGTACATCATAGTTCATGAAGTATAGTACATTTTTCTTTAGTGATGGATATATTTTTTACATTTTGGGAAGCAAGTAGAAGTCTTAACCTATCGACCAATATTTTTAGATCTTCTCATGTTGTGTAATCAATCTCTTCTGCTGCTGCCTCCATCTTCTTTGCGGTTTTACTGCCAATTTTCTGAGAAACTCGATAGTCTTCTGTTTTAAAACCAGCCTCATAGTTATTATAATCATAATCGTCCCATTGATCATCACGAAAATGATCAGAATTGATAATTTTAACATGTCGCTTCCATCGTTTAGGTCTCAGTGTTTCATCACAATTGTCAGTCTTGTAAGATTCAGGTGCTTCAGCTTGGTCTTCGATCTTGAAATGTTCAAGTGCGTCATCACGTTACTCAAACTTGTCAGCTGCAGATGCTTTTATATTGTTTTGAATTCTGCAAAGATAACTTGAATTTGCTATTGATAATTTTTTTTTAAATTTCCATTAAAGATTGTAACACCCCTCGTGCCTCAAAATTGAATTATTTTAAAAGGAGCCTTGGAAACTGCTGGGTAAGAAAAATAAGTTAAATAAATTGAATTACCAGAGGCGACACGAGGTGGGGAACAAACAAAATTTAGGAACTTCCTGTAACAAGCAAGGAGGAAGTGGGTGGATCGTTAAATTCAATAAATAAAAACTACACGATTAACTTGATCTATAGTTTCCCTGTTTTTTTTTGCCCTGATGAATTATCTTGTTTCCATTATTTTACATACAAAAGGTTTTAACAAGTTTCAAAGATTAAAAAAAAAAAAAAAAAAACGAAAAGGGGCCGGCCCGCGATTATTTAAAACAATTTACATTCTTAGTTTGAAATATAAACATTTGCATTATGAGTTTCACACCCCAAAATTGGATGGATCCGATGATTACATTGATAATTAGTTCTATTCGTTCTACATGTTCTTGAGGAAAACACTGGTCGCTGGTGGGTTGGTCATCCGCTTAAGATAGTTCGTAGCTAGGTAAGGGGGAAATGTTAAATTTACATTACCACCCGGGGTCTTCAAACGATCACGTCGGGTAGTAGAAACGTTTCTTCTAATGTGACCCACGGAACAGGAGGGGGGGGCCACGAGATGGGAGCAATCAGTCTCTCCCTGTCATCGACCCTGTCTGCAAAAGTCCAAATCAAAACTGATTAGAACTTGTATACAGACAGTCTATGGGGCAGAAAATGCCCAAAAAAAAATTTAAGGGATAAAAAGGGGGGGTCGTGAATTATCACTCACCAAAACAGGGGAGTTGCCCAGCACGCTGCAGTCGTGGAGTCAGCCAGGGTCTGGAGCTCGCGAATTGCGCGGCAGGACGCGGATGATTTCTTCATGATAATATTTAAAAGAGAAAAATTTCGAAGGCAAATAATTGAACTATGCAGACAGACTAATCTACTAGGATTGACTTGAGGGATAGCATCCCTTATACAAAGCGACTACATAGTCGTTAGCGGTCGGATGAAGTTTTGCAGAGTCTGCCGATTCGCCGATACTCGCTGGAGATCTGTCTGCAGGCGCGACGCGAGTTGATCTCTGTCGCGGCAAACCGCGTCTCGTAATTAAAAGTGGCCACCGGCCCTTACAGGTGGAGGGGGGTCTGGGCCGCCGAAAGATTCCGAACTTGCCCGAATGCAGGCGGAAAAAAACTCTGGCAGCAGTTTTGAAGTTGGCATCACTGGGCGACAGTAGAGATCTTTGTCGGAGTGGTCTGAGTTGAAAACAATCGTCTCGCCCACGGCGTCCATATAACTCAAGGGAGAGCAGGTGCTGCTCTCTGGCGCCCTAGAGGGTAGGCTAGCGGAGAAGTTCACGACTTGGTCGCTAGGTAGCGCTTGCTATCAGTTCTGGCGCACTCGTTTTGCGAGTAGACCTTGGGGACGGTCACTGTTGTCCAGGGGGTTACGACCGGTCATTGGTCTTACTTGGAACTTTGAAGGGGGGGGGGGAGGGTAAAATGCAACGCTGCTGGGAATCTACGCCCCGTCGTGGCTGCAGCGGAGCGAACATAACACTAATACGTGATGAAAAAGGCCAATCTCAGCTCGTCTCTGAGAACTGGTCGTCTGCAAGCCTCAGGCTTGTCTATGCAGTTAGGGTCACGAAGAGAAATGATATTACAGGCTTGAGGCGTGACTGAAGGCGGGGGAAAGGGTAAGCTGTCTGCCAGTCAGGGATTAGGCCAGCAAAATATCCGACACGCCGATGGGAAAGGGGCTTCAGAGCACTGAGACAAAGTTTAACTCAGAGGAGTACACCCGACTTACAAATTAAAATCACACTATAGTAGAGCAAATAAAATTTTCACACAAAAAAAATTTAAAATCATAATAAAAATTTAAAATATATCGTGTCGAAATTACTAATTAACGGCACAAGATACTTCTTTCTTCGTTAGCATTTTTCTAATCATTAACGAAATCTGGGATAGTGTTGTCTTTATTTCACTTTCTGGATGTTGAAGCACCGTTCTTGTTATCATTAGTTAGCTTGGTTGTACAGATCTTGTGATGTTTATTCAAGATAATTCGTCAACTAAATGATGCTGAGTGCAACTAAATAATTTTTGGTAATGACCCAAAATACACTCGCTTCTCTCATGACGTTTAACATTTATTGCAAGGTAAATTTCTTGCTGCAATAACTACACTTGTGTCCGTTCGATAACGGCTACAGACATCGCTACGGAATCCATACTAGCTTCTGTGAATGTGGTCAGAAGCACACTGAGTGTTCCAAACTAAAACAGAAATTCAAGTAAGCATTTCAGTAAACCATCAGCTAGAGTTAATTTTACATATTTTGAAAAATTCATCTCCAAGTAGATCTGCTTTTCACCAACAGATGTCTCCTCATGTAATTGCTCACAGTGTTCTTGCTTAAAACAATATATCTGAATCCATCTAGTACAATTTACCTTGTATGATAATGCAAGTATAAAACATTCGTTATTTTTTAAGTTGTAAAAGCGGTCATTGTTTTAGGCAAGATGCGGGATGCTCACTCACGATCGGAATAGAAGGAGAGCTTTGCTTGACCTCAAGCAGAAGGAGAATAGTCTTGCATGCTGTAGTTCTCAGCTGTTTTAATACATAGAAATCGACTCAGTGATAAATCTAATTTATGTGTGAGTTTCACCTGATTTAATTTGTAGTTTTAATTTGGTAACAGGAATTCACTAACTAAACGTAAAACTGAATACAATTGCAAGTCTCATATCGAAAATATGCTTCAAATGATTACCTTTTTTTTAATGATTAACCAGAAGCACGCTAATAAATTAAACAAAAGTTTTGACAGGAATAACCAGAAGCACAGGGAGAACACCAACAAAATGTTGTCAGGAATAAAAAGTGGCCGAGGTCAAAGTCAAGGTCATGCAAGATGGCCGCCGTGAAGTCACAATCCAAGATGATGGACCTCAACCACACACAATGTATTGGCACCAGATGCTGGACATACGTTTATATATTACTCGTATGCCACATCGGAATGTTTTAGGGGAAAATTACAGAGTAGCGACTCCTGGAAAACAATTTGAATAGTAACTAAAGTTAAAGGTTAGTTAGGTTGCCTTTATTAATTACGGATAAAGTTTTACTTACGTACGGTACCAAATAAATATTACTACTTCTGAATTTACGCAACGAATCTTCCACTAAACGGTTTTGTATTAACCTTATTTACAAGAAGCTGCTATTTTATAAAATTACAATATTAGGAACCTATCCTAATTTTTGTGTTACAATATAGATTTTACACTCCTTATATACGAATTCTGACCAAATGAATAGTGCCCACAGCGTCATCTAAGAATAATTAGTTCTTGAGTTTGGCTAGGTTAATTTTGTTCTCAGTATATGTTCTTTAATACTAAGTGGGTTGAGTGTTGGAAAAACAAGTATGTTTTAACTGTGCGTAGCATTGCTTTTGTGAATAACAGATTGTTTTGCAAACAGCCTTTCTTTTTTATTTGTACAAAACATTTATTTTAAGATATTTTCGTATGGACGCTTTCACTTGATTCGTTGTGAGGATGATTTTGACTTTCCACCAAAATCTATAGAATTGGTTGTAGGGAAAGTGGAAAATAAGTACATTTCATTGTAAACAATTTTAGTAATTTGGTTGCTCTTGTATTATGTACTAGCCAGGCCCCGGTTTCAGGAGCCAGCGCTCTGGGAAAATAATTTTTAGCCGCCCCCCTTTCTTTCCAGTTCCCCGAAAAAAATAATAAAACTTTTCAAAGTCAAGCTTATTTATAATAAGTTTTAAAACAGCATATTATGCAACTAAATACAAAGGTTTTTCAAAGACAAAGGCTGTGTGTATTTTTTTATTTAATAAATGCTTGTAGCATTTTTATACGGCTGTAATAGGTACCGTAATAAAATTTGAGTACAGTGTACTATTAAAAGAATTTTAAATCTTTTTCTAAATTATTTTATTTAGTAATTTTTATTTTTAGGCATTATTTCTCGTCCCTCAAACCTTTTTGTCCAATTTTTTTCGTACCACGAATTCTTTCGCCGCTCAAAAACTGGAAATCTGGGCGAATGCCCGGTTGACCCATATGTAAATTGGGGCCTAGTTCTAGTACATTTTGTGGATCTACAGTGACGAAATTACTAGGATATGAAGCGTAATACGAAGTTAGGTCATGAGATGTTAACATATCAATGCCTGATTATTAACTATTCATGTATACTTGGTTTATAAACACTTATCAAATTTTTCCTATTATCATTGAGTTCTAAGGTAAAGCTGCCATGAAGTGAACGATTTTTATAAGAAATTGGAAATTCTTTTTTTTTTCAGTATCACTGATAGAATAATATATTTGAATATATGATTTTTTTTTACATCCGGTCATTCATATATGCCAATCCTGTATGTAACCTGTGGGTTGTTGTTTTTACACTGTTTTTTTTTGCAAGTTCTCGTAAAGCAAATGCAGTTGTGAATCATGGTAGTTGAAAGTGTAGACGTTTAATAGCGCTGGATTTCAGTAGGTAATTAATAAACAGAGTATGTGGTTGTTTCAACTTGTTTATTTGAGAACTTTTAATATGTAGTTCGCTATTTTAAGACATTATTTTCAATTTGCCTCCAGAATCATTACTTTCTTTTTAATTATATTTAATTATATAATTATGTTTATATACGTGTGTGTGCGTGAAGGCGTGTGTGTGTAAATCATGACCGTGGTTATTTTATCGAACTCAACAAATTTTCAGTTAATTTATTTTTTTCGTAACCGGAAAAATTCAATCACTTCATTACCATTTGTTAAGTTTTCACTCACTGTGGAAGCAGCGAACGCATATTGAAACCTAAATTTTTGAAGTCCCATTACACATTGTAGAACGGGCTTGAGCGGTAGATACGTGGCACTTTTCACGTGTAAGAAGTGTGAAATTCATGACAATTTAACAATTGGATGTAAATGTAGAAAATTATGTTTAAGAAGTGACCACGGGCGTCTGAAATATATAAAATCAACAAGTATAATTTGGCTACACCTTAAGGTGTTCACTAGTTGACTACAAGGCTAATGTTTTAAACTTTGTAAGAAAAGCAAACGCACAGGACGCTACATGCAACAAGTGCAATAAAACTACGGTAATTTATAGGTAAAATACGCCAGACGCTAGACTAGACATCGCCGACCCTGCAACTTGAAACAATACAAATGTCGAAACAATTTACATTTGGCTTATTTCTATAAGTAATGTTAATTTTATGTCAAAGTAAGCAATTCTTTAAAATTTCATTAAAAATTTTCATGTGCTTTCACTGTTTGGTGGTTTCATAAGTGAAAACGTGAAACGAGTAATAAAAATAAAATCGTTGGCTTCCATACAAATAACTTCAGTGTTTTTAGAACACGTTACATTAAATATGGAGGACAGAATTGCAATATGTCTTGTGTGATTTTTAAAGGTTATTTGAAAACATTGTTATTTACCTTTTCTTGAGTTTCTTGTCTGAAACTATAAGACTCGGTCTCATTGGGGGCCATCCCTAAATAACGCCACGCGTTAAGGGGAGGGGAGGTGGTCGACGAAGTGTGACATTGTGTGACAAGGGGTAGGAGGCGCCATAAGCTTCGTGATGTCACATGTCAAAATATAAAACATTTAAATGCGAAACTTTAAATGTAAGAGAAAAACTTAGAAATATTACCAACATTAATATGTCTATACGATTTAAGGTAATCAACTCATGAATGCGAAATTCAAAGAAGTTTTCGAGATTTGAAATTAGAGCGAATTATAGTATCAGCTGTGCAATATTTTAAAGATTTTCACTTGGATGCTATTTACATTGCCACAAATGCTCCGGGAAGAAGTGCATTCAACAGAGTTGAACGACAAATGGCCTCTGTGTTCCTGACTTTAACAACCAAAATGAGAACGAAATGCCTGCTATGCCAGTGATAAGCAATATAGAGGAGTGGGTTCAGAGTCCATGGACACAAGATGATTGAGTTTTGTATCTTTCATTGATATAATTATTAGTTTATCATTCTTTAAGTAGTTTCTTATTTTTTTCAATTTTAAGAAATGTTTGAATTAATATTATTTTGTTTAAAACATATTTTTAATGAAAGTAATAATAATTTTAAAACTGATGTTTTAATTAAATTAGTTCAATATATAAAGTTGGAAAATTTGTGACGTCACACCATCTGTGACAAGTCCCGGGTGGGGGTGGGGGGAAAAAAATCATGATTCGTGTGACATAATTTATGGATGGCCCCTTGTAAGTGTACACGTGCGTCTCTCAAAGTTCGTTGTTGTACTATCTGAACGGGTGAAAAATTTTTATGTGTTAGAATATGATTGTAAAAAGTAAAAAACTGCAGATTTTTATAACATTTTTTAATGTGAAGGTTTAATTTTGGAAGTAACTTGGAACACTTAAACTAAACAAAAATTTATTTCCCCATAGAAATCAAGGAGACTGTATTGCGTTTTTTATAAATATTTTGTGTTTGTTAATACTCGAATTATATTTCATACAAACCAGCACGAAAATCTGTATAAGTTTCATTCTGTCCTTTGTATTGAGAATCCGTTTGCCCGTAAATTGTTCCCCCAACATTTGGCAACTTCTCTCCCCTTCCCCAGTGACGCACGGGTTTACTGCCACATCCCACCCCAGCACGTTTCAGGTATTCTTCTCCAAAGACCATACGACCTTGAGTCCGGGATCTCAGGCGCCCCGCTGAGACATCACAATGACAAGCTATACAGTACAACCTGAAAACATTTCCGTCGACAACAAGCAGTCGCTGTGCTCGTATACACAAGCATAAATATTCATTCCACCTATTCATAAACAAAACTAAATTAACTTTTATTTTTATTTTAGTACCTGATTTCGGGAGGCACATATCTAATTTCATTGAAAGAAATGTCAATGACTTAAACAAATATAGGTAAACGACTATGAAAAATAAACACAGGCCTGTTCCGTTCAATAAGCACTTTTATTCATTCATCCTACTTATATTATAAATGCAAATTTGATTATGATTGTTTGTTTGTTACGCTTTCACGCCTTAAATACTCAACCGATCATCTTTTAATTTTGCATACACATTGTCAGGGGTACAGAAAAGGACATAGGATATATTTTATCAAAAAATAAATTACAGTTTAATAAACTAGAAGAAAACTTAAACAGCAAATCTAACTATTATATCGCTGGGTGTAGTTATTTTTCGTTGCTATGAGCAATCCGTTAGCATGGAGGAAAGTTTCCATAACATAAATTGTATGTATATTTTTTTACTGACGAAAAATCTTATCAAATTTAAAAATCTAAACAAAAATTGGTGAAAGGGTCTACGGAATTTAAAAAATGAATAACTTAGAACCACCTACATGCGATCCCGCTTCGAATGGTGATGGTCCCATACCGGTACGTTTAGTCGTGTTTACGTGATTGCACCTCAAAGCAGAAGAAATTTCATCATTTATATATATAGATACTAGCTGCCCGACCCGGTTTCGAACGGCTATACTACAGGTAAAAGAAGACCAAATCTCCCATTTACAGTAATAATAAATGAAATACCATGGCAATTAATTTATTACAATGTTTTTTAATGTATCGGAGATAAAACGAATAGCACCAATGGTTTCCCGACTCTCGAGCACGCAACGTGCAACTGGTGTACCCGTACTTCGCTTCGGCAGTCTGCAGGCAGTACACTCTTACGCCGCTCATTTTACATGCCCCTCCTTGTGGGTACGCCACTGCAGCGCCTCGAATGGAAAAAGAAATCAAAGCGATGCCCGTTGCCATGGAGACGAAGTAACCACTGTTGCACGGGCTTAACCACCCTTGGAAGCTGATTTTCTGGAAAACGTCATCCTGCGTAACATAAGGAAAATTACTGTCAAGTTTCAAGTCTGTAGGATATATACTTGAAAAAAAAAAAGAGCAATTTTTTATATTTAAATTCTCCGCAAAATTTCAATGGTGATGAGGACTGCACTAACAATGAATTAGTCGTTGCCATAGATACGAATGAAGCATCAACAATGCTACAGCCGTTGCCACGGTGATTTTCTACCAATTCATCACAACATACACCTCTAAACCTCTAAAATTGTCAGTGTTTCTCTACTATATTATGCATGTTTTATACATATAAACCTTACTCTTGAATCAATCTCTCTATTAAAAAAACCGCATCAAAATCCGTTGCGTAGTTATAAATATCTAAGCATTCATAATGATAGTCAAACAGCGGGAAGCGACTTTGTTTTATACTATGTAAGATATAGATTATAAGCGGAGTTAATAAGGGATGTTAATTAACTGTAGGTAAAATTTAATATGGAGTGAAATCTTAAATTCGCGACAAAGCAGAACCTATTACTCTACTAAAACAAACTCCGCTATTTCTTTTCTTCTCCAACACTTAACCCTGATTTATATTGTGTAGTTTTTTTTATTTTGTAAATATTTAACCTCTACCCGTACTGAACAACAACCTGAATTAAATGAGTTAATTATATTATTAAATAATTGAATTTAATAGTTTTGCTTCCTGTTTTCCTGTGTCGACCGACAACCTGAATTGAATGACAAAATCTACTTAAACGCGAGCAAACCGTGGGATAAAGCTAGGAAGTAGTAAATGTGATGGATATTATTTTTATTAAATTTAAAGAAATGAATGTATTATGAATCATTTATACATTTCTTGTTCTACAAACTGCTGAAAATGTTTTATATATACACACATGTACATACAAACACAAACACTCACACATATTAGGTGTGTGTATATGTATGTATGTGTGTATATATTATATATATATATATATATATATATATATATTATTTCCTTGCGCGCTTGCAGTTGTTAGGCTAATATTACACTATGCTTTTCTGACGCTGCGGCTAAAACTTACACTGAATAAATATTACTTTTGACACGAGTAACTAAGAAATTTACTTTATCTTAAGTGAAGTATAAACAGACTTGTAAAACATTTATTTTATAAAATTAGTTGTATAATTCTTTATTTTTTTAATTTTTAGACCAGATTTTTCTACTGAAAAATGTGTGGGACTAAGTAAGTTGTATGGTTGGATCAGATTTAGCACGTTTTCTTTAAAGAAGCAGTACAAATAACTGATATCAAAATGAATGTAAAAATCGAACAATTTCTTATATTTAGTTTTTTAATTCAACTTTATTTAATTATTGCTGTAGAAATGTGGTAATAATAACAGATGGACTGGGTCAACATTCAAAAGCGATGTTAACTTGTGAGAATTATAATATATCATATTTAAAAATCACGTGTGTGCCACGCTCCGGTGCAACCATTCAGTAATAAAATAGTAAGTGAATCAATGAATTATTTTTTTAACACATTAAATAGTCTTAATTGATTCTACACAAAAAATATCACCAAGAAAGTATTGAAATACAAATTATTTTATTCCGAACTTAAATCGAAACTGAAATGTTAACACCACACATAACTTTACAACAACAAACATAATAAAAATGTAAATCTACTTAAATATTTGTTGTAAAGCCAATTTAATTAAATGCCAAGATTTGAACCGAGTAGGAATTTGAATAATTAAAACTTATTGGCAGTTTCTAAAGAGCAATGTGTGCAATACACCAAGGGCCTTTCACGACTGCAGTGAAGAAAGCATCGACAATGCAATAGCTGCGGTCAGTAGAAATAACACGGAATAGAGACTATACTAAAAATCTGTCAAATTAAAAGTCTTGCTACAAAATAAGTATACTGTTGATAAAAACAAAACCTTTTAAGAGTTTTGTAGGGAATTTCCGAATAGAAAAAAAGTTCATATGAAGAAAAAAATACTAATATAATATAAAGTAAACTTAATATATGCAGAAGAGGCATGTGAGGGTAGTATGTTTAAAATAATAGTTTTACAATTTATGAAACACGGGATTTGTCGCGATGTCGAGGTGTATATAATGGCGTAAAGATAGTTTAACATGAAATACAGGAAACTTTATTAAATTCTGGTAATATTTATTTGAAGAGAAAATTCACCCCCTTCCCTTTCCTCTCTTCCAGAAGAATATATGTAACAAATTAACGTCTCCGAGCAACGCGAAAGGCAGACAGAAAAAAATAATTTATTATTGTAATTGACAGAATTGATAAAAAAAATGCATAGCAAAACAGGGTTTAAAATATATGCATTGCTCTTAAAATTAGATAAACTTTAAAATATATTTATTCTAAAAAAATATGGTTTGATTAGTTAGCAAAACGTAGTTAGGTACACACTGATGGCTAGCGTCTCCCTTCTGAGCTCCGTGTGCGTGGCTGACAGCAAATAAAGACGAGACTACAATCGCATTACTTAATAAGGTACCTCTAAATGAAAGAGATTGTAACGCTATAGGCGTATAAGCTTGACAGGAGCAAGGCACTGAGACTAGGGATTGCAATACAGCTAAGTGGAATCCCGCAATCCCGCGGGATCCAGCATCATCTGAAGGCCTGGGGGATCCCGCACTGGCTTGTGGATCCAGATCGTGAATTTGCCGCTCTTTGAATCGCTCCGTCGCTCTGCATCTCGCCGCCGCGCCGCCGTCTCACTCGCCAGTTGGCATTTGACTCGCGCAAAAGAACATGGGTGGTTTTGCGAACAATCCGTCGTCGTGTTAGTAAAGTATATTTTTCTTTACGTACATTTAAATAATTTATGCCTTTACCTGGATTCAAGATAATTCCATTGAATTGTGGTAATTTTTTAGAGCAATTTTATTAGCTATTCGCGTAAGGTGTATTCCATTAATGCATGTACAAAACGGGGACGCACCACAACGCCGAAATACCACAACGCCGAACGTACAATAACGCCGAATACCATAACGCCGAATTCCAAATTGACCACAACGCCGACGACCCGAAAACTGCCGTGTACCACAACGCCGAATGACCACAACGCCGAAATACATTAACGCCGAAAAATGTCATTGCAGTACTGCCACAAAAACAAACTCAGAAGAAAGTCACTAAATATACTGAAAGAGAATTCAAATGTACAACAACGCCGAAATACCATAACGCCGAATGCCACAACAACGAATCTACAATATGACCATAACGCCGAAACCATTATATGACCATAACGCCGAAATTCTAATATGACCATAACGCCGAAACCATAACTTTTTGCCTACCTGCCAGGCATTGAAATGCTGTATTCGTAAGATAAGCGCACTCTCTTGCAACTGTGAAGCTAAACATACAGCCAACATGTTTATCTTTTTGCACATTCAATATCAGTACTGATTTTTCCCCTAGTTAAAACATAACACTTTATTATTTTTTATAGGGCAAATGGAACATTGATCGAAATGAAATATATTTTTGAAAGAATAATTTTTTTTTTACAATTCAAGGTCAAGTTGAAGGTTTTTTATTTCGAAAATGCGACGTTTTTACAAGGGTTTCGAGAAGACGAGGCGGCCTTTTGAAATGTCAGCTCCTTAGAGTTGATTTGAGGAAATAAATTAGATATGAAGTAGTGCCGGGAATGATGGGCAGGAGAAACACGAGATCCCGAAAAATTTGCGAACTTTCGTTGAAAATCTGGAAGTAAATTGGACCCGGATCGCCTAGGTGGGAGGCTAATGCTGTAGCTAACCTCCACTCTTGCAGTTACTAATAGGTATATTATTCGATTCAGACTTACGTAGTTATAACAAAAATGATAGGGTTACCGCTTAAAGTCCCGTAGGTACACGCTGCACAATGAAAACGCTGCATGCTCGTTCAATTGCTTGTGCGTGAAGGGCGACTCAGAGTTGGAGGCACCGAGGATAAGGGCGGTATATCGATTTAGTCTCTCATTCACACAAGTCACCTGTAAGTGGACGAGCGTCTTAAACATTTGTCTCAATAAGTGTAGTAGTTTGTAGTTCGTAATTTACACATAAAGTATTTTTTAAAATGTACGCTTTTTGCAAATAGTGCACCACTTGTCTGCAAAAAAAAAGTATTATACCATTTTAGGCTATTTTCATAACAATATTTACAATACTTTAGGTGCATAAATTTAAAAACTATTTGATTCATTGCTATAAAATAATGTAAATAGGCTATACATAATTGTATAATACTGTCGAAATAATGAAGAGATTCTTTAATACCAATAAGCCTACTATATTTATATTTAAAAAAATTATAACCACTGTAAAACTAACTGGCATTTCCCTAAGGAGCTCGCCTACATGTGCCTAAACTGCAGTGTAGCATGTCAGAATAATTTTTTACAGATTTAGTAAAGTATCTTTATGCTGTTTATCTACGAAAAAAAAACACACACTTCTTTCAAGAAAACATGCGCAATATAAACACCTTTTAGGTCGCGTCTAAATAGCCAAAACTGGGGTGTTTAGGGTGCTATTTCAGAAAATGTACTAGCTGGATACAAATGAACTTAAGGGCGTTGCAATAGGCGGGCCCCTTAAAGGCGTTTAAGTGTGAAATATTCACAGTTTGATGTTTATTATAAATATCGTTAATTCTGTATACATTAGTTGTAAGCATAGTTTGCATATTTTTCTCAAAACAGCTTGTTAAAGACAAAATATGCATGTTACACGAGCATACAATAAGTAAAAACCAATATTAAATTATTCAGAATGAAATTACATGCGATAGGCAATATGCTGAAATATACCCATAACGAAATAGTTTCTTCTTTTTTTTATAATTGCTGAGTTTTCGAATTTTTTTTGTAAAATACGAGGTTCTTCTGGTATTCATGTGATATCTTTGGGTTATTATATCCAGTTACGTGAAGTTATTTAAGGTGGTCGTTTAGATTATACTATATACTGTGCAGAGCTTCAGCACTTCACGTATCACACAAGTGTACCGCGTGTGTGCTCGGCACTTGCTACCAATACCACTTAACATATGTTACACATGTTCCTAGACCATT
This sequence comes from Bacillus rossius redtenbacheri, assembly GCF_032445375.1. NCBI lineage: Eukaryota > Metazoa > Arthropoda > Insecta > Phasmatodea > Bacillidae > Bacillus > Bacillus rossius. The sequence goes on from NC_086331.1 coordinate 67,129,491, forward strand.
GATGCCAGCTTATACAATCCTCTATATAAATAACCTCTTTTGGAAGCTGAAAATGGCTAAAATGGTTATTTTCACCGTCAATTTTAGGTTTGAAAATGAAGTTTCACTGACTTGAAAATGGTTTAGGAACGTGCAAAAAACCTTCATATTTAATATTTCGTCATAAAATGATAGGATCCCCACTGAAATTGCCTTAGAGGGGAGTCTTCGACAATGTTGCTGCATGTCAGAAGACCGCCTGGCGGATATAGGCGTTAGGACCTTGATGCGCGTGTCTGTATCGCTCTTAGCTCTCCCGCCCTTCCCACACCTCGAACATTAAAAACATACCCGCTATCAGGCGGCCACTTTAAATCGTTGCGCAATATTTAGGATTCCTGCGTAGAACTGTTTCACAGCGGAAAGTTTTCAACATAAATATGTTAAAACTTTCCGCTGTGAAACAGTTCTACGCAGGAATCCTAACCCAACAAAAATTATATGTCCGAAACCTCCACGAAATATAATATTGGTTGGTATTCAAATAGTAGTGATTTTCAAAGTGTCCACTTTACCGTGAACGGCCTACCTTGAAAATGAATTATGTAACATGTTAGAAAAATATTAGGTGTACTATGCTTTTTTTTTTGTTAAACACATTTATATCGCATTTAAGAACGCATTTGCGGCTAGAACAAGATTTATTCTTAACATGAAAAAATTCACAAACCCCTGCGATATGTAAGGAATTTATGAAATGTAATTTTCAAGACCCTAAAAACGCCCGAATATCTCAACCGCGCCATTTCAGCATTATCCTTTCGGGAAACCATTGAAAACCGGAATCAATGTTTAAAAGTTGGACATTGTTTGGTACAAATATAAAACTACAACTTTTATTGCGTCCAAACCACCTTAATACAATGCATAATTATGTTATGTAGTCATCTTGCAAGACTTAAATGTTTTCCAAGCATTTGAATAGCTACTTCAGTTATATGTACCTCCACAGTGCACAATGAAACTTAGGCATGCGGGTTAATAATGATACATGGAAGTGAGTTTAAATACTATCATGAAATGATAACGAAGCATTAACTGAGGAGACAGCTCGAGAGGAATGATTTTATAAATAACTATTCCGTTCACCAAGTATCCGGGGCTACTAATCATCGCTAACAATTCATATAATAACTGACAATTATAACTTACTTTAATTAATTGTGCCACTTTACAACTACAGATAAGATTCTAAACTTTGCTGCTTTCGTTATAAAGAAAATAAGTTTCCAAATACTGCGTTTAGGTTCCTGGCTGGTAGGCAACACGCTAGGGATTCGGCGCTGTGGTCAAATACGGATTCGGCGTTGTGGTCAAGTATGGATTCGGCGTTATGGTCAATTTGGATTTCGGCGTTATCGTCAACATTGAATTCTGCGTTATTGTCAATTACCGATTCGGCGTTATGGCATTCGGCGTTGTGGTATTTCGGCGTTAAGGTACTTTTGAGAAACACACATAAATTAATTTAGTTGTTTTCAGTTTGCTCATTTGGCACTCCCGCAGCAACATTTTTCGGCGTTATGGTCATTCGGCGTTGTGGTCATTCGGCGTTGTGGTACACAGCAGTTTTCGGGTCGTCGGCGTTGTGGTCAATTTGGAATTCGGCGTTATGGTATTCGGCGTTATTGTACGTTCGGCGTTGTGGTATTTCGGCGTTGTGGTAACGACCCGTACAAAACCTAATCTATTATTTTTAATTGCGGGTATGGCTCTTTTAAAACCACATCGGAAGAATTTTGGTGACTAATGTTAAAGGTTATTGGCATTAATTAAATACGTCTGAAGGCTTTATGTGTTCTCAATTTTTGAAAATAAGTCAACGTTATATCACTGGCTTAAGAACCCACTTAAAAACAAAACGATGCTTAGAAATAGGTCAGTTACGTCCATTTATAAATACAGATACCAAAGCATCCACGTTAAAAATGAAGATATTGATGAAGAATTACTCAAAAAGAAAAGTAAAACTATCAGACGGATATTTGATAAAAGAAAATTCGATTTGGCTTCTTACTACAATATTAAAACATAAACACAATTTATTCATTAAAATGTTTTCTGAACAAAACATTACCGCAAACCTTTATTTTCAATGCCTTGTTTTCGCCAAACGAAAACCAAGCACAGAGTGACTCACAACATTTAAAGTAATTTGACCGCGAAGTAAATCAAATCTGAGGCTTCGAACGAGAAAGTTAAAATTACGTCTAGCGAAAGAGGAATTAATTTCTTTCATATGTAAGCTTTAATTCAATACAATAAAATAATAACTAAGCCTACTGTATTTGTAAACATTAGGTGGCGCTCACCCGTCATGACGATTAAAACAAGTGTGAAATGGACGGCTTGTGCATTTTATGCCTTTAAATCTAATAAAATGCACGCACTTTTGTATGTTGTAAGTTAATCCAATTATATGTACAAATAAGGCGTTTATAAATTATTTATTTGTATTAAGCAAAAATATGCGTCTTCTTGGTTAGAACTTTTGCAATTTTTTTTAACTGTGTTACATTACGTGACACTTGTGTTGCCTTCTTTAAGTAACAACTAAATCTGATTTTTTTTTGTTAAATGGGTATTTCTGTATTCACTTAAATATAGGACAAGAAAACAACGACGTTAAAAAAAATTTTTACCTTAAAATATTTTAAATGACTCTTTATGTATATACAATATCCATAGGTTGCCAAACATTTCTAAAAATAATTATTTGCATTAAAACTTATGAAAGAATTTCATCATATGAGAATAATTGTCATTAATTTTTTTTAATTGTATGAAGATTTACTAGCATTCTGTATATTTTTATGACATGTTTAGTGAGATTGAAAAGTTAAAGAATAGAAAGAGTATTTGAACATAAAGACTTCCTGCTTGCTTGCTTCCTTGCTGCGGAGGAGATCAGTCACCTAATGGGCTTGGAAGTGTAAAGACAGCGGTGAATTTTTTGTTGTCTTTCCGAGGTTCAAATACCGTAATTGAATTAATTGAAACTTATAGTTTTTTTATGTGACTGGTTTCAAATACGTCTTAATATAAGTTATATTTATAAATAGTTGTCTGAAGAAAAGAGAATGAAAAAAGAATTCATAATTTCTGTAATTTATTTAATTTTTTTATTTGAATCTTTCAGTTTCTAGTTAAAATTGGAATCTAGGATTCAAATTTCACTCGAAGTATCAAATTATACCTGAGTTATGGAACTTTATTAAATCTGTTATTTTTCTGTCAAAGTAATACATCAAAGTCAGGTAGAACCCCACTTCAACAACAATAACAACTCTAAATTACGTTTTCGACTCGCCAGACCTTACTACTTGCAAGAATTAAGAAATTGGTTAGTCCATGAAAATGTTATGTAATTTTTTTCTCTTTTAATGTTAAAATATTCCAGTTAACCAACATGAAAATATCTGTTTAAATGGTACTTTCCTTATTCATTTAATTTAAAGGAATTTTGTAACTGGTAAAAATTAAGACAAAATTTTTGTGACTGCAGAAGTTAAACTAATTATTTTGGCAACCAAAGAAAGTACACTTAAAAAATACAGCAGTATGTATCAGTCCACCGGGAAATATCTTCAGGCAATATTTTGTATGGTTACGAAAAAAAATACTTCAATTTGTTTTCAGGCTAATTTTTCATATAAAGTTTTAAAGAAAGTTTTTAATTTTTGGTGAGTCCAGAGAAATCGTTTTAAAATAGAATTCTGAAGTAGGGGCCTAAGCGTTAACACAAATAAATTATGGATAGTGAAAGTAAGCTTAAGAACAGTATAATTAATGTATAGTTATAAAATTAGTTCTTAAAATAAAGACTCTCTTAAACAATTAACGTTATTGAGTTAAAATAAGATATGATGGCTGGTCTCTACAGCAGTATCAAATATAATTTCGAAACACTACTCATAAACTTTTTGTACGTGTTTTTGGCATTGTTTTCTTGATAATCCAATACACGATCAAACTATGCCGCTAAGATTTTTTTTTCTCATTTCCATTGGCCTACAACAAAAGCTCTAGATGATTTACTTACAAATAACAAATGGTTGAAGTAATATCTTGTAACGTGTAATGAAACCATTGAACTATCAAGTATATATTTTTAATTTGCATGATTATAAAGCCCTGCAGTAAATAATAAAATTTACATATACAAAAAAAGCATATGAAATATTTTGATTTCAAACTTTTGTCAAAAGATATACCCGTAAGTCTGCTAAGTGTGTATTTATTAGACGAATATTTAAACTAAAATAATACTATTTAACTGTGAATTGCACATAATGAAAACTTAAAAAAATGTTTCACTGTAAATTTATTGGCTAACTTTCTGTGTTGTATGGGATAATTATGCATTTTCTATAAGACGTCGACTAGCCGTAAACATTAATGCATTTTATTACACGCAATACTTCAGCGAACAAACATTATTATTGAACATTGGACTGTGAATTAATTTTCCCGTTTCACAAATGACCAATAAAGCGGAGCTTTATCAATAAAACGAAATAACATATAAATTTAAAATATTTTTTTTAATTACGCAGTTTATCAACACGAAGAGTTATTTGGTGTTCAGTATTACAAAGAATAAACCAATCGTATTGTTCCCAGTTTAAAAACCACGCAATCAAAACTACCCATCAAGTTTTAGTCATTACTAGCTAATTTAAATGGCCGTTATTTCCATCATATTGGTAATTGGATGTTTACTTTATTTTTTAATTCAGTTGAAGTAATTTTTGTTAGATTGCACTTCAAATAATTTAGGCTATTTTTATACCATAGTTCAACTTTGTGTTTCAATTGGAGATAAGCTCATTTTTTTACTATTCTACAATTAATAATACATAAAATTTATTTCTCACAGATGTTCTTTGTTAAATTTACGTACTGTGTGGAAATGCCATAGTTAATAAAAAAAGTTTATAAAAATGTAGTATTTAAAGTAACCAATAGAAAGCACTCCTGGTAAAGATGGTTAGGTATTCATCTCCATCTAGCGGGCAAAGTGAGAACTATGTAGGGACTGCATGAAAGACCGTATGAAAACCTTCACCACAAACACACAACCGAATGTTAACAATTCAAGATCCACACAACTTAGAAACGTCGTAACGTAGAAAGTCACAACTTAGAACTATCACAACTTATAAACACAACTTAGAACTGTCATAACGTAGAAACACGTAACTTAGAAACACGCAACGCAGAACCACACAACTTAGAAACGTCGTAACGTAGAGAGTCATAACATAGAACCGTCATAACTTAGAAAATTCTAAGTTATGTGTTTCTAAGTTGTGTGTTTCTAAGTTGTGTGTTTCAAAGTTATGACAGCACCCCGCTTGAGTGGCTACATTGTCTGTTGTGGCATGTAGTCTGTTAATCTTTATATTGTAACGACGTGCGAGAGCGACCTCGGGGGAAATAATGTAAGTGTTATTCTTGTTTGACAGTGAGGCGGTGGCCCTTGCCCTAATGTAACGTAAAATAATAGGTTGTCTCGTTTAAATTCCCTTTCGGCCGCCACCTAGAAAATTATGTTTGGCTTAACTGAAATTACTTAATTAACTTAACTTGTTGTAATTGTTCTCCCCTGAGGCGTCGACGTATGTAAAATGTACGTAAAGTACGTAAAGAATTTAAGTAATTTTGTAATAGCATGTAACTTCCTAGCGCGCATTATGTTGTTGTTCGCGTATTTTTTTTTTGTCTTTGAAGTCTCATTCGAGGTAACCTTTCCGTATTTGCGGCATTTGTCTTGTGTGGACATAATGTCCCTTTTGATGGTCCGATTAGGGACCACGCACTGTTAAGCAGGTGTCGCTTGCATTTTTCTTGGCCTTCAGAGATGGCTCGTCCACCACAAAATTCATCGTGTATTTACTTTGTCGATTATTAATGTCACTATTAACTATTTATGTCATTAATGAAGTGAAACATGTAAACGTAATTGCAAACATAGTCTGTCATGCTTTTTCTCTTTAACACGTCAGTATTAAAAACAAATGTTAATCTTAATGTATTTCCAGTGATTAAACCAGCTCCCAAACACCTTACCGCAGTCCCAGCCATGCTATGGCCCTTCCTCCTCGCCTTTAAGCCTTTAAGCTTTCAAATTTTCCAAAACTTGCATTATTCGCCAAATTGAAGAATTCTTTTTCAAAATCCGTTGGAGCTGCTTGTATCTTCTGTGCAGTTTCTTTCAATTTATGGCCAGGCACACTGCTTGAATACCAAAACTATATGTATTTTTTTTATTTTCAGGCTATGCTGGAGAGCGTGCTTTAAGTATCTGTAAAGAATAATGTAATTATTTTTGTGTTTGAGCATCATCATCAATTTGGCTTAACATGAGCCAGGTGGGCATTGATTGACAGGCAGGAAGGGCAGCTCCTTGTGGTCTTCATGTAGGGCAGATGGGTACTAGACTTCTACGTCTAGGATGTATCTCATCCGCCCCTCATCCAGTATAGTCATTACTGAAAGTCAGTGCCCACCCACTTTAAGCTGCTGATGGGAATAAGCAGAGACATGACCCATCAATTCAAATTTTTTGTGTCCAGGTACATTACATGAGTTGATGGCTGGCTGGGAAGGCAGATGTTATTCGCTTTACAGTGACTCTTCACCACTTGAATGACCCTGACCCCTGATCCTAGCTTCAATAAACATGTGTATGTCATACTCAGTTATCAACTCAAGCCATACCACTGTTTAAGCATTGCATCGTATGTGAAACCTGATGAGCATACATAGTGGCTGCTGTCTATGCGAGGCAGAGATGAAAAAATGTCTCAAAAATGTCATTCAGCAGCAGCATGTCCATCTTCAGGTAAACTTACTGTAGTCTCCCAGGATCACACAACCGAATGTGTCCCATACTTCCTGTGCGTGTACGTTGTGTTCATCGCTAATGTTGGTTTTGTTTATTTTATTGTGGAATTTTTCTTGTGGTGGCAGTTCAGGCTCATCCAATTTTTTCCAGTTGGAATGTAATAATTTGGGAACATGCTTTTTCTTGTAACTAGACTCATTTATTCATTTGGGAAAAACATTGATGTTTTTATAAACTTGTCATCAGGCAGGTAAATGCAAAGGACACCAAACTGTGTACCATGAACCTGAAAGTATCGATAAATTTTATAAATAACTTGTCTCCCTTTTTTTTGAAAATGTAATTACTTTTTCCTGCATGTGGGGGATTATGAATATTTCCCTGTTGTCGTAGCACAGGTTTTTGATAATGAATTCCTCATTGTAGGCCAGGTTGTACAAGTATACCACCAGGTTCTTGAGCTGCCTGCGCAGAAGTTTGCACTGGTTGCAAGTGGCTGCAAAGTACTTTCCACCGAAAGAGTCATGATCTTTTACTTTATAATTTTGAGCTGTAAATACTGTCATGTAGTAGCAGCACTCTTTGGCTGCAATTGAGCTTGCATACTTTAGTGATGTCGAGAGCTTCATGGGCAGGCTCGTTTCGTTGAGTTCTTTCAATTGTTTTCCAATATTCATAACTGTCATCATAAATTTCTCTTCAGCATCAGCCCTTTGGCAGTGAGGAAGTGAGCGTTTGCTGGGATCATACTGTTGTCGACCATGACATATACACAATAACTATAGGCTTCATGCTTCTGGTTGCATAAGTATGTGACTCCTGGGGGTCTGGTGGCTGGCCATTCTTGTCGGATTTTGGGCATTTCGACATGCACAGAAGCATGGCTATTGCAGAATTTCCTGTGCGCATTGAGATACTGATGCCCTGATAGTCCTGTAAATATAGGATGGTCATAATAGTTAAAGCAGCATTTGCAGACGTGATTTTTATCCTTATGGGCAGTGATATGGAGCCGGACAAGTCTTGAAAAGTTGTTAATGTAGCATAAATGCAATTTATTGTCTTCACTGGTGAGCAACAGGAGTTGGAAATGGTGCTGTATTTCCTCCTTCCCCACATACACTGTACGATCTTGTAATTCTTGTCGATGTAGTAGATATCTACAGACATTTCAGGTTTCCTCTTCTAAAATACCTTGATTTAATGGAGGGCAGTAGGGAACTACAGTCCTGAAAAATCAAATTTTTCCTCCAGGTCAAAGTAGTGTTAGTCGACTTGCTGTGGATTCTTCCCCTCCACATATAACACAAATATGGCCCACTTCAAGCACATGTTGTCCTTTAGGTTCCTGGGATTTATACATGATTTGCAGTTCTTATTGGTGGCCGGCATATCTATGAACGAGGAGACTCGAAGAGGACTAGTTTGTTTATTCTCAGCTGTATTCTCTTGACTGCAAACAAGATCCATACCGATTCCTTACTGACATAGTCTTCCTCCTCTTTATATATTTTTCAATACTTGCATTAATGGCTTCCTCGATATCGCTCACTTCATAAATGGAAACATATTGTGTCTTGAACGCTCTTTTGTCCACACCTTTATAGAAGGGAGCTGGCTTGGTATAATCACATTCGAGCCCGATGTTGAATTTTATGGGGCTACTTGCCTGTACTTCATGTGTATTTTGCTTGAACAAGTTGGTTTTCACATGGGCCATGCATGAACAAATATTTTTGGTCGCACCATTGTTTTCCACCACATATGTCTTAATTTTTCGGCGGAAATCACCCTTTGCTTCAACGAACCTGGTACCTCCTGCTCCCCCTCCCCTCCCCTGATGTATTGCGCATGGTCGGACACACTCGCCTTTTATTCTAGATGAGTGCTGAGGCCGGGTTGTTGATGGCCAGAGGTCTCGTCCACGCGCCGTCTCTTAGTTGCTTGTGGAGTCAGGCCATTGCACATTTTGCAATGCATCATTAAGTTGTATTTGCGTATAAACTCACTGTGGCACTTTGCGCATGTTAATACTATTCAACAGGCACTGGCTTTGCTCATGGTGCCTGGAATGGGTAATATGTTCAAATACTTACTTGCAAAACTTGCACCTTGAACCTGAGGCATGTCCATCGGTGCCAAAACAAGATTTAATATGGCGGGCCAAATCCTCTATACGACTTACTGTTGTGTGGCAGATATGACATTGACTGGTAACATTGTGGCCAGGGTTCTCAGCGCATAAGTGCTCGTGCCGTCTAGCATTTTTACTAGCAGAAAATTATTTGCCACAGTATGAACACCCATTCCTTGATGATGTTGGTGCAAATTACTGACCTATCTGGTGGGCTCAAGACGACGGCAAGGTAGTCTGGTGGGTCCCCGAGGTTGAACGATGTCCGACGATGCTTAAAACCTAGGCCACTGGAACATCAGAAGCAGTCCTCATGATGAAGTCTTTAACACCAGCGAAAAAAATTAGTAGTACAATATCAACAACAAATTTGCATAAAGACATAAAGACACATAAACACACACAAAAACAAATAAATGGTCATACATGTATACAACTGGATGGAACATAAAAACGTACTAGACGAAAAACAGGTGTCTCTGGGTGTAAAGCACAAACAGACATGCAGTGATTTTTTTTTCCATGACAATAACTTCCATGCTGGCATTGTGCCGTTATGTATCGTTAAACTGTTTTTGTTGGTTCTTGAAAGTATTGATGACCCTGGCTATGTTTGCTGCGGCTGAGGCGATTCCTCCAAGTATTCCTAATGCGAGAAAAAAAATGGTAGGAACCCGCTCTTTTTCTTGTTCTTTTGCAAACTAGAAATGTGCTTGCGGGACCTAACTGGACGAGCACCCATTCCAAATTTGGATTTTACCTTCATCACCGTGGATAAGCAATATGCCACGATTAATTCCTCTAGTTGTGCGTCTGACAATTTACTTATATTTTCAGCATCCTGTGCCAGTATCTCGTCAGCTTGGTGCCTTTTATTTCAGATCCTTGCAATGGGAATAGGCAATATCGTGTGGCTTGCACCTTTCTTCTAAATAATTAATGCAAATGTCACCTCTAGCTAGTCTTTTGGCTAGTTTCGTTCCTAGACCTCAGAACCTGTAGACTGGAATGTGTAGCTCAAAAGGCAGATTATTTATCTGAGAGTTTACGACTGCTTGGCTATACTGGCTTGCAAGACTCATCACTGCTAATAAAGCAAAAAACTATAAATGCACATATTTTTAAAAGTTTTTCCAATACAACACAAGTCGTCAAGCAAGAAGTATGTTTTACTGTGCGTAACATGCAAGACGACATAGTCAGTGCGCGTGAATCGCGGCACAGCTCATTATTGTCTTCTACAGTACGATGCATAATGGCAGGCCCGTCCAATTGCGGCAAAACGTCTGTTCTACTGAGTTTGTAAGAATAAACAAATGGTCCTATGTTCGAAAATTTGTACCTTTATTCCATGTCCCTGCAACAGCCAAAGTACCAGCACCTAGCTAAAGTTCTACGATCGGTGGAAAACCTGGAGTATTTTCCTTTTAGTGATAATGCATATGTGCTGCCTCCTAGTGAAGCAAAGTCCAATTCCGCAATAGTTTTAGATGATGTCATGTCCGAGAAGAAAGGCATAATACAAGTGTACTTTTCCATGGGCATACATGACAAAGAAGACTACATTTATAGGTGTCAGTTAAACAGTCGTATACCTAAACATTTGCTACGAGCCATCGTGAACATCATACCACTTTTTTGAATGGACGAACATTATTCACGTCACACTTATGATGAACATTTAAACACTAACATGACTTTCTAGGAATTCAAAGAGATGTGTTCCTTGTGCTAGAAAAATGAGCAGGGATTCCTAGTTATAGTCAAGGATGGGCCTTTATATAAGGGCAGGAACAACCAAAAGGTTTCGATCAGTTTATCGTCAAACTTGATTCATAGCATTTCGCAATTTGGTCATAGCAGTTGTTACTTACATACTCTTTTCGAGTCTTATGATGCCGATATCCAGAAATACATTTCGGTACTAAATTAATAAGTAGAAAGTGTGAAAATTGAATTAATAGAGTGTCTGCTAGCCATCGACCAATGCGCGGAATCTTCAGATTCTCGAATTTGCAACATGATCGAATTATCGAATGCACAAAGACACACGACTACCTAAAGTCACTTCTGACCAAACTTAATTCGCGTCTGGTAAAAAATTGAACTTCTCAGTAAACATGGTTGATAAAATCGATTTAGCTAAACAGCTGCGCGAAGTGATTGAGGCCATTTGTGTAAAGTACTTGCTCGCAAAGCAGGATAGATTAGCCAACAAAGTTCATAGGGAAGCGGAAATAATACCCTCAAGTGCACGTCTCGATAGTTTCATAGCCCGGATGGGCAAAGGCAGCAGGAAAACCTACTAAGATCGAAATTACAGAGGAAAGACAGCTACACCCGCAGCAAAATGTAAGTGAAGTCTAGAACAACTGGATAATAGCAGCATGGCTTCTAGCGGGGACGAAATATAACATGGCAAATTTTTCAGGAAGAAATTTCGTGACAAGGGGCCCGAACTCGGACCGCTGGTGAACAAATACCTCCTCTTATGCATCTGGAACAAGCTACACAACTTATGGCGTGCTTAAATGCAGGATTAAATGGGTCCTTGGTACGAATAAAATACTTTTATTGCCTGCCGATAACATTCAGGTTGGTAAGGACATAATTTTACTAACTCGTGGCTTGTACGAATTGTTGTTTCGCAAAAAATCACTAATGTATTCGGAGAAGGAATTGGCGAAAATATCATAAACTACTTAAAGCTACACACGTAGTTTACGCAAACAACGACCCAACGTGACAAAGATGTAAGGACTATGAGCAAGAAAAACATCCAATTATAGCTCACCTTTTTCGTTTTTCGTGAGGGATGGACTACATAAAAACTAAACTGGTAAAAAAAAATTGGCTATGTGTATTGGGGTAGCCCAAAGGAATTAGTTTCAAGACTTAGACTAATGATGTCATTACAGAGAGTGGGGAATTATTCACACACAAATGAGACAGTGTCCATTATCTATGTATTATGGGAAGTAGACAAAATCTTATAGTAATCATATCAATGTATACCATAGCATGCGATTTGTATTAACCCACAAGATGTAATTATCTATGATGAAAAATAATAATTAAAGGATTGGACAACAATTGGCATTTTTATTTGATTGAAATGCTAGAATACGTGTGTGCGAACCAGAGTTACAGGTACATTTTTCTTGTTATAGACACTTATTAATAATTTATTGGGACTGGGCCCTTGAAATGAAAGATTGCAGCTGATGTTACGAATGCGATGGCTGATATTTTGAAGCAAAAACATAGGCCATTATTATTGCAGACAAACGACGGGAAAGAATGTTTTAATGCCTTCATTAAAATAAAACTAAATTAATTACTTCTCTGTGTTTAGCTGCGTCAAGGAATCGATAGCTGAACGTACGATCCGTACTATTAAAATTAAACTGTATAGAAATTTTACAGTTAACAGAAATTACAAGGGGTGGGATATCTTGCCGAAATTATAAATGAGTGCAATTCTATTGTGCATTCTACCACTAAAATAAAGCCAAATTACATAAAGGACAATCGCCTGCTTCGATTCATGTACTCCAATACCAAGAAACTGTTTCCGAGAAAAAAGGCTAATGTTGGTGACATTGCACACATCTCGAAAAACAGAAGAATATTTCATTGACTCTATAAGTGAAATTGGAAAGATGAACTATAAAGTGTTTTTTGAATAAAAATTACGTGCCCACGAACGTATTTTCTGTAAGATATAAACAGCAAAAAAAATATTATGCGGCTTTTACCAAGAGTAAATACAATATATATAAATTTCCAGACACATTTTTTGTTGAAAATGTGTTGAATCGTAACATCTGTAAACCCTTAATTCGTTTTCTCTTCCATGGCCCTGCATTTGATTCGTAGTTTGATGAAAAATATATTTTAAAACATAAAATTTTGTGTACTATTACAAAAATTAAATTTGATGTGAAATTTAAAGGATTTTATTTCCGTAAAACATTTCTGCTGTGAGGCCTCGCTGGCGCTCTGGAGTTTGGTGGGGATGGGCGAGTGAATGTGAAAATCTTACCTTTCAATTTTCTCCCTTCCCCCCCCCCCCCCCCCCCCCAACAACAGAGAGAATTTTCCCCCTTCACTTATCCCTCCAGCCGTGGAAGCGAGCGCCCGGGGCAGCGACCGGCTGACCGCGTCGACCTTGTGTGTGCTGGACGACACACACCCTTACTGTTCGACTTGAAAATATGTATATATTACAAAGTTGGAAGTTTTTTAGAAAATTAAAATGAAAGATTATGTTTATCAAGATTTTTATAAAATAAAATTGAAAGTTTTTCGTCTAAGTTTTTTATATTAGTAAACTGAAAGATATTTGTTTCAAGTAAATTGAAATATATTTTTCTACTACAATTTTTATACATGTGAATTTAAATATTTTTAAAAATTACATTGAAATATTTATGAAGAAAATATTTTCACTTGAATATTAAATCATTGAAATTTTTCTTAACTTAGTTGTAAGGTTTAACAACACCCATACATTCATTAAGATTTTTGTTATTCACTACATTTCACCCTATCCCGGTCCTGTACAAGTAAGTCACAGAGAAGACATTAAATTTAATATAGTTCACTTGTTATAAGTTGTAAGTTTTTTGAACGCGCATTTCTTACATGGCATTATTTTTATACATTATTTTGTTTTCACTAGGCACATTCTTTTTTTTTTACTTTAGTCTATACTGGGGAGAATACATAACAAATATTACAGTTCACGTGTTATATGATGAATATTTATAGAACACACATTTACATTATCATAATTAAACATTAATAATGTATACACTTTCGGTTACATTATGCACCTACATTTCTTTTACTTTAGTACATACTGTTTTTTTTTTAACATGATTTGCTGTGGAAAAGTCTGCTTCGCATAATTGGTTAGTCCTAGCCACTGGGCATAGGTTGCTGCCGCATGCCGTATCAAACTTTGACTACTGCGGTAAGTCACTGTAAATATAGCGACAATGTTTCGTTCGGCTGCAATGCTCGCTGTAACAAAGTTCACGTTTGGATTTTCGGGAATTTATGATTTCTTGAAGTGGGTAGGGAAACTCGCTCTCGGGTGACATAGTTTTACACACAATAAGGGTCCTCGCAGTCGAAGACTATCACTGGTTTCGCTGCCCTATAAGGATATTTCGCTTCTCATTTAATTCTGAAATGCGTACCGTCTCGGCACATCTCTAGGTACGTGACGGAGGTAACGAACACGTTGGACGCGATGGCGTAAAACCATATTTCAAACTTCACGCATTGCGATCAGGTCCGAATGAAGTAGTTTTCCTCGCCGATGTTAAAAATGTACCCTTGTTCGTCTCGAACGGAAGAGGACCTAAACATAGGTCCCAGAACCATATGGAGAAGACGTGCTCACCTTCGACGCGTCGTCGTTTAAGTAGTCACCCATGACTGTGTCCATGTAGTTGTCCGTGGTTATTCGTTGGGCGAACCAAGTGGTGGAGCTGCGGGGCTGCTGCTGCATCACGACGGGGGCTGCCACAGCTGCTCCGGCCACAGATTGTCCATGACGGTAGTATCGACAGTTCTAAAGCCGTCGTAGAATTCTCTCGTTGGCATGTTTGTAGGCTTAGTGGAAGGCTTGCGGTAGCGATGTTGATGGTTCCAGAAACGTCTTCTGAGATTTTCTACCACAACAGCAAATGTGAAGAAATTAAATAAATATTGTGCTATGTTAGGGCGGGATGGCGGTCTTCCTAGTGGCCAAAATATTAAATGTACTCTTTTGCACAAGCATCGCTGCCTCAACGGTTTAGAGAATAGCATAAAGCAGGTACAGAGTAAATAATTCATCCCCATGGGAACTGAGAGTGTTGCTGATGGTAGATGTCAGACACTGCCGAATTTTTCCATAGTTCATGCCTACATTTCTCTCTACCATTTCCATAGAAAAACTCACGAATATCCTTTACAGAAGGCATGGCGCATGAAATAAAAACTGATGCTGTAACAACTCGGATGTATCCTCTATAGCTAACTCGACTGGTGTGGGGCGAGTTACTGTAGTGAACTGAAGGGCCCCATGACCGTGATTACATATTTATAGCATAAAATTAAGGTGGGGGTTGAGGTATAGCCCATAGAGTATGGAGAGACAAAATAGGGGAGCCAATAGCATTGCAGCAGGAAGGCAATTAACAAAGTGGGAGCCAATCTGGAATGAGCATAGGAGGGGTGGTGGCCAATGATTTTAAAACTGGAGGGCAATTAATATAGTGGAGAGCCAATCAGGAGTAAGCATAGAGGGGTGGTAGCCAATACCATTGCAATTAATTAGAGGGGGTGTCGGCCAACCAGAAATGAGCATAAGGGGGTTAAGTAAATGAAAAAGAATAATTTCTTAGAAATGAGTCATTTCTGGGCAAGGTGGGGAAATTTCTGAGAAAAAAAAAGGGGATGTCAGTTCATATATGCCAGAGTAAAAAGTGGTAGGGGTCAGTATGACATGTGCCACCGCAGGGGAAAAGATACCTTCGCCGGGTTTCAACAACAGACTCCACACTCCATGTTGTAAGAGTTTTTTTTTAAATTTTATTAACAATTTTTTATAAATTTTAAATCTTTTTACTAAAATAGGTTAACTTTTAGAAATTTTCAATATGGGAGACGATTGTAAAAATGGAGAAAATTTGTTATATTAAAATGTTATAAATAATTTTTTTAAAGTATATTTTTTTCTGTTAAAATTGGATAATATTTTTGGATTTTCAAAATGACAGCCTTATCCAACCTGCATTCGATTCCGAGATGGCAGAAAGTTCTAGAATCCAAAATGGCAGAAAAACAAAATGGCAGATCCAAAATGGCCACTCGGTTCAAGGTCAGTGGTCCAGTTCATCGAAGATGGCTGCCGTGATGTCACAATCCAAGATGGTTGACTGACCTCTCGGAGCCCTGTGCCTGGAGCCCCTTTTATATACTACCCATGTCACCCTCATCGCTCGCAGGCAGCAGGTTAGGCGGGCGTGTCTTATCTACAACCCCCCCCCCCCCCTACTTCCTAACCCTGCTGCAGCCATGTGGGCGACGACCTAAGACATCAAATGTCAGTGTGTTTATCAACACAGCCCCCCACCAACCTGCTAGCCTACTTCCAAGCATTTGAGGATTCCTTTATCCAGTCCCAACATCAACACTGGCTGTACAGTCAATAAAAATCATGTTTTAATCAAATTTTGCACAAATTTCAAAATAATTTTTTAAAAATTTCTTTCTAAAGACAAATATCCTATGTTTTAAATTGTCAATATATAATTTTACTCCAAGCATACTCAATGTGTCGCCCAGGGATAGCCGACACAGTATTTTAATATTATACAATAGTTTAAATATATTAAGTATAATTTGTATAATAAGATGATTGTGTTCAAGTGTCTATCCTTACAGTAATGTTTAACATTGAGGCTTAGGTTACAGCTCTCAGAAATTTTGTTGGGAGTATGTCCTCTAGCCTAAACTTTGTTTTGTTTGCTAAGATACCTATTTACTAGCGCGACATGATCAGTCCGGGTCTCATGTATTAGCATTTTGTAGAGTACCCTCATCAGGGGATGCCCAGTCACTTTGTAAAAAGCTTAGAGCAGCCTTTCAGGATGAAACACATATGTGCATCTCTTCGAAATTGGGCCTTGGATGTTTTTGTGGAATTCAATGTCTGTTGGCCCAAGTATCAAGACATCCTGGGATTTAAGAACCACATTGACATCGAAAATAATCAACCTTACATTTTACGCTCCCTCGCGAGGCTCGCTCATGTCACTCATTGATCGACAACTAAACTGAATGGTGTTTACCAAAAATGTATTTTAAAGTTTCTATAACAATCCCCTAGCCTCACTTCTAAGTTAAAAGCCAGGTCAAGCTTGCCTGTCGAGGCACTACCAAAGTCGAGCTGATATTATTTCCTTCTTTCAAAGGCAGATATATGCCTGGGATGAGCACATAAATTTCAACCAATTCATATCACCACCCCAAGAAGTGTCGCCAGCAGGCTTAGGGCTGCTGGAAGTACACACCTCTTTTAAGAATTTGTAGCTGAATATTAGATAATTTCAGGATGGCGGAGTATATATCATCGGCGGCTTACTGAAGGATTCTAGGTGGGAAATTAAAGCTGCTTTGGAGACTGTTTGACGATGATTAATTTAATAATTATTTGAACATAGAATTATTATTTTTAGATCGAACAAGGATTTTACCAGGGATTACAATTTATCGAATAAATCAATATATAAATGAGTAGATTTTTTAAAATGAAATTTTGTAATTTTTCCCGAATTACTAGCATAAAATTTCTAGATTTTTAAGATGGCAGCCAAATGTCAAGATGGTGGGCACTCTGGTAATAAATAATAATGATTTCTAGTGGGTACAAATTAAACCAATATGGTAGCAGCGTATTTAATATATCGATAAAGATCGTAAGAACAATGGAAGTTAATGGAACATCGACCTTACATGCGTAAGACAGAGCGATGCTGATGCACTCTAAGAACAAATTAAGATGGAGGTATTCAAGATGGAGGCCTTGAGCAGAAAAAAATAAAGATGGCTTACATCATGTCATCCAATATGGGGACTCCAGCAGATTAAACCAAAATCTGACTCGAACAGGCGATGCTATTGTTCCTTCGAATTAAAAAAAAAAAATTACATGTCCGAATATATGTGTAATTTTTTGTAACTTAATTAATTCTCAGTCTGGTAAATGTCTTAATGGCAAAGTGGTTAAAGGCATATGTTTTCCAACGTAGAGGTTCCAGCTGCTTTGTGGTGAATCACAGTACTTCCAAAGAATTTGGCATAAAGATTTAATTTAATTTGTTGATAAAGACCATAATACATCTGGTAGGTAATGGAACATCGACCTTATGTGATGAGGCGGAGCGATGATGGCGCTCTCTAAGAGTAAACATAGGATAAAAGAGTTCGGTATCCAAGATGGCGGCCTCCAGCAAAACAGAAAAATACAATATGGCAGCAGTGACATTATCCAAGTTGGCGGCCTCCAGCAGACGAAAACTAAATGGCGGACATGATGACAGAATAGAATAAAATGGCTGTGTCATCACATCCAAGATGTCGGACATATTATTGGAATTTAAGATGACAGCCGTACCGAAAATAGCAACGTTCTATAATCCGATAGGGCGACCGCAGCGAAAAGCTCAACGATGAAATCTTACACATCAAAGATGTAATGAGTAACAAAAAGTGCAACATTAGTGAGCGGGGCGCTCGATTTAAAATGGCGGATCTAAGATTGCCACCGGGGTCAAGGTGAAGGTTCAAGGTAATGGTCAACAAATATGGGTGCCATGACATCACAATCCACGATGGTGTTTACAATCCACAATCCACAGTCTGAAGCCTGGCGCAGGAGGAACTATTATATACTACTACTAAATATTTTGCCCTGCTTTTTGAGATAATCTGGACGTCATATCGTTTCACCTCATGATTTACACAGAAAAAAGTTTACCAAATGGATAATGATCTATTACATGAAGAGTTGCATCGAACATGTTCGTATAGGCCTTGAAACAAGGTTACAATTAGGTCATGGTGATTGTACAACAGGTCTTCGCCGTTCTTAATTTATATTATTTTCTAGTTTACAAAATAAATAAACTGGTTACAACATATGCTCACTGGTATGTATCACACCCAGATTAATTGTAATGTTTTGGGGTTCAACAATGTACATGGACTGTTTGAAAGGTATTCTAAGTATCGAAAAATTAAACTTCCATGTTAGGCAGAGCGACAACGTATATATTACGTCGGGCAGGTATATTGTCTAATGTTGTTTTTCGTAGAGTGAATTATTAATAAACTCCACGGGAAACAGAATTAAAAATTTATTTTAAGTTTTATTTATCCTTATCACTGGCCAAGAATCAAACCAAAGACGGATATCCATAACGTCAATCATTATTTTAAAAAGTGATTTCTTGATGAGTTTTGGAATTTTTGACGAATTTAAATGTCGATAAATACAAATTTTCAAAATGTTGGTCATAACGTCTCACTGCTGGCTGGTTGGCTATGTAACTAAACTGTTTTTATGACTTTTCATCATATTTTAATGAATAGGAATATTTTTTACAAAAATTATTATTTTTTGCATTTATAAGGTATCTAACCAAAGGGAGAAATCGATCGATTCAAACTGTATATGAATGAGTAGTCTAATTATTTTTATGAATTTTTGAATTATTCCCGAATTTCTGAGTAAATTATTACGAATTTTCAAGATAGCATCCAAATGTCAAGATGGTGGGTACTACAGTATTAACAAATAATTACTACACTCTAGTGGCAAATAATTAAACTAATATGTCAGAAACACACTCTAGCAGATGGCATGAGTACAACATGACACTAGAGCTCCTAGTAACAAGTTTTGAAAACAAGATGTTGGTGACTTCCTCTAGCTGGCGATGTGTGTTAACTAGCGCTCCTGGTAGCGAGTACTAATAACAAGGTGTCGGTTCTGTCATGGGACTGCCGATGCTATATTTTCTTCGAATTAAAAAAAATACAACTCATAATATATGTTATTTTTATATAGCCTACCTTATTTAATTCTCAGTTTGGTAAATGTCCCAATGGCCGTATGGTTAATGGTGTATGATTTACTATCTAGTGGTCAGAGCTACGATTGGTTCGAATCACAGCGCTTCCAATGTATTTTGCATAAAAATTTTATTTTAATACGTCGATAAGGACCATAACCGCTCTGGTAGGTAATGGAACAACGACCTTATGTGATGAGACATAGCGATGCTGGCGCTCTCTAGGAACAAACAGCAGAAAAATAGACGTTGGTATCCAAGATGTCGGCCTCCAGTGGAACAGAAAAAAAACAAGATTGTGGACTTGTCGCCATCCAAGATGTCGGCCTCTAGCAGACGAAAACAAAATGGTGGTCATGATGTCCGAATAGAAAAAAATGGTTGTGAAATCAGATCTAAGATGGTAGACATATTATTTGACTTCAATATGGCATCCATAATGAAAATTTCAACGTTCTATAATTAAAGATTGCAGCCGTAACGAAAAGTGCAACTATGACATCATACACATCCAAGATGTGCATAACGAAATGTGTAGCATTAGTTAGCGGGGCGCTCTATTTAAAGATGGCGAATCCAAGGTCAATGTCAAAGGCCAAGGTCAAAGGTATAGTTCAAAGTCAAAGGTCAAGGTAAAGGCCAAAGGTGAAGGTAAAGGCCAAAGATCAAGATCGAAGTGAAAGGTCTATGTTAAAGGTCAAGGTCAAAGTTAAAGATTATGGTCAAGGTCAAATATCATCCAATATGGCCGCCATGACATAATGATCCACAGCCGGAACCCCAATATTCCTAATCCTCCTGCGGAAGCCTGGAACGCGAGCCCCTTTTATACACTACTGAGATGGTATCCCTCTGCTGTATCCCTGCGGCGAGATCGTATCTCTTGACCAGATCATATCCCTGTGACGGGGATGTATCCCTGTGGTGGTAATATATCCCTGTGGCGAGAATGTATCCCTATTGATTTAAATGTTCGTGCAGGAGTACATTCTTTTCGTTGAAAGTGCTTCCTTTTTGTCAAATTTTGGTTAAATTGGCTTTTAAAAAAAAGTTCCGTAACATCATGGCCTTGTTACTTTGTAGCCTTGTATCCAAATGTCGTTGTAGCTGGTTGAACCAAAGATAGTTGGAGTCAAATACATTAGGAGTATTTGAAGCCTTTTATACATTAACGATCGCGTCCTACTGAATCACATCCTACCGAATTGAAAGTTCATGTAAAAGTACACCCGTTTCGTTAAATGCGTATAGTCAAGTATGAGTATCGTATCCTTCTTATGATATCATATACCTCTGACAAGAACTTGCTCTTCTGACATAAGAATATCATTCTGACCAAAACGTATCACTCGGACGAGAACGTATCCCTCTGACGAGAATATATCCCTCTGGTGAGTTAGTACCCCTCCAATGAGAGCGTATCTAACTATTGAAAAAATTTCCTTTAGATGAGATCGTATCCCTCTAATGAGGTCGTATAACTGCGAAAAGATTGTATCCCTGAGGCGAGATCATATTCCTGTTGCGAGATTATATTCCTGTGCCGTATACCTGCGCCGAGATCGTACCCTTCGAAGTTGAATTTTCGTACAAATGTGTGTTCTTTTCGTTAAATGTGTTTACTTTTTAAATGCATCCTTTTTAGATTGTACATCCTAATTTTCCTTCTTTTTTTGATGAATGTACCCCCTTTTCTTGAACGTGCTTTCAAATGTGCTGCCTTTTTATCGAATATGCTCCCAAATGTAATTCCTTTCTTGAATGTGTTTACAGATGTACTTTCTTTTTTGATTGCTCTTCCGAGTATGCTTCCTTTTAAAATGTACATTGAAATGTGCTTTAGTTTTTGATTTGGATTTCAATTGGACTTTTTGAATATCATTCAGAATGTGCTTCTTCTTTTTTTGGATTGTGCATCCTAATATGTTTCCTTTTTGTTGAATGATCTTCCAAATGTGATTCCTTTTTTAATGTTCTGCCAAATGATTTCCTTTTTTTTTTAATGTTCTTCCAAATGTGATTCTATTTTATCTTGCTTCCTTTTCGTTGGTTGTGCTTCCAATTGTGCTTCCTTTTTTATCGTGCTTCCGATGTAAATGTTCTTCCTTTTTGTATGTGCATCGATAAGTCTGTAGTCAGGCCATGATTGACCTTGAGGCTCGGATATGCCTGGTATAAACGCCTGAAACAGAACATGTTCTGTTTAAAATGTTGGTCGAGTATCGACAAAAATTATATCTTTTTTTGGAGACGCTTGGCCCTTACCTACACCTAACATTGTGCATCAACTAGTCTCGTGGTTCCTCGCTTGTCCTATGCGCATGATTTTGTACATGAACTGTTTAAAATTTTCGCCGAGTATAGACAAAAAATACCTATTGGATTTTTTTTACCACCTACTGGATATGTCTGGCTACCAAAATGATGTCGCTGGCCACCTACTGGTCATGCGTTCTTGGCCACTGAATAGAAGTTCCTAGCTACCGACTAAGTGTACCTTGCCATCAACTTGATGTGTAAGCCTGACCAACCGACTGGATGTACCTGGTGGACATTGCTGGTTAATCGACTGTCATGTGGAGATGCCCTAAAAACACACGTCAATGCAGCAAAGGACTCGCTTCGCTTTCTAGGAAGACTGTAGACAGCGAGGAACGCTTGTAATTTGTTTGTTGTTTTGTTCTTGTAGAATTTCTATAATAATTTTTTGTTCGTAATTTTGTTGTTTTATCTCAAACTTGTCATTTTTTTTGGCCATTAAAAATAAATTTTATTTTATTGCATTTAGCAAGGTCGAACCAAGGACTGATATCGTTCGAATAAATCATTATTTAAAAAAGTGATTTTTAAAATGATATTTAGAATTTTTCCAAAATTTTTAGCTTAAAATTTACCGAATTTTTAAATGGCGACCAAGATGGCGAATAAGATGGTGGACGCCAAGATAATAAATATTACTGCACTCTATCGGGTAAACGTTAAACTGATATGACGATGGTGCCCTCTAGCAGATGGAAATGAGATGGCAACCTCCACCGGAAATCAACAAGATGGCGGACCCAATATGGCTGTCATGACATCATACTGGCTGACGTTATATCTGCCTTGGCTTTAGTGGTAGAAGGTCAGTCAGCCGGTGGCTTCCATGGAAGAAAATCCGTCGCCATTTTTAATGGAAGCACCTCGTTGGATTCGAACCGAGGACTCCATGACGCAAGTAGTTTTTTATTAAAATTTAATCAAATAATTTTTTTATAATTTTAAATTTTTTTCCGTTAAAATAGATAAATAATTACGTATTTATACGATGACGGCTGTAACGAAAAATGCAACATTAGAGAGTGAGTAGTAAGATTTCAAGATGGAGGGCGTCACTTAAGCAAGATTTTTATTAACATTTTATTAAAATTATTATTAATAATTATTTAGTTATTTTTATTAATAAATGACATGTTTACTCTCGCCGGGAAAGGATCCGAGGAACGAAATCGATTAAGTAATCAAACATAAAAATTAATTTATATGATTTTTTTTGAATTTTTTCTGAATTTTTTTGGTCAATTTGGGCCGATCTCGATAAAAATTTGTACCCTCTGGGTTTTTTGTGGGGAAAAATTCGAAATTTTCTCAAAAAAAACATGAATTTTCCCCTCGAAATGTGGAAATTTCTTAGAATTTTTAGAAATTATGAGTATTTTTGAGTAATTTGGAATGTCAAGGCCATCCAAGATGGCCGCCATTACGTCAGGGCGGTCGGTCCTTGACCCCATCAACAATCCACGCACCGGAACCAGTCCCTGCTCCACCATTCCCATACTACACTTAGCTGTATATATTTTGTAGTACCTTAAATTGCCCGCCTAGTCAGGGGTATATCTGTGTTAGTGAGGCTGGATGATAAGCGCGATGCTGGCGGGTGATTCTAGTGCGGTATCGCCTCTAAGGCACTGAACTGGCACGCAGTCTTCTCGTCGTTCACAGCACAGCAATGAAATTAGAGCGGTGACCGTAACATTATATGGCGGAGAAATAAAAATAAAGGTGTAATAGATGTCCCTTAAGTGTTTTCAAAAATCTGTAACGGTTGTTTAATGCCTAAACATTTCTCTGAAAACAAGCATTTTTGCCGGTTTGACTCTTATAAAAATATTGTTTAAAAACTTAATCCGAAATAAAGGTACTTTTCAGCCCTCAGCGATTTCGTAAATACTTTTTATAAACAGACTTCACTCTTATATCTTGAAC
Source organism: Bacillus rossius redtenbacheri (assembly GCF_032445375.1). Lineage (NCBI taxonomy): Eukaryota > Metazoa > Arthropoda > Insecta > Phasmatodea > Bacillidae > Bacillus > Bacillus rossius. Next base: position 67,153,393 of record NC_086331.1, read on the forward strand.
AGTTTTTAAATCGCGCTGTTTTACATGAAGCTCTGCGCACCGTGCGTAGGTAGGCGGGGCCCTTAATATTCTTGTTTATTGTTGGTATAGGCCAAGAGTCATTTATTATATTTGTTCTGCAAATTCAATGTTTATTTTAACGTTAATTATATTCCCATATCTTTGCTTAGCTGCGCTTTTAACAGATTTTGTGTTCGGTAATTCTGCGAAGCAGCTTGATGTTTTTTTAAGGGATTTTATTGGTTTTTAGGAAGAATTTTCAAGCTAGAATTCTATGAGGTATTTATGCCTAATTTAACATTATACATTTGATACCAGGACAATAAAACGAGATACATCGTGGTAGCAGAGTCTCTGGTTATTGAATGTACGATTGTTCATGTCTCCTATGTTCTATGCAATTATTGTAAATTAAATAAGGTTCTATTTACAATATTCGCCTAGCTTTATTTTGTTACCAAGTTCCACGATTTGCACAATTTATCATTAAATTATTATTTAATAAATAAATTGGCATAATCATTAAGCATAAGTATTTATTGTTTTTCATTATTTTCTAAAATTTATCTGCATTATTTTACTAAAATAAGTAATTATTTTATACGCATGTTTATATTGATATTGACTAATGGGTATTTATTAAATTATATTTTTTTTAAATAAATTTCAAAATAGTTCAATGCCCTAATTCAAAAAGAGTTATAACTTCTAACACGCGTACTTAACGACGCACACCACTTTTATTCAAGAAAATCTGCTAAGTGTTTAGTACTAGGTTTGAAATGCGCGATAAGGAGCTTGTCAGCGTGCTTGCTAGCGACCAGAAAACTATTTCTGAACTGAGGAATTTGTTGTTCAGACTTCGCGGCTATCTTCGCGGGAAGTCTTAAGATGTTTAGCGACTCAGTGTAGTATTTCCCTCCTGCATAGAGCATCAAAAAGATTTTATTGCTTCAAAATATCAGTTATTCATAAAATTATTTCAAAAACACATACCATAGTTTAAGTTAAATTCTTAATTTTAAATGTGTAAAGACCTACTAGACTAAAATAAAGTTTTTAAAACGAAATCAAAGGGCCTAAGTTCTAATCCATGCTCAGCATATATTAAATGGCTTTAGTAAACCAAAAATTACTAGATTTTCAAATTAAGTACCTTTTTTCTGAAACATTTCACTTCTAATATGTGTCCAGCAAGACAAGTCTCTTAAGGATGATAGCTCCTGTCTTCTGACCTAGTCAGCGGTTTTATCGGAGGTCACAAAAATACGAAAGGCAAGCGTAACTCTGACCATTTGATAACTTGCCTTCACTTCAACCGCTTAATGACTGAATTCTGCCAGTCTGCCAGTCTGATAGCTCATGCCTTCAGATCGTCTTTAAGGTAAGAAATGAGCATATAGCCATCGATATCTAAAAATTAACTCAAAGTTTAAATAAAGAAAGATTGATCAAGACTATATTTCTAATTAATTTAAAAACACGTTGCTTCACGTAAGCTAGATTATTGGTTCGTAATTAAAATATATATATATATATATATATATATATATTTACTGCAATGACTAAGGCTTACATTAGTAAGGCTTACAGCATCTACGCGTGAACATTTCAATGCAGTACTGTATTTAGTTTAAATTATCGCTGGACTTTCAATATCCTTTTATTTTTTTCAATAAAAAATTTAGAGTTAAGAATATTGTGCGCTGTACACGTTTTGTTCTTAGCTGAGTCACTCCATCACGTCTCTAGAGAGAGCTAGTCTATTGTGTGGTACTCTGGAATGCGGTGAGCAGTTTGTAACTGTATTTAGAGTGTGCTCGGCCGGTGTGCCCACCCGCTAAATTCTGCGTTCATGTCCAGCGAATAAATTATTCCTCGAGTTCTGGTTGTGGAATTGTTGAGGTGGGAATTACCCAAAGCACGATGTTTAGCAAAGAAGTTGAAATTGAGTATTTTAACTAGTATATCATTAGCGGTTGATGGAGACGGCTGTTACCTTGTAACAAAGTAGTGCAATATTTCTGATGAAACACTACATTCGAAGCAAAAAGAAATAAAAATAGCTTGAAATAATATAAACAAAAACACTGAGTAGGGTTTACGAAAAATATCCTTTTAATGCACACCGATTGTTCACTAGTTTCATGTCGTTTGACACTCTATAATGTACAAATTATATGTAATGCACAAATAATTGCGCATATAATTTACTCTATAATGTTACGATATTATGCAGAAACGGACGCACGGATGAGTTTTAAAGCTGTCTATTTACTACGTATTGATATTTTACTAATACTATAATATTTTTACGGTAATATTATGTTTTGGGGCATATGTCTTTATATACTCTATTCCTTTTGATCAACCATTTGAACGCATTTGTTTAGACCCTTATAATGAGTAATGACTTGTGTCACGTATTTAATTATGAACATTATATAAGAAGCAAAAAAACTATAAGTTATTTTTTATTTTAAAACATTGATATTCTGAAACTTTGTTTTTATTGTTATTTTTTTTGTGCGTCTGCTACGTCTGGCGCTGCAACGTCAGCGCGCCAATAAATAAATAAGTAAATAAATAAAAAAAGTACATTTTAAAAATTTTGAATGTTAAACGTTATTCTATGTCTAGCGATCATGATAACGAGATGTGTCAGAAGAAGCAGCACTGAAGTCTGTGCTTTTAGCTAGGACATATTAGCAGCTATCATTTTACTGATGCTTAGGGTAAAGAGTTAACTCTATTTGGATTATTGAATTAAGGCAGCATCCTTTTTTGATGTTTCTAAGAGTGATTGTGCATAAAGAAATGCCCTTCGTTAAGTCCCTACCATCATTGCCTATTCAAACCCAGTATAGGGATACCACACATGTGACAACAAGGACATAGTTTGAGAACTTAACTAAATATTAAATTTAACAGAATTTATCCCCAAAATAGACACTTTTACCGTCAGAAAACAGTAATTTGTTTCTTGGTGATTAAATAATTTTATTGTAAAATTGACATAACTTGACTTTTGGACTCTCGCAACACGGTAGTCCAGCCGAGGACGATATTAACTGAACTTACTGGCCGGAACCATTAAGTACAAAGCATTTATATATTTTATTGTATTGTGGAGTAATTTAATACTGTAATTTGAACTAAAATATAGTGACCAAAAATATCGTTATTAAATTTGTGTTTAAATGTGCCCAACCTCAATCCCAATCCTTCGGTCGGGGTGAAGGAAAAAAACAGCCCTGCGTCAATGATGTGGGGTGAAGCAGCAGTGGAGGGGACCGACTGCGTGTTGACGGGGGCGGTCGGCTGCGCTGACACTGGCTGACGACCCAGAGCGGCGAGGGTCACCCTGCGGTAAGTTAATCTTGTGTTCTCACCACCCTGTTGGTTTCTGTGTGCGTCTCGACCACATGTAACGCTAGCATTGAATGCATGTCCCGCATTTACTGCCCACGTGTCATTTTCTCGTACGCAGCCATGCTCAAACTTTTTTTCCCGTGACGGGAACTAAACGTCACTCGCGCTCGGGACGGATGGCTTTCTTTAATTATGAACAGAAACACACGAATTAAGACGTGTTATTAGTTAAAAGTATATCCACAGTGTAAAATATTCCCTTATTTGCAACGTGCAATACTCGACGTGTTGCCTGGGTTCCATTCCCATCCAGTAACTATAACTTTTTAACTATACACATTCCTTACTGGTATTATTTCTGTACATTTTCTAACTCGGTTGGATATATTTTTGTAATTTTCTTGACTCGGCTTGTTTTAAAGTAGCTTGGTTTCTGGGTTGTAGCCGTGTCCTTAGCAAATAATTCACGAAAATTTCGGTCGACATTGCAGTCGCCATCATCAGGGAGCAGTTACCAGTTATCCTGCCTTTATATACTCTTGCCTGAGGGGAAGGTGCTTCCTGATTGGCTGCTGCTGTGGGCCAATCAGAGCCTTCCTTTCTTCTGGCAAGACTGTGGTGTATTTTATACAGTTAAAATAACATCACAAGCGTGCAGAGGATTCAAAAATTTTACTTTTAAAGAAATAAAATAATTATTTTACGAATTTTATCTTGAAACTGAGGCAAGACAGTGGTGTATTTTGTACAACAATTTGTTGATAGGAGATTTCATATTTAACAAGGCTCCTGTTCACCTTCGACAGCTCCGTCTCCACTCTAATTTAAGTAATGCAACATTCACTTCGATAACTAGTTTACATCTATGGAGCCACAGAATTCATTGGTAGTTAAGTTCTGTAATACTGTATTAGTACAATACTGTATTAGTACGTACAGGTGTCAGTACTATGATTTGGTTCCTTCTGGGACAATATTGTTCTTATGGGACTACGATTTTGGGGTGGCTACTTGTGGCGGCTTGCCAATCGTAAGGATTCGGTCATATAAGGGCGTTTTCGCCTCTCGATGCCTATGACCAGGAGCTAGGTGGCCATATTTGATGACGCCGCATCCACCATCTTGGAATTCACCATTTTTAATTTTCATAATTATTTAACTAGAAATTCAAAAAAATTCTAAATTAATAAAAAAATCAGCTATTAAATTACTGATTGATTGAATCAAATTCCACCCTAGGTTTGATCATTGCTTGGTGTAAAAAGTCTATTTTAGGCAAAAAAAAAGTAACTATTAAATAAAATATGGTGAAAAATCCTAAGAGAGGCATAAATTCCTCATCTACCTGACTCCAATTGATTCGATCGTTTCTTGTCCTTGGTTTAATCTGTGGTAAATGCAAAGTGCTTATTTTAGAAAAAATTTATTTCATAAAACATCGTTAAGAATCCTAAAAACCTGATTAAATTACTCATACACCAGCCGCCAGTAACCTACCGATGCCATTTTACCAACATATTAGAATTTGGTAATATTTACCCAGAAATTTGGGAAAAAAAATTTAGTTGAAAAATGTTTTAATAGATCGATATCCGTCCTTTAACCGATCTTTACTGGATACAAAAAATATATTTTTAAAATAACTTAAAATAATGAGAGGTTCGAGAAATAAAAACAACAAAATTACAAATAAAATGTATTGCATAATATCTACTTAACTAAAAGAACAGAAACATGGAAAAATCAAGCATTTCTCTATTTCTACAGTCTTCTTAGAAGGCGAAGTGCGTCCTTTACATGACTTGACATGTTTTTTCAGGGTCATTCCACCTGACAGTCGATTAACCAGACATGTTTATTTGGTGATTAGTCACATCCAGTCTGTAGCTAGGCACGTCTTGATGTAAGCTATTGTTATCCAGTTGGTGACCATGCACATCAGTCGGTTGGCCAGGCACGCAAATCCAGATGGTTGGTCAGGCTAACACCACATCCAGTTGGTGGCAAGGTACGCCCAGTCGGTGGACAGGCACGTCTATTCAGTGGCCACGAATGCATGTTCGGTAGGTGGCAAGGTGCATCCAGATTTAGTCAGGATAACACGACCAGTTAGTGGTCAGACACATAAACTGATGGCTAGACACGACCAGTTGGTGGTCAGACACATCCAGTTGTTGGCCAGGCACAAGGAGTCGTTGGCCAGTCACATCCAGCCGGTGGCCAGGTACGTCAGATAAGTTTGACAGTCACATCTAACAGGTTGGCCAGGTACAACTAGTAGATTGGTCATAAATGTCCATATGGTGGTCAGGCATATACAGTCAGTAGATATGAGTTGTAATTTTTCGATACTCGGCGAAAATTTTTAACAGGTTATATAAGGCATCAAATGTATAGACCAGGCATCTCCTAACCACGAGACCAATCGTGATTTGACAATAACTTGATGATGCACAATCAACGAAAAGGAAACACAATCGGAAGCACATTCGAAGAAAAGAAAGCACATTTAACAAAAAAATAAGAACATTTGAAAAAAAGAAGCTCATTGGGAAGCACATTCGAAGAAAAGGAAACACATTCCAAGGAAAGGAAGAACATATTTAAAATCATATTAGAAAAGGATGCATATTTGGATGCACAATAAAAAAGAAGCCAATTAAAAAAGTAATAACAACACTTTTTATAAAAAAAATCTCATACGACCACATTTAGAAGCACATTTGAAGAAAATGAAGCATATTTGACGAAAGGGCAGAATATTCTACAGTAAAAGCACATTTGGAAGCACATGCGAAGAAAAGGAACAACATTTCACAAAAAGAAAGCCCATTCTACAAAAAGGAAACACATTTAAAGCACATTAGTAATGGAAGCATATTTAACGAAAAGGAAGCACATTTGATAAAAAGGAAGTACGTTCGACATAAACGAAGCAGGTTCAAAGAAAAAGGAAGCACATTTAACAAAAAGGAAACACTTTTGGACGAAAATTCAACTTTGTATGGTACGATTTAATTAGAGGTTTACGATCTCATCACAGGGATACGATCTCGCTACAGGGATGTGATCTCGCCACAGGGATACGATCTCTTTACAAGGGATAGGATCCCATCAGTAGGATATAATCCCATCAGTCGGATACCATAATACAGACTTTACAACGCTCATTTAATGAAAAATACGTACATTAACACGAAGATTCAACTCAGTACGATATGACCCTGTCAGTAGGATACGTTCAGTCACAACATACGATAGGATACAGCTCCAAAAACGTCAGCCACATTTGGCTACAAGAGTACAAGGCTACTTGGCTACGAAGCTATAAGTCTACGAGGTTATACGACCACAAGGCAACGAGGCTACGAAGCTACAAGTCTAAGAGTTTACAAGGTATCAAGGCTACAGGGTTACAAGGCTATATTGATTCAAGACTCCAACCATCTTTGGCTTCAACAGCTCCAACAAGATTTGGCTACAAGATGACGAGGCTGCAAGGCTGCGATTCTACAAGGCTCCAACTGGCTATGAGGCTACATGACTACACGGTTACTTAGTTAAGAGGCTAAAATTCTACGAGTCCACATTTTGCTTCGAGGCTACATAGCTATTAGGCTACATGGCTAAAATGTTACATTGCTATGAGGTTTGAGTCTACAATGCTCCAACTGGCTACAATAGCTCCATTCAGCAGCGAGAGTTAATTTATATCATGCAAAAGAACTTGATATAATTAATATCGATTCTTGCCTACAGATGTCGTCACATATTATGTATAGTAGATATTATCTATATTTCATTTGGGATGCGGGATGCTCGCACGCTCGCAAGAGAAGGAAGAGTTCGCTAGACATTAAGGAGAAGAAAGTTCGTCTTGCATGATAAGGTTCCTCAGATGTCTCATGGTCATGACATAGTAATCGACTGAGTAATTATTCTCTTTGGTTGGATATGATGTACAGCCAGTCACTGTTTTATGTGAGATCCAGGATTCTTACTTACGCTCGCTAGAGGTGGAGGTCTTCATTAAACATCAAGGAGAAGGAAAATCCATCTTCCATCTCAGCTGTCTCAAGGCATAGTAATTGTCTAAGTAATTAATATTATTTGTTTGAATTCCACCTGATGGTGTTTCTCAGTGTTTTTAAGACAAAGTAATTGTCTGCTAATGAATATTTTATTTTGTCTGAATCCCACCTGACGAAATATTTTAGGTTCTGATTTATTATATAAATTACATAATTAAATGAAACTCTAAATACAATGGCATATCTTATATTGAAATAAAACGATTACAATGATTTCTTTTCTCAGGAATTACAAGAATCACTTGGAGAATACCAGGAGAAATCGCATCAGTAATGAACTGGAGCACATGGAGAAAGAAAACAATATACTGGAATGAATATTCATGAGCACTTGGAAAATAATCAGGAGCACACGGAAAATTCCAACAAAATATTGACATGTATAATCAGAAGCACAAGGAGTAAACCATCGCAGTATTCCTAAATAAAAATCAGTAAACCACCAAAAAAAATATTTAATAATTACAAAAATGAGAAAAATTTCTGACTTCTAATAGAAATATATTCTTGCTGAAAAAATAAGTTTACAAACTATCAGAAGCAGTATTAGTAATTTGTATATCTTTTAAATATAACACAGGCCAACAAGAAAAAAAATTCTTTAGGTGCCTAAGATTTTGGAACTGATATTAGCAATTTTTTGGGGGGCGCTGAATTTAAATATGAAATTATTTTTTTTTCTATCAGCTCTACTATTTGAGATAAGCGAAGTTATGTTATGTGTTCTTCTACACAATGGGAATAAATATGGTTCAATACCAATTGCTCACTCAACGACAATGAAAGAAACATATAGCACTATAGCTTTGGTCTTGGAGAAGATAAGGTATCGTGAACATCAATGGGTGATTTGTGTGGAATTAAAAATTGTAAACTTTATCCTAGGAAAGCAAAGTGGCCACACCAATTATATCCTTGTTTCTTGAGCCTCTGGGATAGCAGAGACAAAACCCACCACTTGGTTTGACAAGAGTAGCCTAAGAGAAAAGACATGGTGATTGGAGAAAAAAACGTTATTAAAGAACCCTTAGTTGAACGAGAGAAAACCACATTTCCTTCACTGCATATCAAGCTGGGCCTTATGAAGCAGTTTCTAAAGACTCTTGATAAGGATGGATCATACATTGTTTTTATAGGGAAAAAATGCCTCACTTGAGTAAGGAAAAATTTAAAGCAGGAATTTTAAACGGCTCAGATATAATTAAATTCATTAATAACCAAGCCTTCGTAAATTCCATGAATGAGCCTGAGCGAAAATCCTGGACTTCATTTGTTGCAATTGTCAAACATTTTCTGGGTCAACGAAAAGCAGAAAACATGTTGAACTGGTAAACGATATGCATGGATTTTTTATTAATATTAAATTTTCCCGATTTTCTATCTAAAAATTACAGATTGTCAATATGGCAGACAAATTTCCAAAACGCAGAATGATTAATTATTAAAATTTTATTAGATAACTTTTTTGAAAGTTAAAACTTTTTCCGAAATTTTCTGATGATAATTACGAATTATCAAGATGGCGGGTGTGATATCATCAAATATGGTGTCTCAGGTCAAGGTCAAAGCTCTCTTCCAGTCTTTTGCGTTTTTTTAGGGATGTAATGGGAAATTTTCCCTCGAAATGGGCAATTATACCCTTAAAATAGGGAAATTTCTAGGAATTATATGTAATTTTTTTTAAACTTTTGTGTCATTTTTTGAGGAATTTTGAGTCCAATATGGCCGCCATAAATTCAGTGAGGTCGGTCATTCACCTGTTCCTCGCTCCTCGTACCGGCACTAGTTTCAGGAAGAACTAGTGCCGATTTCCAACTAAAAAATATATATAAGTAATCTCTTTTAATATTTGTGTATGGCTTTTAAATACATTGTTACTTGATTGTAAAATATCTTGAAAATGAAAAACTTCCAAACCTTGAAGGACTTTTTACAAAGCACGGTGCTGTACCCATAAGAAGCTGGCATTTGATAAAGAATATAAAATCATCAATGGTTTTGTGTTACATCATTTAAAATGATTGATCGTGCTCTGTTATGAATTATATGCATGGTACTGTAATTATTGCAAACGTCATTTAGGTTTAAGTACTTTGATATTGCAAAAAAAAGTTCCATAATTTATATTCTCGGTAAAAATAAATAAATGGTTTAGATCTAGGAAAACGGTTTCTATGTTTTTCTTTAGAATGATCGATAAAATATATATTTGCTTCACATATTTTATCTAATGTTAATATTTTGAGCTATTTTTAACTATAAATGTTAGGGAAAATTAATAATATATGATAAAAATATTTTTTTTCTAAATAATTATTATCAACTATTTTTTAGCATCAAAGTTCTCACGTATGTGTTAATAAAACGATGTAAGTTAAAACAATTTAATAAAATTAATAGAATGGTTCCATTCATTAATACACGTATTATTATTGTCGTGTAAATTTTTTGTCGGGTAAAATAATTTTAATTTATTTTTATTTCAGCTACATCACTAGAGCTATTTTGGAGATTACAATATCATTAAGGACAGAAGTTAAGCGCACACATTTGTTGTTTATGTATAAATGGCTCTTTAGGCATTAAAGATGAACTACAATGAACTCATGGATACTAAGCAAAAATTGGAAGTTTTCCCAAAGAAATGGTAATCGGGAGTGACGAACTCGCGGACGCTCAAACAAACAGGAAGATAGTTTTGGAAGCTATGTTTACAAATTTAGTGGTTTATGACTGTCGTGAAAGCGCCATGTGCCAATCAGCTGTTCGGCTGAGAATTTATACAAACCGTTTTTTTTTATTTATGTTACTTAATATTTTTGTCAAGCACCAATCATATCATAATTTAATAAGTTGTTGGCGTGAAATGCGGTTTGTTTGGCCAAAGCAGGTAATTATGTAACAAGAAAATAATAGGAAATAGGAATTATAAGCATCAGGTCAAGATACAAGAACATATTTTGAAGTTTATTTTACGAAATATTAAATAAAAACTTTGATTTCATTCCAATAGTTTTGGTCGAAGTCTTGAAACTTAGTATTCTGATGTGTTTATAGAATATTTTCTTTTACATCAGTCGCTGAAAATTTTCACAAATCGTGAATTTTCAACAGTACAGCTGTGTCTTGTTACCCTAATTGGCTCAAAACAAATTATATTAGCATTACCTACAACAATTTTTTTTAATATTATTAAATATGAGCCGTGTATGAAATCAAAATTACGAGCAAAAATGCTGTAATTAAAACATTTAATGATACCTCTATGACTCCTACTTTAAAAAACTTACCAATGGGTAAAAAAAAAATTCATCTTACCATTTATAAATCAGCAATAATTCCTAACCAAAGCTTCATTAATATATGAAGACGATCATTACACGCCACAATAGTACCGTCATTTTAACATGGCAGCATTCTCGCCCGTTTTCATTGGCTGTAATTAGTGACCACTAAATCAATAACAAACCATATAGGCTACACACGCAGTATTTCTTAACCGTGCTCGTCAAATTATAGGTAAGATTTATAACACTTAAGTAAAATTTATTTATTTGATTTTGTAACTTCATTTACACCACAATCACACTAAGTTTTTCAGGAATATTTACACACAAAAAAAATAAAGTTTATGCATAAACTGTACTAGTCTCTATACGCTATGTGCAGTATTTTACCTCTACCAACCTTGTAAAAAAAAGAAAAATTACCAAAATAAATAAATTACAAAATAAAACAAAAATTAACTATTATTGTTAAAATGCAAAATATATTTCGAAAAAGCATTAAATATTAATTTGAGATTTAAGATTTAAAATAACCATTAAAAGAGGAAAAATAAGTATATAAAGTACCATAGAAATTAAAGGAGCTCAGTCGTAAACCCACCTTCAGATAGAAGTTAGCTTCGCAGGCGGAAGAAGTGTGTTGGATCGCTGTGTTGGACAGAAGGGTGAAGGAGGCTGGGGATAGACACGGGAGGTGTCCGCGAGTGTGGACGGGAGCGCATTACGCGATTAGGCGAGTTTAAGCGTCCTGGCGGGTCGCGCTGCATGTCGCATTCCAGGCACGTGCCGGGCCCTGAGGGGAAAGGTGCGGTCATCAGGACGATCAGGACCGGACCACATGTGTGACCGGGGTAACTGAAAGGTTCCCCCCTTTCTTCTGCCCCCTCTAGTGAAGCCGCTCGCATAATGCTCCCGCCCCTCCTCGAAGCGACCATCTGAAAACTTTCCCTGATTGTTTTCTCCGACTGCTCGCCCATTCAAGCCTCCTCAAACCTTTCACCGTGGCGCGGTTCCCGAAAGAATAAAGAAAGCATAGACAATGCTAAGCACCGTAGCTCTGTACCTACTAGTTCTACAGGTTTGACAACACTGAGCAGAAGTGATAAGAATTATAAGAGTATGAAGACCCTTCCATTGTAATGGAGAAAATAATTTTAAAAATCTGCCTAAATAACATTTTGGCATTTATTAAATTAGACTTTCCTAGCCTTTTTGCAATATAAACCTAAATTAAAACTATTTTTTCTAGTTCATATTTGAAGTTTGACACACATACTTGCATTCGAAGGCTTGGAGTAGTTTTGAGTTTGGAAAACTAAATTAACAAAGCAATACGACCTTGATACAAACGTAATATAAGCTGGATTCGATATTGCAAACTTGCAATGACTAGTTTAATTCAAGCTTGCCATAGTAAGTTTGTAGCATGCTGTACGTGTAGACAATGGCGTATATAGGATTAATTCCACGGATTACAAATACACTTTTATTTTTCAGTGATGATCCTATTAATTTCTATTATTCGTGTTGATCATCCATCATTATATTGTGGCGCAAGCCCCTCAGACTCCGTCAAGGTCTGCAAAATGTCACTCAAAATAAAAATAATAAAATATCTTATGATTTCAAAAACATGGGGGTGGGGGTTGGTAGCAGTAGAGCTGGTACAGGGATGACTAACCTCCTTGGGACAGGGGGTGTAGGGTGCTGACTGAAGAAAAAACTATTATTCAACCCATTTCAGGTTTATTTCCAGTAAACTATGACCAACACATAAATAATATAAATAATGTCAAATTACTCTGTTCACAATAAATACTCCTTTGACATAAATAAACAATAATTTATCCTCTTATTAGCACGAGTATTAACTTTTAAAATGAAATGAGTAATGTTTACAGACACCTCGACCCATCCTTAGGCTATATTAGCGAAAGAAATTTAACAGCACCCAGGGTGGCCCATTTATTAATCCCCCCTCACATCGTCTTCATGTCGAGAACACTCCATGCGAAAGCAAAAATCCCAGCCACGATTTCACAACACAACCGCCATGCCGCCAACCGACGCTATCCCCTCTCCACCGGTCATGCCAGACTCGCATTTCTTCCGCCAGATTGCGACACCAACACCAGCATGTCAGGCGCGCGCCTGCGCGAAAACAACGCAGCAAAAACAACCAGGGCGGCCAACATTGCTGGAGATTCCAGGCCACGATGTCGAAACCGCTCATAGCTGGCCAGGCCTCGGGGGGCGAATAACACCACTGTCCCAGAAAAACATAGAGCGTTAGCAATCTACCGTGCCGCGAAGAAAAAAAAATCAAAACTCGAGTGTCGTAAGCAAGCGTCAGGCACTCATGCAGGCTTACAAAGCACCACTTGCGCAAAACCAAGTTCAATAAACTCTTCACATAAAATTTTACAGCGCGACTTCACTCCGAATGACGAGGGCTTGTGCCCCACAAGCCAAGAACAACAACTTTAAATTTACATACAATGGAATCAAAGAAAATTTTACAATGTTAACAATCTAGATTTCAAATGAAGCTTGAGAGGCACGAACAGATTCAGAAAAGTCCTAGCAAGACCGGAAAGAGGAGAATCGATGACATAACAAACGGAGCAAAGCTTAAAAATGGGATCGAGGTATCCAAAAATTAAGCCTATTGCTTACAACATAAAAAAACAATAATTGTTGTATCTCCATTTATGAGTATACATAGTTGTATTGAGAAAAAAAACGAATCTTGAGGTTTTTCACTTAAACTGGGTACAAGCACATTCTAGTCGAACTTGACTGGCATACAGCCGAGAGAGGTGGAGCATGGTGACAGATAATCTTGAAGGAGAAGCTGGAGCAATGATCCCGGAGAGTGATCTGCGGCTCGTCTCCAAGGCCAGGGTCCAACCATCGAAGAAGCGCACCTCACCACCAGCCATCTATGCTGCATGTCGCCAGTAGTGCCATATGCCAATACTGTAAAACTTTCATACCCAGCATCAGATTCATCAACAAACTAAACAACAAAAAAAGTTATTCTTAGGTGATTCGAAAACACAAACTTACATAGGGGTAGCAACATCCTTTAACAATTTAAAATAACAAAATTGTAAATTTAACCTTTCATAAATGTCATTTAACAATGTCTAACATAACCAATCTCAAACAATGTAGGTATTTGAAACCAAAAAGCCTAATCATTGATGAAGCTAGGTGCATATTTACCCCACATATTCAATTATTATGATACAAATAAAGGTTAACCCGAGAAAAACAAGTAATTTGCAACAAATATCCTTCCCCTTTTAAGAGGATCGAGGGCAAAAGAGGATATGCTTCTAGGTAGGAACCAGAAGGTAGTTCAAAGGTGTCAAAGGTTAGCTGGAGTCCAAAATCTTCGCAAAGTCGTAATGGCAGCAACCAGCTGCAGGATAGAACGTTCACCAAAATCACTATTACAAAAATGCAGCACTGGATTCTCAACACAGCAATGCAATGATAACGGCGAACCCCACTGAGACCAAACATTCTCTTCGCTTCTAGAAACTGAGAGTCCACACATACATGTCGCAATCAACGGGGGTCATCCGACGAATTCACTTCCACAGGAGTCATGCACAGCTCACAACTATTCCTGGAAGGGAAAACAGTTACTTTTATCCACCACCAGGTACAGGCTCTATAGTCCCAGATCCTTGTTAATGAGGTTGAACATGCTGAATGATGCTATAACAGTTCATCTTCTTCACTAACAACACATGCCGAGTTTGAAGATAGTTCTGGCTCTCTGGGTCCATGGAAATCTGGTTCAGATGCACAGTACACGACACTGGGAGGAGTAGTGAAGGGAGGTAAAGGAGATAAGGAACTCACTCTTAGCTTAACCTCCAACCCAACATAACCTATCAAAATAACAGACACCTAGGGTTAGCCCTGGTTAACAAGCAAAATATAGATGTTTATTAACAATACACCCATGTGCCCAAGCAGTTTGTCGTAAATTCCTTTGTTTTAAAATCATAACTTATTATTCATTAAACAACAAATACCATCTTTATATAATTACAAACTGCGATAACAATAAGCAAATAGGAAGAGTACATCAATCGAAGAAAATTTACATCATGGTTCGATAAGCATGATGTTTACAAGAAATTCATCACCAGTTTGACATAGAACTATAATCACAAGGGTACAATTCATTAATTTTCAGTTCACTATTCAGATACAATCGACAGTCACATGGAAAATCTATGTTCACAGCACCTGGTCGTTCTTCGTCATCTATAAACAAAGTTTGGTTAGGATTCTTGGCACACCCTAACTCCACCTTCCCCCTAAGGTGAGTCAACAAATAGCATTCTGGCCCAGCCTGCATGATCATGAGGTGAGTTCCGGAACGGCATTGAAAAGTACAAAGTTATGCAAGTCTTTCGATCGTAACCCCCTGAAACAAAGCTTTGGGACACAACGCACTTCCCATGGTATCTCCGGAAAATCTAGGCATAAAACACAAATTCTCCTCCAAAGGCCGGCAGTCCAACAAATTACGTCCTTGGATAGTCACTAGGTGGTCACCATCCACCGCTAAAAAGTTGGGTTCATGTTCTTGGTGACATGTGTTATTCTTTCAACGAAATGGTATACCAACAAACTGAAACAACTTTCAATTAGAGTTATAACGTACAATAGGGATTTTGACTGACACATACAAACTTTCTCTAAATGCATTACATCTACAAATAGGCAAATGGAAATAAGCCTGTACTTGAGTACTACTTATGGCTAATCTATAACCATATTTAATAAAGATAGCTTCCAAATCCTGCAATTTTTCCTGTAGAAGAGCCAGCGTAATCAAAACAGAAGGAATCGTATGTGAGCGGCATTGATCCAAAACTTCAATACGAGTTAGAGTGTGAGCTTTCTTAGCTAACTGAGCTGCTAACAATAATTGTAAACTGAAAAGAGTGACCTATTTCTTGTACCATCCCTGAAAAACGAACTGTCATTGCCTCTCTAAAAGTTCTCAGGTAATCAGTAAGGTTAGTGAATCTAGTTTGAACTCGTTTCAAAACACTTGACATGGCTTCATTCACAACACTAATATAATTACTCAAATTGGCAAGCGCCACATGGTCATCTGTGATTTGTGCTTCCATCTGATCAATATGCAGAGAAATCTGTTGCTGATTTAAAAATAAACTTTCTACTTGACTGGTCATGGCCACATCACAACACCATCTCACAAAATCTCCAATAAAGGATAAGCCACACTTTTCTCTATTAACAACACTGTCATACTCCAAATACTCACCAGCTGCATAATTTAGTTTACTCATCAACATATCTGAGTAAAACATAACCTGTTTTAATTCCCGGAAAACTGAACATCAGTCAGAGGATGCATTAGAGGGTCAAGAAATCAAAAGTGTTATACCTTCATGAATTTCTGATAATTGCAATGGCCAGGGGACCTTAAAATTTAATGGTACCGATGAGGTATACAACATCACCTTTGGTAAATGTTCGAAATGGGCGCCAGCGATGACCCTCACTGTCTCAGGTTGGAACGGCAAATGAGACGCGTCATCCCCTCGAGACAGCACCAGCATGACCATCAGTAGCCACCAGCCAGTAGTGTTCATTATGAGGGCCCGAGTGGCTATGAGGGTACCTGAAACACTCTTACAGTTGACTTGAAAATCAGATCTCAAACTGATAAATCACTACTAAACAAAATTACCCAGGACCTAAAAAAAATGTATCACAGGTTAAAATACACAACAAATGAACACCAAAACAAATACTTGAATGCCTTACAAACAATCTATACACAATACAAACAGAGTTCACAATATTTACAACACCGTCAAAAAAAAACTACAAAATAAACTCAAGCAGCAAAGAATGGTTTCATTATTTCCACATTAGTTACCTCATAGCTAAATTTACCACGTTGACACTTTTTTAACCAAAACAGATTATCAGATATTTTTTCTTGACAATAAAAGGACCAAACCACCGATGAAACAACTTCTCCGAAAGCCCCTTTTTCCGGATAGGAGTATACACCAACACTTCCTGCCCCACCTTGTAACTCACCGCTCATCTTCGTGTGTCATACCTGCGTTTGCTTTACCATCTGGATTAAAATTGTTATGGTAGGACACATCATTAAACAAAACAAAATTTTTAGCATACCTAATTTTATCTTATATCCTGAAGGTTGTTTCACTTCATTGTTCAAAGGCATTAACCTGGGGTCAGACTATTGCATCTTATTCAAATCAACATCTTGCTCAACAAAAACTGGTAATTCTAATGATTTATCTTTGTCACTTAAGGTTCCACTACTAACTTTCTCTGCTAAATCATTACCTTCGAAACACACTGGAATTAGTTGGTGCATCCGAGCATCTATGCATAAATGTTCTTTTACCCTGACACAACCTATCCTCAAAGTAGGTTCTGATTAAATTTTGTTTAATCTAGGAGGATCATCTTGGGTTCCTGACTTCTTAACTTGGTTATCACAAGGGGGTGAATTAAATTTATCATATCTTCTATGACTGCCCTTTGTTTGGTGACTGGGCTTAGCCTCCCTTACTTCTGCGCCTTGGATTGAAATGTTCACAGTGAGATGGTTTATTGAAAATAAAGCATTTCTGCTTCCCTGACATGAAATTACTGCCTCATACTTAGTAAGAATATCACATCCTAAAATAACACCCCGGAATGGTGTCTCTACCAGTCCTACTGGGTGATGAAAAAAATTTGGCCTAATTTAAAACCCAGCATAACCATGTGATTCAAGTGGTGGGTTTGTGCAGACACTCCGGCTACAAATCTGTGTTCTGCTGGTTTCCAAAAACATTCAGGAATTAGTTTACTGTCCATTACGGATACAGCAGCACCACTATCTATAAAAACAGAGATCTCTGTCCCAAAAATCTTGATTTTTAGACTGAACACTCCATCGCACGTAAATAGGGACATTGTGTTTTTACAGGATGCATTGTTTCCCATCAAAGGTCCTCTGGATTCTAGCAAATGTTCTACCCCCTGATCCTTGAGTTGTGTCTCTGGGTGTACTGTTTCGATTCTGTTGGGTAGGTTGTTGGAAGTGTTTGTTAGCATTATTTCTATTTTCTCCCCTAGGTCTGAAATTTTGTAAGTGTATGGGCTGAACTCGTAGACCTTCCATTTCTCCACGCAATTGCTTTAACTGTTTCCCTAACTCCATTAGTCTATTTTCTATTTTTTAATTTATTGTGTCTGCCTCCCTGATATTTCGAACAGGAACTTGTTCTGGTTTTACATTACCTCCCTGTAACCTATCATGACTCTTCGCAAAGTATAGCCCTGCCTCAATGTTTCTTAAATTTCTTAGCAGCTGGTCTACTGTATTGTTGGGAAACAACATAACTTTCTCCACAATATCAGGTCGTAAGCCTCTTAATAAATATCTCACTTTATTGGCTTCCGGCATTTTGGGGTTGAGCCGATTACAGAGGTGAAAAACATCGTAAATAAAAGATTAAAATGGTTCCTCCCCACCCTGTACTCTCGACTGAAGTCTTAATTCCAGGTCTTCTACCTGACCTACACGTATGAAAGCATCTTTTAAAGCAGTGGCTTATTCATCAAAAGTTTTCAAATTTTCAAATGTCGACTCATTACTGTCATACCAGCGGCTAGCTGGTCCCCTGAGAAATGTGGGAAAATAAGAGATACATTTTTGGTCATTCCAACCATTGACCTTGGCTGCTCTCTTAAACTTATTAATAAACTCATCGACATCTTCTATTTGTTTCCCCCAAAAATAGCTAGGTTCCAAAAAAAAAAATTCCTGCCTCCATTGTGCCGTGGTGGTCTACTCTAGGTTCTGAGTTTAACAAACGCAATTTATCTTGTATCTTTACCAGGGGCTCCTCATCTGAACTACTATTTTCACAAAGATCAGGTATCCCTGTCTTGTCATCAGTACATAGGCTAAGAGTGTATTGATAAAACATGCACAGCCATAAAAAAAACAGAATACTCAGTGTGTAAACATACTTAAACTAAAAATAAAAAAAATAATAGTACTCCTGATAAATATTCAACTTCCTCACAAGTGTTACCTATCCTGGCTTAAAAAAAAATCTTTAATCAAATGCTTACAATTACACACACAATACAGAAAATCAATTGAAATTCTGAAGGGCAATTAAAAAAAATACTTAACTTATTAAAATGCTTTACTCTATAACAAGACCATTTCATTTCTAAATTCAATCAATAAACATGTAGGTAGGCTGGCTGTCTCCACTCCTCTATTTAAAACCTGTAAATGGAAGGTGTGCAGATGAAAACTCCTGAATATGTTGCTCCTTGCAGATAAACATAACCACCAATTTTAAACACTGGCTATAAAAAGAAAATAATTACACATACAGAATAGGCCATCAATAAAAACAAATTTAAAAATAAATAAATTAATAATCACTCATGCTTAAAACATTAATAAATAACCTGTCTGTGCCTTCTCGTGACCCCAGAAACAGATATGGTTAAAACCAAACAAATTTAAAACACACTGTAAAATGTCACTCAAAATAAAAATAATAAAACATCTTATGATTTCATAAACAGGATGGGGGGGGGGGGGGGGGGGGGGTCTGGTAGCATTAGAGCTGGTAAGGGTCATCTAACCTCCTTGGGACAGGGGTTGTAGGGTGTTGACTGAAGAAAAAAAATATTATTCATCCCACATAGTTTTAGGTTTATTTCCGGTAAACTATGACCAACACATAAATAAATAATGTAAATAATGTCAAATTACTCTGTTCACAATAAATAAATAAATACTCCTTTGAAATAAATAAACAATAATATTCATCCTCTTCTTAGCATGTGTATTAAATTTTAAAATGAAATGAGTAATGTTTACAAACACCTCGACCCATCCTTAGGCTAAATTAAAGAGAAAAAAAATTAACATTACTGGATTCCAAACTGCCTGCACTCCTGGAAAGAATCAAAAAGTTAAGCAATCCTAACACAATTTGAAATACGCCTACATGCTTTACATGAGGTGAAGGAGAATTACAAGTTCGCCATTACTTACAACCCCTTCTCCAAATGGCAACATGCAGCTACCAGCCAGGAGGGCTACAACAGTCCTCAAACA
Source organism: Bacillus rossius redtenbacheri (assembly GCF_032445375.1). Classification (NCBI taxonomy): domain Eukaryota; kingdom Metazoa; phylum Arthropoda; class Insecta; order Phasmatodea; family Bacillidae; genus Bacillus; species Bacillus rossius. The sequence continues at coordinate 67,173,321 of NC_086331.1, forward strand.
TTTCACCGAGAAGAACCACCCCGGGCGCACCCAGGGTGACCCATTTATTAATTTCCCCTCACATCGCCATCACGTCGTGAACACTCCATGCGAAAGCAAAAATCCCGGCCGCGATTTCACAACACAACCGCCATCCCGCCAACCGACACTATCCCCTCTCCACCGGTCATACCATACTCGCATTTCTTCTGCCAGATTGCGACATCAACACCAGCACGTCAGGCGCGCGCTTGCGCGAGAACAACAACGCAGCGAAAGAACCAGGGCGGCCAACGCTCCCGGAGATTCCAGGCCATGATGTCGAAACTGCTCGTAGCTGGCCAGGCCTCGGGTGGCGAATCACGCCACCGTCCCAGAAAAACAGAGAGCGTTAGCAATCTACCGCGCCGCGAAGAAAAAAAAACAACACCCGAGTGTCGCAAGCAAGCGTCAGGCACTCAATCGGGCTCACAAAGCACCACTTGCACAAAACCAAGTTCAATAAACTCTTCACGTAAAATTTTACAGCATGACAATATATACGTCAACGACTGCGTATATTCCGGTGTTAACTTCACCGACATTACCGAGTACAGTTTTGTCAATGGAAGAGACTTTAACCGGTAGAATGTCGTCAGCTGAGAAATATATTTGTCTACGGTACTGAAAATAACGTCACCATCTACCAATCATCTATCGTCATCCACACTTGTGTTCTGATGCATTTACTGTGTTAGCATTTATGTTTGTTGTAGTATTTGCAATCATCATGAATACTGCTGTCATAATAACCTGGCTCCAATGTGGTACAAGAAGAACAGATGTTAGTAACTAAGGGTCATGAAAAGTTGGCCTGAAACTACTTTCCAAGACATGCTAAAACAAATTAATGATTTTAAAATCATTATGTGTGGAATGAATTGATTACATGTCAATCCTTTGTACTTGTGGTAGATTATAAGGCATGAATTAGTGTTATTTTTAAAAATGTTTGGTTTTATTATTTGTATCTGTAACATAGACTTGTATGGTAAAATATTAAACAGAAGCGATATTTATTTTAAAAATGATGCTGAAATTAAAATTTTGGTTTAAACTAGCGTTTAACTAAGGACTGGAATCAATCAAAATAATTTATCGGTTAATAGACCAACTTTAAAATAAATATTGGAATTTTTTCGTTGATAATAACGGATTTTTAAGATGGAAGCCAAAATGGCCAATAAGACTATATGAAATGTGATCAGGCAATAAATACTACTGCAACATAGCAAGACATTAATAAATCAATATGGCAGCAGTACACTTTAGCAGGGCACATCAAATATGGCTTTTGGTCAATAAGGGATTGACCTAGCAGGGGGGGGGGGGGGAAGTGTTTGTTCATATCTGCCTTGACCAAAGTGGTGGGAGTGTGGGAGTCTGGATGCTAGTAGTCTCCCAGAAGAAATTATAATTTAAATTTTCTACCCATTAGGAATGTGTCCAGTTCCCCGAACTATGTGGCGTACGCAATACCTTTTAAAATGTTATTATAAATGAAAAAATATATAATATATAATTTAATTTGTTATGTATTTAAAATATAATCAAGATGTCAATTGAAACTTACACCCTAGGTATTGTTTTTCAGTTACATTTCAAGGTAAAGTTCATACAAGAATACAACTGTGACGTCATAATAGAAGATGGCGGAAGTAGTTGTAAATGTATTTACGGGCACAATGTATTTCTTATCGGACTATGGTTTTGTGGTGGATTATGGTGGCAGCTTGCTAATCGTATGGATTTGGCCAAGTTCGGGCATGTCCGCCACTCGTTGCCTATGATCGGGACATCGTCGACCATCTTCAGGCACTCTCGTCTTTTTCATCCACAATACTTCGCACAGGTTTGTAAGTTCACTAGTGTCTCTTTGCAAGATTAGTCATATTTTATATTTGTCTCGATATTGGCTTCACTTATATTAAAAAAACGCTTTACATTTTTCCTTATAAAGGTCCCTTAAAGTATTGAAAGAAGTTTAAAATATTTCGACGGTGAGCGGATTCGTACCCACGACTTTCTGATTACCAACTTTTCGCTTTGCCCACTCGTCTGCTGGGTCATAAATAACTAAATATATGTATACGTGAATTGTAGTTGTAATTTCGAACCTTCTCAGCTTGGACCTCTTGATTGGAAAATATACGCCTTTGACCACACGGCCATCGAAACTGTTACCAGACCTAGAATTAAATAAGGTATACAAAAAAATAACACACATTCGGACTTGTAATTTCTTTATACATTGAAGGAATAATAGCCTTACCAGCTATAGGGCATTGTCAACATCTTTATTTTCAATATAAGCTACTATAAGCGCTAGTTAACATACACAGGTAGTTGGCTAGAGGGCGCCGCCACCATATTTTATCAGTGCTAGTGAAATGTAGTACATACATCGTCTGCTAGAGGATGCTGCCACCATATTAGTTTAATTTTTACCAGAAAAAGTGCAGAAGTATTTATTACCGTGTCATCTGCCTTTTTGCAGGCCGTCGTGGCCACAATCTTAAAAAACCATATTTATTAAGCTAAAACTTCTGGACAAAATTTAAAAACTCATCACTAAAATCATGAATTATTTCACTCAATGATTCGATCGATTCCTATCCTTAGTTCGATCCTTGCTCGATGCAAAAATATATAATTTCAGGTCAAAAGGTTTATTTATTTTAATTTAACATCAGAGTGACGATTTCAAGAATAAAAATAACAAACTTACAAATAATAAATTTACTACAAATATGTTACAAGAACAAACAATGAAATCACTAGCATTTCTCGATTAATACACACTTCTTAGGAACGAAGCGAGTCCTTTGCATTGTCATTTGTTTTCATGGCAGTTCTATATGACCGTCGATAAATTAGGCACATCCAATCGTTGGCCAGCCACGTTCAGTTGGTTGTTTTGGAATGTCAGATAGGTTGGCCAGACACGAACCTCCTTTCGGTTGGTCAGGCTAAAATAATAGGTTGGTGGAAAGTTACACTCAGTCAATAGCTAGTCGAATCCATTCAATGTCCAGGAATGCATGTCCAGGGGGTGGCAAGGTGCATTCAGTTGGTAGCCAGGCATGTCCAGTAAGCGACCAGGCACGACCAGTGTTAGCTAGACACATTTAGTTGGCAGTTAGGTAATTCCAGTTTGTGGTCAGGCTAACACAAGCAGTCTGTGGTCAGGCACATAGACTATAGTTATTAAATAGACACCTACAGAAAGTGGCCAGACACATCTAGTCAATAGGTAGGCATGTCTTGATGTAAGCTTTTCCGGTCAGGTTGGTGACCATGCACAACGATCGGTTGGCCAGGCACGCACATACAGTAGTTTGGTCAGGCTAACATATGTATTTGGTGCAAGGTATGCCCAGTAGGTGGCCAGGCATGTCTATTCAGTGGCCAAGAACGGACGTACAGAATATGGCAAGGCGCATCCAGTTTGTGGTCAAGCTAACTTAAGCAGTGGGTGGTCAGGCTAACACGTTCAGATGGTTGTCAGGCACATACTGTCACTAGCCAAGAGGCCTAATTTTGCGATACTCGGCGAACATGTCAGACATTTAGACCATACGTCTCCGAACCAAGTGGTAAACATGACCTGATTACTGTCTTGACGATGTATTATCAATGATAAGGACACCGACCCATCAGAAAGGTCACAAAATTGGACACAACATAAACAATTTTGTCAAAAAGTACACACAGTGATAACACATTCGATAAAAGGACATAAATTCGTCAAAAAAGGTACACTTTGACAACACACAGAACACACACTGGTCAAAAAGGACACAATGGACACACACCAAGCACAATTCGTAAAAAGGACACGCATTTGTCAAATAGTATACATGCTGGACACACAATAGACACACACTCGTCAAAAAGGACACACAATTGTACACACTCATTAAAAGGACACACACTCGACACACAATGTTTACTCTCTTCAAAAGTACACACATTAGACACAATCGTCAAAATGGACACAAAATTGGACACAAACTCATCAAAAATGAATCTTATTTGGAAAAACACTCAAAGAAGAAAGTGCATCTAGGAGCACTTTAACAAAAATGAAGCACATTTGCAGGAACATTGAACTCAGTAGGTTATGTTCTCATCACAGGGATACGATCTCATCGTAGGGATACGTTCTCATCAGTACGATACGATAGTATGAGGCTCTGAGGCAATATCACTACGAGACAACGATTATACAAAGCTACAAGACTACGAGGCTAAAATCCATCAAGGCTACAAAGCTACGATTCTACAAGGCTACAACTGGCTACAGTGCTACTTGGCTATAGGGCTAAAAGGCTAAAAGGCAACGAGACTACATGGCGACAAGACTTCAAGGCTACAGGACTTCATGGCTACAAGACTATGAAGCTATGTGACCATGAGGCTACGAGGCAACATGATTACGAGACTACGAGGCTTAGAGGGAGCATGACCATGAGACTACGAGACCACGAGGCTACAGGACTACGAAGCTGAAAGACTACTAGACTACGAGGTTACGATGTTACAAGTCTACGTGGCTCCAACTGGCTACAATAGCTCAATTCAACAGCGAAAATTAATTTATCTCTTGCAAAAATCTTGTCGCAAAAAGTTCCAATTCTAATCAACAGATATCGCCAGATGTTGTCATGAGGTATATATTATATATTATTTATGTGGGATGCAGGGTGCTCACACACGACCGCATGTTAAAGAGGGCTTCGCTAGACATCAAGGAGTCGAAAGTTCGTCTTGCATGATAGAATTTCTCAGAAGTCTCAAGACGTTATAATTGACTCAGTAATGTATCATTTAATCGGTGTGTTTTCCAGACAGTCACTTTTTTATGTAGGATGCGGGATGCTCACTCATGAACGCAAGAAAAGGAAGGCAAAACTAGACATCAATGTGAAGGAGGTTCGTCTTGCATGATAGTGTCTATCGGCTGTTTTGAGGGAAAGTATTCGCCTGAATAATTTAATAAAATTTTTGTCTGCTTTCCACTTGACAAAAAAATTGTATGTTCTGATTTGGTAACAAAAAATTAAATGGAAATTTGAATAAAATTGCATTTATCATATCGAAAATTGTTGGCCAAATGTAATATCAGCTGAACTCTCAGTGGAACAAGGTACTGTCGGCAGACGAATTCAAATTTTTACATTTTATATGAGTAGTATATGAATGTATTTCCAGGGACAGGATGCAGGTAGTGGAGCCGAGAGCCATTCCGCCATATTGGATTGTGACATCACGGCGGCCATCTTGGATGAGCGTAATGGGACACAGCGTAACGGGACAAGTATATCACGGCGGCCATATTGGAGCCGCCATCTTGGTTACGCCATTTTGGATGATGTCATTTTGTTTTCTCGAACATTCCCGCATTTTGTTTTCCGCCATTTTGAATTATGACGTCATAGTTCCAATTATCATTACGGCCGCCATCTTTAACTTTTGTATTTATTTTCCGATTTTAATGAAAAAAAAATTAAAATTTATAAAAAAAATTCATTTAATAAAAGTTTGATAAAAATTTTTTTTTTAAAATAAACATTTACGACACGGAGCTCGGAGTCCTCGGTTCGAACCCGACGAGTGCAAAAAAAACTAAAAATGGCGACCGACCCTTCCCTCGTGGTGGTTGCTAGCAGACTGACCCCCACCACTTTGTTCATAGCATATATATCGTCAGTTAGCATGATGCCATGTCAGCCATCTTGTCCTCGTCTGCTGGAAGCCATCATCATTGTATCGTCGACTAGAGTACGCTGATGGCATGTCAGTTAAATTCTTATCTGCTAGAGTGCAATAATCATTTATTATTATTGCTGTGACATCCGCCATCTTGTCATTTGGCCGCCATCTTGAAAATCCGTAAATATTTAGCTAGAAATTCCGGAAAAATTCTAAAATTCATTAAATAAATCACTCATTAATTTAAATATTGATTCGATCGATTCCTGTCCTCGTTTCGATACCCAATCGATGCAATAATGTTTAATTTTATGTAAAAAATAATAATTTCAATAAAACTAGTTCAACATTCGTAAAGAGACTTTAAATCCTCTACTATCATCATCCTATCGGACATCAAGACTACAATATTGGAAATTCGTAATTTTAATGCTAGAGATGCGGGTAAAAGTTCAAAATTCGTTAAATAAATTTGTAATCTATATACTGAAAGATTTGATCGACTAAGGTCCTTGGTTCGATCGCTGGCCGATACAAATCAACTTTAATATTTTAAAAAAGTACCACTAACGTGGCAGGTTTGAGAAAATAAAAACACCGCAAGTTCTTCTAAAAAAAACTTTTATTTCATACATTCTACACTACTAAAAGTAAAAAAAACACACAGACAAATTACTAAAGTTTTGTGGATTTCTCAATGTCTGCATCTGCTACCCACGAATTAAAGCGAGGTGGAAGCCCCACCACTTGATGTAGGACAGACCATTTCTTCGTTTTAAATCTTCTCCACCAAGTACGTATCGGGATAAAATGTAGGCATAGAAGCCACCACGGATAGGTTTGTGGTCCAAATCTTCGAGGTAGTAGGTCCTAGGCTCTGATTCACGAACATGTGTCACACTGAAAAGTTCGGGACTCCAGTTCGCAGTGAAACCATTCTCGAAGATACCTTTCTGCTTGGAGATTCGCACAATGTCACTGACATTAGCTTTACGCTTTCGTGGATATTGCTTCTTCGTGTTGGAAAACACTGTTTGAAGCAGGCGATTGTCCGTCACGTCCTTTGGCTTCATTTTCGTTGTAGAATGCACCGGGGAATTATAATCGCTTAATAGTTTCGGCAAGATGTCAAGCCAATTAAAATTTCCGTTAGCCGTGAACTGGCGCCACATCTTGGAACGCAAAGATCTGTTAAACTTTCCGACAACGGAGGCTTTCACATTACTAAATGTAGAGTAGTGTTTGATGCCATACTTCTTCATCAAAGCCTTGAAGGTTGCATTGTAGAATTCTTTCCCGAGGTCCGTTTGAGGGTGCGATGGTACACGTCCATCACGCAAAATATTGTTCATGGCCTTGGCTACTTCGTTTGCAGTCTTTGATTTGACAGGTCTAGCCCAAGCGAACTTGCTATAAACCACGATGACTGTCAACATGTACTTGAAACCTTTATTCAATCGGGAATATGGTATAATCTCAACAAGGTCCACCTGGAATAAATCATCAATTCCACGAACTATGACTTTGCGACGAAGGTATTTTCGTCTAGCAGGAGCATGAAGTTCGTGAGCGATTCCGGTTCGACTCATTGTATGTAGCTGGCTTCCCTCAGTTCTTCAAGTATGGAGAATATTTCGTTGATGTGCAAATAGTTTCCTACACTAAGCGAAGCATGTAGAATTCTAAGGCGATCAACAAATTCATTGGGGTCGTCCCAATATACATAGTCAAATATCTGACCACTTTCTAGCTAATTTAAACCTTCGCCATGTATTGTTAGTTCACTGAAGTGATTAGCGAGAATGTCGATTATTTCATGATCTTCGTCTTTATATACACCACTATCTCGATCGTTATCGCGAAAATGTGCATTGGTTAGCTCTAGCAGTTTTTTGTACTCTTGTAAGTCTTTGTGAGAATATCCTTTAGGCTCCCTGCGAAACAGCAATTCGCACAGACCCGTAGTCCCGCGCGTTTTGAACTCTTCTACGCGCACGATATTTCCTGGTAGAAAGTCTATTTCTTTAGCACCGAGGAACCACTTCTTATGTTTCCTGTACACTCCGTAGGTCGTGCCATTATTCCAGCTTGTAAACGATATCAGGTATGGTCGGACCATTGCATTCACTTGATGTCCCTTTTTTGGTATTTTCTTCTTATGCATGGACTCTGTAGTTGTTAAGTCCTCTTCTTCTCGATCTGGTTCATACTTTCTCTTCTTTACAGTTGGCATTTCATCTTCAACTTCTGTCTTCACAGTGATGGCTAGTTCTTCCATGTTTTTAAGTTCGTCGAGGCGACTAGTGATTGGTTTAAAAATTTTCTCATTTTCCATCTCAAGTGCAAGTCTGGTTCGTATAGCAAGTAGATATTTTTCACGAACAGACTGTATAGCTCGATGAAGGTCACTGGCCTGGTCCGACATTGTACTGGCTGAAAACATATTGCAAGACCTCCTTTTATACTTTTTTATTAGTTCACAGAAACTTCTTTCTTGTGTTTGGCTAAATCTGAATTTGTTGACAAGTGAGATAGTGATGCTTTCAGACTACTTTTAAATTTCTCAAATCGTCATGTATTTGTGCATTCGATACTTCGATCTTGTCGCGAATGCGAGAATCCGAGGCTTCCACACGCTAGTCGATGGCAACGAGATAATCTAGTAATTCGTTTTTCACACTTTCTTCTTTTTGAGCCAGTAGCGAAATGTATTTGCGGATAACGTCGTCATGAGAATTGAGAGCAGTACGTAAGTCTCGACAGCTGCGTCCAAATATGGAAATGCTATGACTCATGTTTGACTATAAACTGATCGAAACCTTTTCTGTACCTGCCCTTATATAGCGGCCAGTCCTTAACGATGACTAGAAATCCGTGCTCGTGTTTCCAGCTCAAGGAGCACATGTCTTTGAATTCCTGGAATGTCATGTCGGTGTTTACGTGATCATCATAAGCGTGACGTAAATTAAGTTCTTCCATGCGAAAAAGTACTATGACATTTGCGTTGTCTCGTAGGAGATGTTTTGGAATACGACTGTACATCTGACACAGATAAACGCAGTCTACCTTGGAGTGTCTGCCCATGGAAAAGTACTCTTGTATTATGCCTTGTTTCTTGCACATTACATCGTCGAAAACAAACACGAAATTGGCGTTTGTTTCGCTTTGAGTTACCACATCCGCATTATCATTAAATGGAAAATACTCCAGACCATCCACCAAGCATAGAACAGTAGCTAGGCGCTGGTACTTTGTCTGTTGCAACGACTTGGAATACAAGTAAACGTTTTCGAACCGAAGACCGTTTGGCTCCTCCAGTAAACTCAGCAGAACGCACGTTTTGCCGCAGTTGGACGGACCCGCCATTATGCAACGTATGGCAAAAGGCAATCGTAAGCCATGTCGTGATTCACGCGCACTAAATATATCGTCTTGCGTAATGCGCACGGGCAAACACACTTCTTGCGTGGCGACCTGCATTTTACTAAAGAAATTGTATAAAATCAAATACATTTATACTTTCTGGTCAGTTGTGCGTAATGACTCGAAGAGGTAAGAACAAAAAACACATCGGTGCAGGACTCGTGAACTCGCTGATAAGCAATCTGCCATTCGAGCTACACATTCCCGGCTACAGATTCTGCGGCCCCGGCACTAAACTAGCGAAAAGGTTAGCTCGCGGTGACGTGGGCATTTATTCTCTCGACGAAAAGTGCAATCAGCACGATATTGCATATTCATTAAGCAATTATCTGGAATCCAGACACCGGGCCGACGAGATATTGGCACAGGAAGCCGAAGATATAAGTAAATCGACGAACGCGGGACTAGGAGAGGAAATCGTGGCCTGGGGCGTTTCCAAAATCATGAAGGCAAAGACCAAATTAGGACTGGGTGCTCGTCGAGTCAGCTCCATCAAGTCAAAGACTAACTCACGCAAGACCAAACGCAAGACTGGTGCAGGCGTGCAAAAAGCCAAGCAAAAGTTACAGACTCTCGACAAGAAGATTATAAGAGGATTTCTTCCTTTGCTTTTGCCTGCATTGGGTGCTCTCGGCGGCCTCATCGGTGCAACGAGCGGTATAGTGCGGGCAGTCAACACTTCGAAGAATGAGCGCAAGCAGTTAAAAGAAGCACAGTGACACAATGCCAGCATGGAAGCCATTGCCATGGGGAAAAAAACGGCGCAGGATTCTACTTGCAACCTCACAAATCAGGTCGAGGCATGAGGAAGAAACGAATGAAAAAAACATAAGTTCTTTGCCGAAACATCCGCTCACCAATATAGATTTGATCAGGTACGCTCGAAAACTGAAAATACCAAATTTCCGCGGCGTGTTTATGCGAGACACTTTGCCCAGCAAGCCAAAAACGCACGAACGTGCCATCATTAATTTAGACACGTCGGCGGGTCGCGACATGCACTGTCTGGCCTATATAAAGTCTGGAAAAATGGCCGAGTAGTACGATAGTTTTGGAAATTTACGGCCTCCACCAGAACTGCGACAGTACCTGGGCCGGTCCACTTCGTTGTTTTACAATTACGAAACGGAACAGAGGCCTAATCAAACAAACTGCGGACACTTGTGTCTTCGCTTTTTAACAAACAAAAATTAGCTGACAAATAAAAATTGCTACTTAAATGTTGTGCAGTGATGATAATTTATTAGTCATGTCGATAACACTTACCTTGACAGGTCATGCATCTGAGCTGCGGGCGATTCATTTACCGCCTCTGGATTTAGACGGAGAATGGTGTATCGGACTCGTAGATTTTCAAACGTATAATGCCATACCTAATATCGACGAAGAAAACTGCAATATCTTCTTCCTGAAAAGCGATGGGACCGCTCATGAAATACAGTTACCTGTTGGCTCTTACGAAATTGACGACATTGCAAAGTACATCAGGGATATGTTACCACAGGATGTAGACTTTCAACTGCGTGGAAATCCAAACACTCAAAAAAGCATTCTAACATGCAGTGAAAATGTCGAATTTACGAAACCTGGGACCATAGGTACGATGCTCGGATTCGAATCAAAGGTGTATGATACAGGAAGAACGTACCTATCTATGCGCGCAATTAACATTTTGCCTGTGAATGTCATAATAATAAACTATAATTTGGCAAGTGGAACGTATCTCAATGGAAGACTAAGCAACATGCTGCACGAGTTTTCGCCGATGATCCCGCCAGGATATAAACTGGTCGAAGTACCCCAAAGTATCATTTACGTTCCAATCGTCGTAAAGTGCGCACACGAAGTCGTCGTCAGAATCGTTGACCAGCGAGAACGATTGGTGAATTTTCAAGACGAAGAAATTACATTCCGTCTGCACTTGAAGCGATGGGCATAAAGTTCGTACCACCGAACAGTTATAAAATAAATGGTATTGGCGTTAATAAGAACAGTTCTCTACCAGACATCGGTGCATTAACACCTGACAGCATAAAGTATCTTCTCAGTATTGGACAAGTTCCGAATAAATATGGAAGACGAAATCCTCAACGTGGAAGATCCGGTCAATTTTGATGACAGCATTACGAAAATGGAATTGCACGAGTACCAGCCTTTCCTGCTCGGACCGTACGCACTACCATCGGAAGTACGCATTGCAGTACAGCACCATGATATTTGTACTTTACCTTCGCAGTCATTTCTACGTATAAAAGGCACACTGACAAAAGAGGATGGTACGCACCCGACAACGACATCAATATCCTGCAATGGTATTCTTCACCTCATCGAGCGCATTACATATGTACTCAATGGTGTTGAGGTAGACCAGACGAGAGATGTAGGCATAACATCTGCTATGAAAAATTACCTTTCGCTCACGCCAAATGAACTGTCTGCTGCAAAGATGGCCGGTTGTGCTCTCGAGGATGAATATAAGGTTCCGGTTTATGCCGAAGGGAAGTCGAAGTTTGTGTTCCTCTGTCCATGCATCTTGGATTCGCCGAGGACTACAAGCATATAATAATTAATTCGAAACAAGAGCTCGTACTGATTCTAGCCAACACGCACATTAATGCAATTTTCGCCTCTGCAGAAAACCCTCAAGATGTCTCGCTAACACTGCAGTCAATCGAGTGGATGCTGCCCCACATCCAAGTGAGCACCGTTCAACGAGTAAAGATGTTGAAGAACATAGAAAATGGCAAGAACTTCGATGTGCCATTCCGATCCTGGAGCCTGGAAACTTATCCTGGCTTGCCTCAAACTCAGCGTATCAATTGGATAGCAAAGTCCAGCTTCGCTACGGAAAAACCAAGATATATCATTGTCGGGCTTCAGACCGGAAGACAGCTCAATGCAGGAGTGAGTCGCTCCATATTCGATAACTGTCAAATACGTAATGTAAAAATATTTTAAAACAGCGAAAGTTATCCGTACGTTGACATTAACATGGACTTTAAAAGTGGAAGATTTCTTATCGCATATCAAATGTACGCCAAGTTTAAGCAAGCTTACTATGGGCGGAGACAGTCACCAAAACTGAGTCCCGACAGTTTCAAGAACAAGACTCCATTAATGGTGTTTGATGTTTCAAAACAGAATGATCGTATAAATTCAAACATCATCGACTGTAGGATCGAGATAACGACTAGCGGAAATATTCCACCAAACACCTATGCTTTTTGTCTGATACTTCACGATCGGCTTGCTTCGTACAATTGTCGAGACAAACTTGTAAAAATTCTGACATAAATAGTGTTTCGTTTTCTATGATAATTTAGTTACGACCGAGCATTGCTAGCGACAAGATGTACTGCAACCTGCAAGGTTTCCAGAGTCAAAATGGATTCGTGCTCAAGGAAATTAGAGTCACTTTCGGAGACAAGACTTGAACACGCACTTTCCGACCTCCGTATCCATAGAAACTACTAGACGAAAAAAGTAAATGGTAGAATGAATGGCTATGTAAATATTATCACGGACTAAAGTGGGACGAAGGAAAATTTCCGTACCACCAAGTGAAAAACACCATTGAAGATTTACTAGTTCAAAACGAAATAATCTACGTTGCTGGACCTGAACAGAAGAATTGGCTGAGCAAGTTGTGTGATGCATCAGTTGTAATTGTAGACCTACAGACCGACTATGGCTGTCCTTCCCTGCGCAAGCTTAGTGCAATATACGACGTGCAGCCACGTGACAAGTTTGAACGTGTCTGTGCCTGTACAAACTCGCAGTTAATGCAGAAATGGCACATACAGTGTTAGTAGGAGCCTGCATATATAAATGGCGTACATACATACGTGCCTTCAGTTGTCGTTCTACCCGCAAGAAGATGTTTACGTTTCATCCTGCTAACGTGTACGTGAGCGCAAGACCTAGCTTCAGCAGTGTCGAGTACAGCTACTGGGATTCCGGGTATCTACGTACATATACAGAAACCTGTGATGGAGGCTCTCAGTATTGGCATTTTGCGCACTTTCCTTTGTCCTACGAACTGACTCAGCAGCTGGTAGATTGTTGCGAACCTGGAAACTGTGCCGTCTATCACATGAGACCACACACAATCCTTCCTGCTAGCATCGCTGAGGTAGTCGCCTCGTCTGCATGTGCAACACCAAACATGGACGTGTTGCAACATGTTGCGACCTGTGATACTTCTTCGCAGACGTCCAAACGGTGTGCGTCTCGTCGTCGCATTTCAGGCAGTGAATCTGTCCCAACTAGCACTGAGCCAAAGCCCAGGCGTAGATGTGGTCACAGACGTCATCGACCATGTCTTGTCGGAGTTGTCGACGTCGCAGAAGATGACCAGCTGGAAACCTGTGTTCCTGATCCCGTGGCCTGCGAACCAGTTGGAACCGGAGTTGATGATACAGTGCTTGCGGCATTAAAGAGTTTGCTTGTTAAAATGCTTGATTCCTTAACCTAATGTGTATTTGTGTAATTTTTATAAATAAATATGTAAAACTTGAAATTGTGTGTTTTTTATTTCTATAATTTTTAGGTACCTAATAAAAAAATAATTTTAAATACAGACAATATTTTGACTCATGTAGTATACCAGTAGATCGCGGGTATATAAGCGAGGTTCAGACGACTGGACCCGCAGTTCACCTCTAAACGCGGTGCAGTACGGACTTGCTCTCTTCAGGTAGTTGCGTGAGATTTAGTTACTGTTCCAATGTCGACCGGAATAGCCTGTTTACCGTCAGCAGCGGGGACCTCGGTGGCAGCAACGATGATGGAGTCGGAGATCCCGATACCGACTGCAGAGGAGACCGCGACAGCGGTGGAGATCCCGATACCTGCTGCAGAGGAGACAACGATACGTGCTGTTCCATCATCAGCTGATGTTTCATCATCTGCGTTGAATACTTCAATTAAAGAAGAGTGTACAGCGCATCAATGCAAATATTGTGGCGCATCATTTACTTTCACTTCAAATGCGCGCAGAAATGAAAGAAGCAGCTGTCAGAATAATTTTCAAAGAATACTGTTTCAGTGTATAAAATGTAATAAAGTAATTTCACGTCTCGATAGCTTACATCATCATTATAAAACATGCTCCGAGAAAGTTAAGTGCGAGTATAATGAACATGGTTATTGTTTTGACTCAAGTGTTGTACCAGCTGATGAGACTATATAAGTGAGACCCTGGTGATATGAACTTCAGTCCGCCTCCGGCTGCGGTGATGAACGGATCGGATAGTTAGACTTGTATAACATAATAGACCGGTATCTAGCTATTCTTGAAAACTCGATGGCATCATTACCACTAACTACATCAACCTGGATCGAAGGTCTACCATCATCAGTGCAGAGCACGATGACAACGACGTCTACAGCTACACCTGCTCTCTAAGCACAGCAGGAGATTTCGACGCGTGCAACATATTCTGCAGAGCAGACCTCAAAGGCTTCAGAAGTTAACATGTCAGCAGTGTTACAATGGTTGTCAACAATTACAGTGCCATTGATGAAGGAAGGAGCATCCAGCGGTGTTCCATCACCCGACTGCACGTACTGTGAGAAGATCAAAAACTTGAAATTACGGGATTTTGTAATACACAATTATTGTAGTAATAACTCTGAACGCATTAAATATCAGTTCAACAGATGTTTAAGCAAGTTTGTACTCTTTGGAAAATTAAAATGGCACCTCAGGAATTGTGATAGACTGGCTGTAATTCATCGGAATCAAGATGTATATTTTGTAACAAAACATTGGCAAATATTCAAAGTGCACAACGACACGAAATATATCACTGTCCTTTTAATGAAGTCAATAATTCGTCTTTGTGTGAAAATTGTGGTGTACCAATATGTCGACCTGATAAACTGAATAGACATTTACGGACATGTAAAAGACTTACTTCGTCCATTAAGAAGACTGTTTGAATCGAGAAATCCACAACACTTTAGTAATTTGTATGTGTATTTTTTTGGACTTGTAGTAGTGTAGTATTTATGTAATAAAAGTTTTTTTAAAAGAACTTGCGGTGTTTTTTATTTTCTCAAACCTGCCACTTTAGTGGTACTTTTTTAAAATATTAAAGTTGTTTTTATCGGCCAGGGATCGAACCAAGGACCTTAGTCGATCTAATCAATCATTATATAGATTACAAATTTATTTAATAAATTTTGAACTTTTACCCGCATCTCTAGCATTAAAATTACGAATTTACAATATGGTGGTCTTGATGTCTGATAGGATGATGGTAGTAGAGGATTTAAAGTCTCTTTACGAATGTTGAAAATGGTTTATTGAAATTATTATTTTTTACATAAATTTAAACATTATTGCATCGATCGGGTATCGAAACGAGGACAGGAATCGATCGAATCAATATGTAAATTAATGAGTGATTTATTTAATGAATTTTGGAACGTTTCCGGAATTTCTAGCTAAATAATTACGGATTTTCAAGATGGCGGCCAAATGACAAGATTGCGGGTGTCACAGCATTAATAGAGGAAGGGAGGCAAATATGGAACACGTTCCTAATATGGAATGCTTACATTTCCAGGAAATGCAACGTGGCAGAACTGTACCAGATAGCTAAGTGGGAGCTCATTCATGGCCATATCTTTTGTATGTGCCAGAAGTTCTGTATAGATGCGTTGTTTGTCTGAGGTGGTCGACTTTTCGTTTTTTATCCTCTAAAAGGTTGTGCAAGGTAAGAGCTGTATACAGATTAAAAATATTTACTCCCTTTAATGCTTAGTATTTAATTACTAGTTGGCTAGTGGATGGTTTAAACTTTGATAGTTTGTTATAGTTCAAGCTATTCATTTATGTAGTGTTGGAACTTTCACAACTTATATAAAAATCTTGTAAGGTACCTATAATGGAATACTTTTGTGTTCCTAATATGGAATAGTATTCCATATTTGATACAGTATATTTAAGTGATGTGACAATTACTAATTTTATTTACAGAATTATGTCTGGCCGGAAAAAGAAGCACAGTACTCAACAACGAAAGAAGTGGAATGCAGATGACATGGAGAATGCAATAACAGAAGTGAGAAGTGGTTCAATGGGTTATAAAAAGGCAGCAACTGCATTTATATACATTCATATACTACTTTATGAAAATATTGGTCAGACGTTTTTAAGGAAGACCAATGCAGCAAACGATCCATCCTGTTAGAAACAGATGGTTTTTAAACCAAACCCTGTGATGGTGTAGGATTTCATGGCAACGAATAGTGTTGGAAAATGGCTTTTTGTTACGAGTACGATACAGGCTTCAGACTTTATAGGCTTGCTTGACGGGAATATTTACCCATCAGTGCAGTGATAACTAAGCAGAAAATGATATATTTTCCAACAAGTTAACACACGTCGAAGTAGGCAAAAACATAACTCAAAAATTGCCCTAATTTGAATATTGTGTCTCTGTTTAAGAGTCTTCAAAAGCAAGTCCGGAACTAGCACCATTAGAGAATATTTGGAGAATTCTTAAGAGTAAGATGGCCCAGCGTCATCACAGTATTAAAAAAATTACAGGATTATACGAGGCAGAAATGAGGAAAATTTCCTAACGACACTGTGAGCCATTTTGTGTCATCCACGCCAAAACTTCTTACTGGAATTATCCGCCATAAGTGTGATGTCACCTCTTTTTATTTGAACCAAACGATCATTTTTAAATTTTTTGTGCAAGAGCAACCACTTTAACCGTTTATAATCACTATCTGTTTTGTTATAAACTATCAAAATAGCTGTTTCAAAGTTGTAAAAATATTCAAATTTTAATAACATGTTTCTACTGCATTTACATATCGTGTTTCTTAATTCCCTCGTTTTAAGCTATTTCCTAAGAACAATATTTAGTGACTTAGATGTTTTATATAAAATATTTTATAGTTTTCCTTCTCTTTGATAAAGTTTGCCTGGATGGTCATTTCTTCGGACAATTTAAATGTATTACCTTGTAAAGCATAATAACCGCGGTCCCTGGGTTGTTCATTGTGTGTACTGTGCGTGTACAGTGTGTCCAGTATGAATGCTGTGTTTTCTGTGTGTCCAATGTGTGCTAAGTGTGTACTGTGTGTATACTGTGTGTGTACTGTGTCCAGTGTGTGTATTGTGTTGTTGTTTCTTTTATTTAATGTGCTTAGTTTTGTTAAATGTATGTAGTAAAAACTGTAGTAGCTTTGAATATTTACTGATTCAAAACATATTGGTTTTAATAAATAATTTTTTATCGATTCTTGGTTCTTTAGTAAGCATAATTCATGTTCCGTTGGTCTAATTGCTTTTAATTAATGTTATCGATACTTTATGTTTGACATTTCGATGACTTTGTCTTGACTGCTTGCAATATGTTTTATTAGTTATTGACGAAGAAGGTCTTGTGGTTAGGAGACGTTTTAACTATACGTATGACATTGTACAAGACCTGATCTCGTTGTCCGAAGACACTTGGTCTATACGTTTAACATTGAATAGGAACTGGTTGGAAGGTATTCCATGCATCGAAAAATTATACCTTCATGCTAGGCACAATGACAACTTATCTAATTCGTTGCTGTAAATTCTGGTGTAGAGTCGTTTTGTGTAGAAATAATGATTAATAAACTTCACGATAAGTAATGGGAAAAAATAATTTTTAATTTATTTTAAGCTTTAGTAACCTTTTTTACTGTCTGCGAATCAAACCAAGGATGTATATTGATTGTATCAATGATTGTTTTAATAAGTGATTTTTTTGATTAAATTTTAATTTTTTTCCGAATTACTATATTAGTAAATACAAATTCACAAGATGGCGGCCATATAGCTTACTAGAGGCTGGTAGATGAGGAACTTTAGCTACTTTTAGGAATTTGAACATTATTTCTTAAACAAGTATATTTGTCCAAAATAAATATTTAGCATTGATCAAGTAACTACCCAAGGATAGGAATCGAACGAATCAATCAGTATATTATTTGCAGACTTTTAAAGAATTTTGAAATTTTTCCAAAATGTTTGCGAAATAATTATGAATTTCCAAGATGGCAGCCAAATTTCAAGTCTCCGGGCCCCACAGTAATAAATGATTACTGCAATATAGTGGGTGAAAATTAAACTAATATGGCGGAAGTGCACTCTAGCAGACGAAAAAAAATACGGCGGCCTCCAGCAGACGAAAACAAGTTGGCGGCTTCCAGCAAACGAAAACCAATTTGGTGGCTTCCAGCAGAAGAAAACAAGATAACCACCTCCTACATACGAAACCAAGATGTCGGGAATGACAACATATTAGCTGTATACATATATATATATGGAAATGAAACATACACTATGGACCGAATGCACAGATTCCACTAAATATTTAGTGGCCACTCGCACTTCCTCGAGTGGAGGTTTCGAACTCCACTAAATTTCGTATGTTGGAAATATTTTAGTGCCAGCTCGGCTGGGATTATTTGTATTTAGTGGGAGAGGCCACTAAATAACGAAGCTAGTCGAGTTTAACCGAATGCAATGACGTCAATCATACGTCATAAATGTTGACCAATAGGAAACATATAAAACAATGACGTAGGTATTAAATATCCGGTACGAACAAACATTGGTGTTAAAATTCTGTTGATTTCTTGAGAGTATTATGATGGAGATGGATACGGGTTCTGCTGGTAAGAAGTATGGTGAAAGGTTTTCTGCTTGTGAAAAATCTATTTTGTTTTCGCTTGTTGAGGCCTCTTCGAGTATTGTGGAAAATAAGAAAACAGATTTTTCCACAAATGCTTCAAAGAAGAAGTCATGGGAGGACATAGCAAAGCGTTTTAATTCGTTCAGCGAAGTTTTTAAGGTATGTTCTTTATAACTTCTGCGTAATGAAAAACTATATTTCTCCTAAACGAGTAGGAATTTCGTATCTCTGCATTTTGCGATAAAAAAAAGTTTTTTA
Source organism: Bacillus rossius redtenbacheri (assembly GCF_032445375.1). Taxonomy (NCBI): domain Eukaryota; kingdom Metazoa; phylum Arthropoda; class Insecta; order Phasmatodea; family Bacillidae; genus Bacillus; species Bacillus rossius. The sequence goes on from NC_086331.1 coordinate 67,192,427, forward strand.
GAATTTTTTTCTTTTTACGAAGAGGGACTAAACTACATAAATACCATAACCTCATTAGAATAGCTGTTTACATATAGGTCATTTAAATGTACAGTGTTTTTACTATAATGTTTCATTTATTGCTGAAATTGTAGTAATGGAATTGCTAAAAATATCTCATTGCTTAGATTTGAATCATGTGTGGTAATCTAGTAGTTTTGCTGTTTAATTTTGCACGAGTTTTGCTTCCCGAAATATGTGCATAGGTAGCAATCTTCTACCAGCTGCATTTTATTTATTTTATCCAATATTTTAACTATTCAAAAAATTTAAATTTTGCAGAGAGAAGTTTCTGTTAGCTGATTCAGTAATGTACATATGGTTGGTTAGGTTTTATTTAGTTACAAACAGACAATATGTTTAAGTATTTAAATTATGCATGGATAATATTTAAAATTACACTACACATTTACAAAATTATTTATAATGTATTTGTGAGTGTATTGCATATGTGTATTCCTTTAACTAAATAAACTTACTATTGTTTCCATTTCTTGTGTGATACAGTATTTTGTTTTGTTTTAGCGATCTGGTCATCAGCTGAAGAAGTGTTGGGAGAACGAGAAGACGAGGAGAAAGAAGATTCTGGCCACAAACACCAGGCAGCGAATGACCACGGGGGGTGGTTCTTTTGTGCAAGAAACGCAAACTGATCCAGAATTGGAGATGGCATTAGCTGGTTGTCAACACTTCTTAAACAACACTGGGGACTCTGACATGATTATCACACCAGATGCAGTGTAAATTCCAGAAACCATGTCAGAGGCATTTATTTCAGTGGACCATGATTATTTTTCTAACAGTATGCCAGTGACAGATGTGGGCACATGCAATGTTTTTACCGACACATCTGTTGGAGGAATCCCTGCAGCATCCTGTTCGTCGCCAATTACTTCCCATAAAAAGTCAACGCTACCCGCTGAGTCAGTTGCATCATGCAGTAGAGGCAAGCCTGCCCCACCAGCGGTTCCTTCGTCTGGTCGTGAAGGCGCGATTGACAGGGAACTCCAACGCCACCTTGCCAAATTGGATGCTGCGGAAAAGGCAGATATAAAGCTGCAAAATCTACAGCAGCTTCATCTGAAGCTGCAAGTGAGGGAAGCAAGAAAGGCTGCTGCTCGTGAAGATGAACTTCACGAGTTTAAGTTACGGCAACTTCGTAGAGCTGCAGCCAGGGAAGAAGAGCTTCACGTGCAGCGTATGGAGCATACAGAGCTAGAACATTTGCAGAGAATGGAGAAACTGAAAACATTAAAAAATTTTAATGTTTAATATCATTTTCAGTTTTCTTGGCATGGTTAATATGCCTCTTGGGGAAACTCTCCATGTAAATAAAAGAGTTAACGCATTGGGCACTGTACCTATTGAGACCTGTCTCAAAGGTGATGTGGAAACCAGTGCACAGCCCAGAAGAATTCCATTGGATCATGGAGAAAAATGGTGAGTAGTGTTTTTTTTTAAATTATTTACTTACTTATGTCTTGATGTTAAAGTAAATGATACGCTAATGAAAACACTTAAAAACTCTGTAATTGTGTTGACACTTAAGCATATTGCATTAACTTAATTTCATAACTCAAGTGATATACATTTTAACAGTAGTGTACTCTCACCTGTCAAATTTATACGGAAATGCATGGATCTGCTATGAGTTTTTTTTTTGACAAAGCATGCTGCATGTGTGCACACTAAAGATCTGTTGTAAAAAAGCAAAAAAATTATCTTTAGAATATTTGTAATTTGTGGAACAATTTAACTTTATTGTCATCAACATGTGCTCAGATTTGCAATGTCTAGTTCGTTAGAAGTTCCAGATCATGTGTCCAAGTTGGTCCCTTGATCCTGGTTGCATGAGCCTGTTAATTTTGATCCTGTGGTACATGATGCTTGCTGTAATAAGTATGTCAAAAGACCCTTGTGGTTTAACAACGAATAATTATCGCAAGTTGAGTTACAATATATATTTTCCATTTTATTTAACATGGAATAAATAATTGTTATATCACATCTTTCTACAAACTAAATTAAAACACTTGCAGAAGTAGATTTGTTGAGAGGGGGCTCACCAGATTTCACGCCTGTGGTCTGGGCTGTGCTGTTAAAACAATATTTCAAACAGTGTTTTCATAATTATAGGTGCAGTGCGTGTCATGGTAAAGCTTTTTGAGAAATAATTTGGTCTGCCTTTATAACATCTAGCAATGATTTTTTTTTAGTTCTTTTTGTATGGTAGATATGTTTGGTAGATAATAAAACAGTTCATTGCCATTGTATGCTTATTTGTTATTTAATTAAGAATGTCGCCATAAATATGTTGCATATCTCTTTAGAAAATAAATTAGGGGCAGAAACCACTCTTCAAGACTACATACATGGTACATTTTGAAAGTGGCAGCTTTTATAAAATAAGGTTAGTAATAAAACTGAAAAGTTTTTGAATGGGAAATAAAGTTAGACATTAGAGAATAAAAATAGTTTTATAGAGATGTCACCTGCTTTTCTTTCCACGAGTCTATATTTTAAAGAATTATAGAGTTTGAAATCTTTACTTCAGCATGATCATATGATAATTGGTATAAGAAATGTCTTTTCAGAAAGTTAATCTCTTTGGATTAGTTAGCTTAAGTTTACTTTAAGATGAATGGTTTAACTATTAGTAATAATAAGTCTAGTATAACAAATTAACTGCCAAAAATCAACCAGATTATGAATTTTTAATACTAATATGTGTAGGCCCACAAATAAACTAACACACAACTATAAAAACATCAAATTTAAAATTGCTAAGATAACACTGTTAAAAATATAAAATTTTCATAGCATGTACAAGTATTTCTGACATTTAAAAATGCTGATTTTTATTCCCGTGAACCCATACAACAAAAATAAAATAAAATTGTTATTAGGCTTCTGAGAATAATGTTCCCCCTCCCCGCCATACACACTCTCGAAAGGAATTTTGAATCAAATATCACAATATTCATGAATAATGAATATTTTTCTAGTAAAATTTTTAACGTATTGTAAAAGATATTTTTCACACTCACAGCATCAAAGAAAAATTGATAAAAATTACAAATATGTCTAAAATAAAGGAAATTAAAAAAATACTTTGTAATGAATTAGTTTCAAACCAGTAAATTTTAAGTTTGAACGTTGTTTTGTAAGTATTAATAATAAATTTAATCATGATTATTTGTTGTATATAAAACAATGTTCGATTAATATTGCTGTACATACCTAAAAGTCTCAATAAAAGATCTTGGTCTCATGCATGGTACATTTTTTATTTTTGTAAATATGTCCAATGAGCTCTGATGTGGTTTGTTAAATGCCGCTTGTCTTTCAGGTTTGCGTCACGACAGAATTGAAAATTAGAGTAGTACAAATATTTTCTTAAACAAGATCAAAATTTCATATTTTAACATCGTGCTGGAAAGTGTGTTGGTTCATAGTATACATATATAGTAAATTCCAGAAATCTTTTTAATTTCCCTGACTTTTCTAGGGTAAATGTAAATCCCTGACTTTTCCAGTCTTTCCCTGACCGTAGTAACCTTGCAAATATACAAAATATAATGTGTAAAATCTAAAATATTCGTGAATTTTACGAGTATGTGTTGCATAATTGATATCTTTTTTACAAGTTAGTAAAATTCATTAGTATATTTTCTACAAGTGTAAGCTTTTATTATATTTAAGTTACAAGTGAGGTTATTTGTGTTAACTCTAACTACTGTTACCATGCAAAATTTGTGGCTACTCATTCAGTGATGAAAAGAAAAATGACTTTGGAGTGTGGGATCATCACGTTAAACAGGAGTAAATATTAAAGGTTTAAGAGTGAAGTTTGATTTTGAAAATGATGCAGAGTAATGAAAGATTCTAAATGAGGCAAGAAATTATAATTATTGATACAAGAAGAATGTATTAAGTTTACAGCACGCTACAAAAAAATATAAAGATTTATATCCTAAATAACAAACATGTACAGCACTGCATTGGTCTGTCCCTGTTAAAATATTGCCCTACAATTACGTGTTTATTTTACAATGTTTTCATAATGAAAATCCCTGGTCGATTGTCGTGGTGGCCGTAGTTTTATGCACTGTGCTGCTCACCATTCGCCATAGCAGTCTGTGCAGATCGCAGTAGCAACGACGAATGTCTTCAAACTAAACAGTACTAATATTTAATGAAACATTTTACAAGAAATTAAAGAAAGTTTTTTATTGTACTTATTTGTCTCCTTCAAGTAGCAGTGTCATTTTAAACAGGTTAGGTTGTGATTTTGCAATACAATTCCTTGAAGAAAGAAAGTTTAGTGACTTATTTATTGTACAGAATAATTTAATTTACTTACTACTGTAGTTTTGAGTACACTTGGTCACCTCCAAATAATACTGTAAAAACCTAAATTTCTTGTGATTAAAAAAAATCCACTTGTAGAAATATACTCATATTATTAGAGAATGGTTTACCATTATAAAATTGAAATAACAAGCACTTGCAGCTAGCAATTTGAAACTTTTAAAATTTTATTAATAATATAATGGGGTACCGTACTCTGTTCTTTCCCCCATTCATCCATCCTCATTTCATCTTTCTCTACTGTTTCTAATGACCTCAATGGTGAAAAAAAGTCAGACCGTAACCCATTCTGTTTATCTGTTGAGCATCAGCTTACAAATAGCAAAATTAACTAATGTTAAAGGTAGGGTAGGTTATGTAAGCTACGATAAAAATATGTATTAATGTAACTAACCTCTTAATACACTGTTCACCATAGTTTTTGTGTGCGTATTTTCGCAGAAGCATCAGAGTTGGACAATTTTATCTTTGTAGCTGTTGCACTACAAAATGTATCCACCTCATAAAACTTTCACTGTTTAAACATTAAAGAAGTTTGTGAATCATCCAAATCTCTTCATGGGAAAGAAAAATATTTTTGTGTTATGCATAGTCAGTTTTTCAGCCTACAGCACACACATTTCCAATAGACTAGTGAAGAAAGATATTTAATTCACAGTTCATGTTTTTTTGTCAAAGGGTCAGAGTTCATGAAGGAATGAAGAGAAGACAAACAGGAGTACATTATATCACTTTCACACACAACTTGTTTCAACAGGGGGCCAAAAGTATAACAAAAATATTTAGAAATTGTAGAGGCAAATATGTGTTAAATGAAGGTGGTGCAGAAACACCATTATCACATAATTACCAAAATGATCTGAGAGAAAGTATTTTAACACAAGCCCTTATCCCTTACCTTTCCAGTAACACCAATTAAGCTTCTTTTGTGGGCACAGTAGCTAAGTAAATATTTACAATGATGCAAAGTTACACACTTTTTTAACCCCTGAACTTAATATAGTAATTTTAATTTAAATTGCAATAAATTTGGAATTTCATACAGATAACCAGTTTATTAGCATATCAACATGTACAACACTGCTTGTACATACACACTAGACTTTTTAATTTAACATATGGATATGCGAAACTTATATGTCAATGAAGTATGCACAGTAATATTTGTCAGAATAAAAAAAACAATCCATTATCTTATTCGTTTCCAATGTGCCCTTAATTTCTCTTGATGGCCCTGCTGCCCACATAACTGTATACCAGAAAACATGCAATATCAACCACATAACTGGTGATTAAATATAAAATTATATGTGTATCCTCGAAACTAAACAAAACTAAAAATGAATCTAACATCTGTTGAAATATTTTATGGGTATCAGAAATAAACACGAAAAACTTAAATGATTTTTAATGAACATGTCTAAGACTACATAACTACGTGGAAAAACTGTACGTCACTAACCATTTTTCTCCGTGATCCACTGGAACTCTTCTGGGCTGTGCACTGGTTTCCACATCACATTTGAGACAGGTCTCAAGAGGTACAGTGCCCAATGCCTTAACTCTTTTATTTACATGGAGAGTTTCCCCAAGAGGCCTATTAAACCATGGCAGGCTCATCTGAAATCATATCTTGGAAGAAAAAAAAAGTTGAAATCTCAAAATCAGGTATTCCAGAATGTTAATTCTAGCAAGGACCAGACAAATGGGCATTAATAGTTCCAAGTAATAAAAACAAAATACTTAATGGAATCACGAAACAGAATTTATATAAATATTTTCTTGACACTGTAATTAGGCGGTCAAAGAAAAAAAAATCTGTTTGATAATTTTAATTGAAATGACACTCGATGAATCTTCTTCTGATTGCTGATCCACGGTTGTTGCGTGGTTGCAAATTTGCCACAGGCACTGCAGGCAGGTGGTTCTCAACGCCTGGTGGTGGCAGAGGTTCTTCACGCCGCACTGCCACGTTATGAAGCACAGCACAAGCTAGAACAACTGTGCTTGATGTTCGGAGCTTTGTTCGCAGCCGATGGCCAAGGCATGCAAACCTTCGCTTCCAAACACCAAACAGTCTTTCCACGAGGTTCCTCGTCCTCTTATGTGCAGTGTTGTACTGGATTTCTGCACGAGTTACTGGAGCCAATAATGGAGTGTACAAAAACTCCAACTGGGGATATCCATTATCTCCCAGGAGATGTCCAGGGAGAGTCTTCGTTTCAAATCGAACCATGACTCTACTGTTGTTGAAAATACGAGAGTCATGGGTACCACCAGGCCATCTTGTAACTATATCCAATATCTCCAAATTTGGTCCACAAACAACCTGAAACATATTAACAGTTTAAGATATTAACAACAGCTATGGGAGGAAAAAAAATTGCCATTAAAATAATGCCTAATTCAAACTATTAATGATTGATTACATATGCTTTACTAGAACATTAGAAAACAACTTCAGTTACCTGGACATTCAGTGACATGTACTGTTTGCGGTTGCGATACAGTTCCGCAAACTGACCTCCTGGGCTGTTGATTCCCACGTGAGTGCAGTCGATACAACCACTCACTCCCGGGAATCCACCCACCTCAAAAAACCTCAGAGTGTTTTCTCGAAGTTGTGAAATGCCCGGGAAATGCACATATTGTTGCAAATGTGCAGCCAGCTCTTGAGATACCACCTATAACAAAAAATTATACTGTGAACTAAAACATAGGATTATTAATACACATAAATAAGACCGGCAAAAAATATTACTATTATATTTAACACAAAATAACTGCACAATGTACAGTGAAAAAAAATTATTTTATGGTTGTGAATATTTTACTACTATTTTAAAGTCATCACAACTTTTATATTATCATGGCATGAAACTGACAAAATACAAAATTTGGAAAGGATTATTTGGTATTTGTTGTAAATAATAGTACTATGCACACCAAATCACAGTATCTAAATATATTTTAATTCTGTGCCACACTTCAAAAACCCTACAAAGTAATTTTTAATTGGAAAAAAGATAGAAAAACTTAAGTTAAAATAAAAACATTACTTTTATCAACATTTTAAAACTTAATTCGGTAATTCCAAAAGGAGCAAGTGTCAATCCATGTGAAATCAACCTGTGCTCTGAACCTTACCATTTCAGATTTTTATAATTTTTGGTACCTACAGTAGTTGTACCCAAGGCACAGTTGAAAAATATCAAACATGACATCTTTTTGGGCCAGTATTTAATTAAATACAACCCATTCAAAAATGTACAAAAATTTTATTTTTCACAATATTTTTTTACAGTTAAAAATGTGAGAACTTAAAAACACTATTAGGCCTAGGGAGCTCAAGCTTGTTTTATTCTTTCAAGTTTTTAGTGGCATTTAACCTGATTTATAAAATGACTGACTCTCATCAACTTCAATTTATTTCAAAGAAGTTAATTAATAGGTATTTTTATAAAATCTCAAAATCTTCCTTTAGGACAAAATACAGTAGGTAGGCCTATATTATGTTATTCGTATACTAAAAGGGCACCTATATACCAATTTTCATAATGGACCAATAATGTTCTCATGTAGAAATAATCTAATGGTTGTTAAGTATAATTTACTGATAAATAATTTAATATTGTTTTTTTGTATATGAATAAAATCAAAGTTTCAGAACTGAATAATCTGAATCCTGAGTGTAAGAGCATAAAAAAACATTTTCTCTCTTGCAGTAAAAGTTCCGTATCACGTATCCAAGTTAATTCCTTGACCCTGTTGCCATGATCCTGTACATTTGATCCTGTGGTACATGATGCTTGCTGTTTTAATTTAGTACGTCGGCAGATCCTGAACATAACAAAAAATATCACATTACATGCAAAATATCTCAGATTTTTAGAACTTCTTTCTGTGTTCAACTTACGATCATAATTCATTTTTAATCGTAATTTTTTTTAAAGTCTAGGATCTTGCTGAGTACCTACTTAATTTAATCAGCAGGCATCATGTACCATAGGATCAATTGTACAGGATCATGCCAACAGGAGCAAGGAATTAACTTGGATACGTGATATGGAACTTTTACCATAAAATAGTTCGAGGAGTTTGCTGAGCAATATCTTACCTTCACGATTCTGCTCACAATCGACTGATGCAGATGGTTCAGATCCCCGCATACAATCTAAAAAAAAAAAATGTACATATCAAATGTGTTTCAAAAGAAATTTTGTTGAAAAATATTTACTAAGGATAATTTTTATTATGCAAATAAATCAAGGCGTCCATCTGATCGTTTGTAAAGGGGGGGGGGGGGGCATGACATCCCTGTGGTATTAAGTATTTTTATTATTTTTGAAGACAATATGGCAACTTGTAAGTAGCCATAAAACGTTCCAGTTCGGACCCTACTAAAGTCTTAAACGGAAAACACTTGACTTCACTATTTTTTTGACTTTCCCCGAAAACTGGGGGTGTGGGGCGGGGCGGCTTATGGACGTCCATGAAATATATTAATGGAAATATATTCTTATCTTAGCTCTACTACAAACTTACATGTTGATAGCGTATATTACATTATCTCTGCTGTGAGAAAAATAGCAAATGGATCTGAACATAGCAATCAGCCTATCTGATTAAACCCCAATAATTCCTTTAATTTACGCGCGCGCGCACGCACACATACACGCACACTAGTTTTAAACATACCTGGAAACTGTTGCTTCCATAAAATCTCAATGCTGTAGTCACTTTGATGATATTTGGCACCGGCAGTCCACGATTTTGCCCATTGTCCTCGGCCGCAAGTGGGACGATAACATCAGCGACAGTTTGCTTGGAAAAACGAAACCGCCTGAAAAACTCTTCGTCGTTGTAAAATTCTAGTGGATTCTCCACATCCCTCAAATATCTTCTAGGTGCAGATAGATAAGGATTGTCCCTCGCAAACGCAATAAAATCATTAAAATCTCTATCGAAAATATCCCTGACTACCGCCATTTTCCAGAAAAACTCTACTTATTTTTCTCCACTAAATTCAATTAGTGAGGTCGATCGCTCACTAATTCCTCAACTAAAAATTTAGTGGGCTCTTCCACTAAATATGACTGAACATTTGACAATGTTTAGCCGGGGCTTATTCGTCGAATTTAGTGGTCGCGGCTACTAAATTATTCTCTGCATACGAAATTTTAAGCCGAGTGTGGGGATTTCTTGTCAAATCAAGTAGTCGCACCCACTAAATTGTTCTGTGCATACGGCCCTATTTATTTTTACGAAAAACTATTTTGTATTAAAAGTTTTTATATTGTATTTTGTGTAAGACAAATGTTGAGAGGGAAGGTGCAATATATAGAGTTAAACTGTGTCGTAAATTATAAGTATCTGCACTGTTTAAAGGGATTCTATACCTTATTGGTCAACAATTGCTTATAATATCATTGGAAGGAGTCGAAAATTCAAGTATTGTAGTATACAAGTCTATTTATCAAAGACATACTATTCTCCTAAAATTATTCTGTAAAAATTTTGTAACTGCTCTTTGTTATCAATGTGCCTTAAAATATATTAATATTTTATTCGACATATCTTTTTGCAACTAAAACTTTTTACATATTCCGAAAAAAACATTTTGGAATGACACCTTTTTAATAGTTAGTTACATTTATATGTTGATACAGTCTTTTATTGGCATGTGGCATGTAATCTATACATATTAAATGACTGCGTTTTCTTTTACTATTACTGCATGTAGGCTGGTGTACCAGGCAGGTTTTTACCAACCAACACGATTATCTGTACAGAGCCATAAATAAGCTTTTGATATTTTTCTGTTGCAACGTAGTAAAATTTATATTTCGTTTCATTAATTGCATTATCCTAAATTTTCCCATTTAAACATTTTTGGCCGTCGCCTTGGATAATTTAATGGTTATTGGCCGGGATGCCTCAAATTTTATATAAACTAACATTTAAATTACAAAAAAATTATTATCTACTAGGAATGCAAAATGCATATATTTATTGAGTAATGACCAGAAATTTTTTTTCTTATAGAGCATTTAAGTGATATTAGTAGTAATTATATGAATAAATTTTCTGCTACAGGGTTCAGGATGAGGTGCGAGGTTCCGTCCACTATCTTTGATTTTAATGTCACTGCGGTCATCGTGGATTATTTTGACCTTGAACATTGACCTTGACCCCAGCCGCCATCTTTTTGTCTGTTTCCTGAGCGCTGTGTCGCGCAACCATCGCGCTCGTGTCGCTGAGCGGCGAGCAAGTGCGGTGCAAGGGTGATCCAGCTGAGCAGGTCCTGGTGATGGTTGCACCGTACTAACACTTTCGTCATCCCCAATTCCGGCTACTGAACTACCCAGCAGCAATGGAACATCAAGAAGGGAAGAACATCACATCTGGACACAGTCAATGGATTTGCAAGTAATTGTGTTGCAGCAAAGAAAAACTGGCCACAAATCGGGCTGGTCATACATAAGTTATTCATTGAACTGCATATACATAACTACGTAAACTTGATGTCAGAAGCTTTCTTTAAAGTTAATAATTTGGTGTTTCAAGTTTGGTTGCTTATATAAATTATTTTGGCCAAAAGCTGTTAATGAACAGAACTGTACGCACCACCAAGTTTACAGCATATCATTTTAAGAATAAATTTTCTGTTTGCTTCTGTATATACGTCACCAAGCCCAGAGTGGCATGTAGCTTTTGCAGCGCTCCAGTCATAGAACGACCGAATAAACTTTGGGGTCTGAAAAGACAGTTTTTGGTGTCTTATAATTACACAATTTTTGTTTTTTTAAGCTGGTATATACACCCATACAATACTTCCAACGCTTCATGTACAAGTTTGGGACACTTTTATTACATTTAGAGAATTTAAAGTGCGTGTTTTTGCAAAGGACTTTCGTCGAACTATACGTAACATTTTAAATGCATATTGTGGTGTGTGTACGAGGCACGTGCACCAGTTATTCGTGACTTTTGCTGAATGTATTTGGAAACAAGCTATTTCGCCTTTGCAAGCCTTTTGCTGCTGTTTCGTATTAGAAATGAAGATACATTTTTTTACTGTTCACTCATATTTTTCTTCGGAAAAATTACTAAACGTGGTACAAATGAGCCACTAGCATTCATACAAGCAACAATTGTTATAAGTGCCCCACGTTCTCCTGATGTCAAGACAGCAACCTGTTTTTTACCCTTAAGGCCAATTACTTTTGCTACTTTACTTTGTACCACTGTAATTCCACTCTCATCAACATTGTAAATTCTGTCAGGAGAAAATTTACCTTTCTCTTAAATATCTTCCAGAACATTATAGAATTTCTCTTTTTTTTTTTCTTTGCTGTACGAAAGAGCCCGACTGTAGGATGTTCCAGTAGGCTTCCTTTCTGAGAGTTTGGTTTTTTGGTGTTTAAGAAAACGTTTTACCCACGTTTTCCCAGAAATTCCATCTTTGAAAGGATGTTCCATGTCATTTCTATCTGGCAATTGTACAGCCATTCTTCGCAAGTCATTACGATTAAGTCCAAAAAAAGAAGCTTCCATAGCAAGACAATAATGATCTTCAAGATCTTCACCCAAAACTGTAGGTCTGCCTCTTTTTGCCATTGCTGCTTCCTCAGGTATATCGTACTTCATATTGGACCACCTCATTAGTGTGGTTTTCGGAACATTAAACTGTTTACTGGCCTTCTTCCAACCCATCTTCTTTTTCCGAACTGCATCAATAGCTTTAGTCATTTTAGATGGATTCCACTTTCTTTGTTCAATTTTCCCCATTATCCTTTTGGAATCTGCAACAGAATTCCATAATTATAAGAGTATATACAAATAGAAGCCGACATAAGTCATGAATATGTAAGGGGTCCACTTAAGGGAACAAGGGATCCGGTTTAGGCAACTGAAGGGGGTCCGGTTTGCGCGACTGTAGCTAACATATTGCTAACCCAATAAATTTTTAATCAAGTATTTTAATTAAACGGTTTGGTAACAAGCATTTACAGTACACCTTACCATTAAAAAATATATATAGGTCCAAAGGCTTACCTGCCAATATCTTGGAGAAATGATTAATTATGTAGCACACTGCAAAAACTTTTTACACTGCCACAACACACAATGGCGGGTAGACACGCTACAAGGGTGTGCGTTCCGCTACGGAGTGGCAGAAGCCTGTACTACTGTTTGCACTCGATACCGCTAGAGTTCAGGAGAATGCAGAGCTAGGTGACCGGGGGTCCACTTTAGGGAGGGGGGGGGGGGGTAGTCTGGTTTTGGGCACTTTCCTCTAATATTATTTTTTTTATTAATTATATTAAATAGCTTTTTTGAAAATTCCGTTAAAAAGAGTGAAAAAACCTCTTATACAATAAAAAAAACATTTCCGTGTGAAATCCTTTTAATAGAAGTAAACATTTTATGAATAAATCATTCTACTTTCAAATTATATACAAAGTGTAATTACAGTACACGTCAAAAATTATGGGCACATGTGCAAGACATTTAGAGGTGGCGTGAATGCATGAAATGTCAATACTTTTTGGTCCTGTAATACTTTTGTTTATCTCTAGGGCCGTAAAGGTGTTCATTACTTATTTTATTAATTTCTTTAAAATTACGTCTCAATGACAGTGAAGTCATAATAAACGATAGCACGCCACTTCATGGGTGAGGTATGTAAGGAAAGAAATCACACACGAGTTTTTGTAAGGAAGCATCCCATTTTTTTTATGGAGTAATTTCCAGGAAACTATGGAAAGCACTAAGCATGATGAGCAGACAAATATTTGTATCCGGGACCTTTGAAATGCTAGGCCAGCGCCTAAACATAGCATCACCTCGCTCCACACAGAGTTTTAGTGGATCATTGTTATTTGGAATGTCATTTCGGCCAAGTCTACAAAGTACTGTTCTGTAATCTTGTTCGTGATGAAGATGAACACACAACAGTCTACCCTTCCTATTTGGTGCCCTGCACATAAATGCCGTGTAATGATTATCTGAGACACCGACTTATATGGTACGATACCACATCACTCTTTTACTACAATTATTTATACGTTATACCACAGACCAGTGCAACACACTAGCAAAGCTACAGCCAAATTTTGCAAACATTCCCTCTAGTAAATATGGTGTGTTGTGTACCGTGCACTTGGTCACCGATATGACATTCCACACAACAGGAATGAAGTTAATCTCATTTTACAGGTTAGTTAGCAGCTCTAGTAATAAACAAATTATTTCCAGACCTATGTTCTCTGAGATGTGTGCCTCCTATGCAAGATGTGCATATACCCACAGCTTTAAAGAGTGCTTTATATTCCTCATGTAAGTAAATAATCAAACAAACAGTACCAATGTGTGTAAATATATCAATTTGACATGAAATAAATAAAACTTGTATAACTATAAAGACAATATACCAAAACTTTGTAAAACATTATCATTAAAATATTTCTAGTCCCAAAATTAGCAACTCCAAAAGAAACTATTTATAATAAAAAAGTGATTCGTTTACATACAAAAATATTATGCTTTGTATTCTATAATTTATAAGAGCGCATAAGAAATGCAAAATCGAAGCGAAATAAACCAGTTATTTACATTGAAGCGGCCCACCGCCCCGTACGTCGCTACGTCACAGCCTTCCCACCCCCCTCTCCCCAGTCCTCCTTTCCCAGTGTGTTTGTTTCCCCCCTCCTTCACTTTTCAGCTTCCCCGCCGAAGCTCTCCGACCGCAGCGCGCTCTATGCGAGGCTTTATAAGCAGCCGTCCGCTGTGCCTCGGCCTCTTTAGCTTACCAAACTTTGAGCTGTGATAAGCATGTGATCAGTCAGTTTGTTAGGCAGTGACGGCGCCGAGGGAGAGACTACTGTGGTTTATTTTCATCGAAATGTGTTTGCTCGCACGAGATGGCCGTGTGTTAAAGTAGCTACAGTTTGCTCCGAGGATCCCAGAGTTTAAAGTAAGGTAATTGTTTGCCATCATGCAGGTTTGTCTTTGCATGGCTGCTGGGACCTCGATGGTTCGCCTATTCAAGGTTCTTATCCCTCTTTTAATGCCGCGGTTTGCATTGCCGTCCGTTTATGCCTACTGTCTCCTGATGTCTTTGTCCCTTATTTTTTAAGCACCATAAGTGCCTGTGTCACGAGTTGCCTGCCTGAGTGACTTTGCTATGCTTTTGTCTTTCCTATTTGTTTCTCGCCACGTCTAGGGTAAGTGCTCCCTCAGGCCGTGCACTTGTTACGTATGGGGAGCTCGTGGTTCGTAGGAACCTGTAAATGGTCATGCCGGCCTTCATATCTAATCTACATGTTACGATTCTTTTATTCCTTTCTTAAATATTTTCTTTTGTAACTTGTTTGTTGTAGCTCCGCGCGGAGCACATTGGTACTCTATGTAATATTTTGTTAGATCCTCGTATAATTTCTAAAGTAAACTCTTATTCCTGTATCATGCATGCGTGTTTTCTATGCACGTAGCTTGTATCATTTTAAAGGTAGTATTCGCTGGTGTGCTATAGAATGCTTCATTATTGGGCAACGCACATGTTATTTAACTTAAAATGCGTAAAAGGTATGACCGTTTAGGCTCATGAGAATTGAGGTTGCATCACGAATTTGTCACATACTTAATGAACTTTGGCTGCGATCTTATTGGAGCATATGTTGGTGAATAAATTATCTGAACTTAATTATTGTCCTATTTTTGTGTCCTTGTGGAACAGCGTAATCTTATGTTGTATTTTGTATGTAATTGGTGAACGTTCATGGAAAAAACTTATTAAAAGAACACAATTCGATTCAACGTATTATTCTTATTCTTCCAATATATATTAATCTTATATATTGTTTTTACAAGACACGCTCTGCTAGGTACCCTTAATATAAAGGGTGAAATTATACAGTCCAATGCTGATATTTCGGAGTTGTAGGGACCTGTCGAGCGCCTTGTGTAGCTTGGTGTGAATAGTTTGGTTTTCTGTAAACTAGTTTGTTCACACCAAGTTGAAACATGAATCGGTCTAGTTGAAAAAAAAATTTGCAAACGATTCTCTAAAATTCAAAAGCGTATTTTAAAATATGTATCATATAATTAGTATAGTTTCGTATGCCCGGGCGCAAGCGTCAGGCGCTGGAGCTGTGTGTACAGGGTTTTTAGTGTGGTGCCGACCGAGCTCTAACGTCACGTCCATCTCTGACGTCACTGCGGCCATCTTGGATGACCTTGACCTTTGACCTTGACCTTGGCGGCCATCTTGGATTCGCCATCTTAAAATCGACCGCCCCACTCACTCATGATGAAATTTTCGTCACAACCGTCATATTGATTTGTTTCTGTTCCACTGGAGGCCGCTATCTTGGATACAGTCGACTTTGTTTCTGGTGTTTGTTCCTAGAGAGCGCCAGCGTCGCTCTTGATTTTTTTTCTGTTCTGCTGGAGGCCGCCATCTTGGATACCGCCGACTTTGCTTCTGCTGTTTGCTCCTGGAGAGTTCCAGCGTCACTCTGTCTCATCACATAAGGTCGATGTTCTATTACCTACCAGAGCTATTTTGGTCCTAATCGACAAATTAAATTTAATTTTTATGCAAAATACATTGGAAGTGCTGTGATTAGAACCATTGACGCTCTGAACTTTAGGTTTAAAAACATACGCCTTTAGCCACACGACCATCGAGACAGTTACCAGACTGAGAATTAAATAAGGTTTATATAAAAACAACATGCATATTCGGATTTGTAGTTTTTTTTTTTTTAAATTTGAAGTAATAATAGGATCACCTGTTCGATACAGAACCGCCATCTTGTATAAAGAAGTAAATGTTGCAATTTCAGTTACGGTCGCCATCTTGAAAATCAGTAATTTTAATGCTATAAATTCCAAAATTATTCCAAAAAATTTGAAAAATTGCCTACTTCAAATGTTTAGTTACAAAACGAATTCGGTGCTAGGTTCGATTTCCGGCAAGAGTAAACCAGTAATTTATTAATATATTTAAAAACTTCTAACTAAAATAAGGAATTAAAATGTTTTCCACCACACCCGACATTTTGAATTATGTCACCACTGTATCAACTATCGTTACGGACGCCATCTTGAAAATCTTTATTTATTATCCGATTTTATTAAAAAAAAGTTCAAAATTTACCAAAAAATAACTTATTAATTTACTGAGTGATTAGACATATTCCTGTCCTTGGTTAGAAACCAGTAAAAGCAAAAAAAAGACAAATCCTTCCTCCATGGAAGCCAACTGCAGACTTACCTACAACCACCAATAACAAGGTAGAATATCGTCAGCTGGTGTGTCATCGTGTCCGCCATCTTGTTTTCGTATGCTGGAGGCCACCATCATGTTTTCATCTGCTAGAGGGTGCTGATGCCATTTTAGGGTAGTTTTCTGTTCACCATAACTTTGACCCACTGTTAGCATTGAACTTTCACCTTGACCTTGAACTTCGACCTTGACCTTGAAGTTTGACTTTGACCTTGACGACCATCATGGATCCGACATTTTGTGTTCAGTACATGCTACCAGGAACTACCACCTGCTAGAGGACATTGCCACCATCTTTTTTTCGTCTGCTGGGGGACACCATCTTGTGCGTGTACTCGTTTTATACAATACATTACAATCATGCTAGTTTTATTCTTACCTGCTATAGTGCAGTAATAATGTTTTATTACTGAGGTGCCCGCCATTTTGAAATTTGTGTGCCTTTTTGGAATCGTGAAATTATTTAGCTAGAGATTCGGGAAAAAAATCCAAAATTCATACAAAAAATTCACTCATTAAAGTAATGATTGATTCGAAACTAGGTTCGATCCCTGGACGATATAAAAATAATTTAATATATCATCAATGTAGCATAATAGTGACAGTTTCGAGGAATAAAACACCGCAATTTCTTTAACAAACATAATATGTATTACTTAATTTCTTATCTACTATAGGATCACCCTGCGAAGGTTAGCAATCTTATAAACATTTAGGTCTACATACCCGTGAAATTACTAGTTCTGAGCTCCACTCGGTTTATACTAGACAGAGACAAGCCAGAACCTTTACTTACACAGTCCTCCTCTTCTTGACAGAGTTTCTAGACACCATGTTTAACAGTCTGCTTAACGTCGTCAGAACTGTAAATTACTGCAACCGATGTCTTGAATGCACACTTCTTCGCTTTGTCATCGAACATATCTGTCTTTCCAAATATAGAGTCCAGCCACATGTTGTATTTTAAAGGAATGTTTGTTGCTACATCATCAGTAAGCTGATTTATAATATTCTGCCTGATACTGCCAAGGTAAATAAAAATGTATTTGGCTCCAAATGCTTCAATAGCTCCAAATGCTTCAATAGCTCCAAAGCACCAACAGCTCCAAAACTTTAACAGCTGTAAATCTCCAACAGCTATAAAGCTCCAACAGCTCCAAAGCTTCAACAGCTCCAAAGCTCCAAAGGTCCAACAGCTCCAAATAACTTCAAAGCTCCAAAGCTTCAACTCTCCAAAGCTCCATCAGCTCCAAAGCTCCATAGCTCCATAGCTCCATAGCTCCAACAGCTCTAAAGTTCCAATAGTCATTGGCTCCATCAGTCTATGACTCCAACAGTCTTTTGGCTCTAAAGCTCCAAATCTTCAACAGCTATAAAGCTCCAACAACTCCAAAGCTCCAACAGCTCCAAAGCATTTGCTCCAACTGTCTTTGACTCCAACAATCAATGACGTCGAAAGTATTTGTCTCCAAATAGTCTTAGGCCTAGCGCTATTTGACTACAATACTAGGAGGCTGCGAAGATATTAGACTACATGACTACATGTCTACATGAGTAGCTACATTACTACAAAGCTACAAGTCTACAAGGCTCCAATTGCTGTATCTGTCTTCGGCGTATCTTTCTCTTTTGCTCCAACTGCTCCAGCAGCATTATGTTATAAGATTACAAGGCTACTTGATTTTGTAGCTACAAGTCTACGAGGCTCCAAGGCATCATGACTACGTGACTACGAGCCATGAGGTTACAAGACTACGCGATTGCGAGTCTACAAGGTCACGAGACTGTGAGCTACAGGACTACGATGCTTCCAGAACACAAGGTTACGAGACTGCGAGGCTACACGTCTACGAAGTTTCCAGAAAACTAGGCTACGTAGCTACGAGACTATTTGGCTCTGTCTGACTACAATAGCAACATTCGGTGGTGAGAGTTACTTTATCTCATGCAAAATAACTGTTTAAAGTAGTGTCGATTCTTGTCAACAGATGACACCACATGCTGCTTAAAGTTAAATATTATTTAGTTCTAATATGTGGGATGCAGGATGCTTACTAACGATCGCAAAAGAAGGATGGCTTCGCTAAGCACCAATGAGAAGGAATTTCGTCTTGCTTATTAGTGATTTTCATATGTCTCAGAGATTATTATTATATATGACTGAGTAATGGTATTGTCGTTTAAATTCCACCCAGTAAAAATATTACAAATGTAGATTTAGTAGCAGAAATTCAATTAATTAAATTTAACTCTGAAAAAATGACATGACTCATTAAGTAAAAATTCCTTCATGCATAGATCGGTTTCTCAGAAACAAGCAGAAGCACTTGGAGAAACCAGAGGAATAATCAGGAGCACACAGAAAAAACCATCAAAATATTGACAAGAATATTCGGGAGCACACGGAGAAAACAGTCACACATATTTCTTTGATATCGAAAAATCTCAGAAAAAATAAATAATAATAAACTAAAACGAAAAAATAAGAAATTACTATAACAGCTTTTGTCAGCTTGTGATCTTCTCTTTTGTAGAACAAGTATAGAGTTTTAGCACAAGCCAGATGGCGGTTCTTTCTCGAACAGATGATGCTATTATTACTTCAAATTTAAAAAAATTACAAGTCCGAATATGCATGTTGTTTTTATATAAAAATTATTTAATTCTCAGTCTGGTAACTGTCTGGATGGTCGTGCAGCTAAAGGCGTATGTATTTAAACCTTAAGTTCAGAGCGTCAATGGTTCGAATTACAGGACTTCCAATGTATTTTGCATAAAAATTAAATTTAATATGTCGATAAGGACCATAATAGCTCGGGTAGGTAATGGAACATCCACCTTTTTTGATGAGACAGAGTGACGTTGGCACTCTCTAGGAGCAAACAGCAGAAAAAAAGTCGGCGGTATCCAGGATGGCGGCTTCCAGCAGAACAGAAAAAAAATCAAGAGCTATGCTAGCACTTTCTAGGAACAAACAGCAGAAACAAAGTCGACTGTATCCAAGATGGCGGCCTCCAGCGGAACAGAAAAAAATCAATATGGCAGTTGTGACGAAAATTTCATCATGAGTGAGTGGGGCGCTCGATTTTAAGATGGCGGATCAAAGATGGCCGCCAAGGTCAACGTAATCCAAGATGGCTGCCGTGACGTCTGAGATGGACGTGACGTCAGAGCTCGGTCGGCACCACACAAAAAACCCTGTACACACAGCTCCAGCGCCTGACGCCTGCGCCCGGGCATACCAAACTATACTACTTATATTACATTTTAAGATTATTATACTGCTACACAAGAAATTATTTAAATTAACTCATGTTTTACTAGGTTTATCTTATTTATACTTCACAATAAATTATTTAATTGTACAATAATTTGTGAATTTTTTTTGTCAAAATAGTTTTTAATTTTAAATAAAAATTTAATTCATTAACCGAAAATTCAGCTGCCATTAGTCCCACATCTTCGTGGTCTCTCAAGGAAACAGTCTAACCACGGTCTTCGTACGCCATAAGTCATAGCGGGAGCAAAAGGGCCGAATTATCGATGCATCAACTAGAAACTTTTTTTAATATAAAATATTAATTGTATATGATGACCACCACACTCAAAAGAGTAATAGTCTGGTCGTTGCCTTGTATTGGTTCGTTTTGACTTCACTTTCGCTAGCATATGAACATCTAAACTTTTTAAATATTTATTTTTGCATATAACGATCACGTGTCGAATAGCAAAGTTTAAAGAATTATTTCTGTACATATTAGCAATAATTTAGAAAAATTATTTGCAAAAACCTATTTGAATTTTAAAACATCTAATAGGGAAAAACATTCTTTTATAAACATAATGTTCGACGGTACTTACTTAGTATCTTTTATTTGTTTTAATTAAGTAAATGCACGGAAACTTTGAAACATAACGACTGCAATGTGATCAATGGTTATAAATGTTTTTAAACACGTATTTTTAAGTGATTGTGTCATTGCTTTCAACTATATTGGGTGTAATATTTTTAAAATAAAAAAACACTTAACAGCGCGTCATCGATGGACTACCGATGTCACATTGAAACTCATTTATCTGAAGTGGTTAGGAGAAAACGATTAGTAATAATATAATACACAGCAAACTCATTTGTTAAAATTTTATTTAAACTTCTTTTTCTATTTAGGATGTATTTAATCGCGTAGACATCGAGTTTATAATAGATGGTAGGGATATACAGCTATAAAGAACTGTGTGGAAACAAGAGTTCCGACACATTAAATATTATTATTGTTTTATTTATGTAACATTAAGAATGTATGTAATGTTTATTTTCCTTATTTAATATGTCCAGCAACAGACTAGAAACCCAGACTATTTACAAACACTTATTTTTCCCAATCCAACAATATAAAGAACAGTTAAGATATTTGTTTTGAACCCTAACCTGTAATATTGTTTGGTATTTTCATTGTTTTAAGCACGGACTTATAATGTTTGTAATATCTCTTTGGTTAAAGTATGTTTGTGAAATTCATTGTTTTTATATTAATTTAATTATTTCTTACCTGGTTCTTTGCCGCGGGTTGTTGTCTGGAGGCCATATGTCTTACATTCTCTTCAGCCAATCAGCAGCCGGTTCAGGTCAGGAGATTTAATTAAATTTTAATTGTTAAAAAGAAAGGAAGTTATAAGGCGTCATATTCGAATGGTCTGACCAATACGCCTCTTATTATTTTGGTGAAAGAAAAATGTAATTTATTAGATTCAGTGTTTTCTTATATATCAACGCATTCACCGAACTCCAAGTATTATTTGTGAGTATAAAATATGGTTGTAATCAACAGATTGGATACGTATTTGATAGATACGTTTTGCGTTGCAAAGGACGCAGCTTTGGACATTGCTAATGACATTATGCCATGTTAATATCTGTTGAAATCGTACGCATTTAAATCAAGCCTAAACGTCTTTATTATTGCAAAACAATTTAAACTATTGAAATTAAAACATTTTTGTCTGGAAATTGAATTCGCAAACCAGTGGTCTAAGTTTATGGGTTTTCAAAGCTGACCCTGTGTTAAAGCTGTGGCATAATTATATTTATTGAACCCTTAACACGAACTAGTAACATTTATAACGTTTTGCTGCATACACCGGAGTTGAAGAAATATTATTTAACATAATTTTGTACGATAGACTTTTGTAATTTTACTTCTGTGCCTACATAATATCCTGATATAGTTCCAGCTTTATAATCAGACACATGTCACTAATTTCATAATAGTAAAATTAATAATTCTATTGGGTATTATACGGAATTGTGTTTGATGTGTTATATTATGGATATGGTATAATATAAATTAAACAGAAAATATTTCTTCTCTTATTCCAACCCATGTGTGTAATTGTAGTTGCAATTGTTATTTGTGTTTATTATGAAACAAAATATTTAAAGAGTACAGGGTTTAGTGAAACAACTAATATAATTTTATTATTTAGCCTAAATAATAACTTCACAAACACCCATCTCAATCAGACTATTTCTGGGTATAGAGTATTGGTATATACTATTGACAAATACCAGTAACTCTGCAGAACTTTTTTTGGTTTTCTTCTACATAAGGTAAAACACATATAAATGGGGTAGTGGAAATTATATAGGATTACTTTATTGTATGCAAGTATGCAAACCAAAACATCGAAATATTACTAAAACTATAAAAAAAAATCAGAAATAGTAAAAATCTTTACTAAATATAAATCAGTAGCATCTGTCTGTGCATGTGAGTAATTTTGCGTAAAATTATCATTTTATGACTCATGTACCCCAATTCTGCTATTCTTAGAATTTTTGTCCGTCCGTTGTCTGTCTATATGTTTGACTGTCTATCTGTCTGTATGTGTGCTTATAACTCAAAAATATCTTTACCGATCGTCCTGAAATTTTAAATTACAGTAAGATCATACATCACATTATCGGCATAAATTTTCAGCAAAACTTTATGTTTTTATGTTAGTCGTTTGATTCTACATAATTTTAAATATAATATTTTTGTAATAATAAACATAAGTGAACTGACAATAAATATAAATTTAAGAAAAGTTTATACGAATTTATGTATTTTTCATTGTATTACATTGGAGTTGTAATATATAAGAAATAATAGAATAATAGAATAATAGAATACAATAATTTAAAATAAAATCATGAGTGGGACTTGGTCCAAGGTTTCAGCGATTACAGAGCTTGAACGCTAACCACTCGAGCACCGCAATATTTTTCTATTATTTATAAAGATGAGTTGCACAGTGGCAAGTTTGACGGTCACCAGTGTGAGAACCACCTCCCCCATTAATATTGTATTTTTATGTAGCCCAGAGTTATTAAGTAGTTGTAGTTATTTTAGTTGTTGGTGTATGGGTAAGTACCAAGGAGGTTATTAGGACAACATGAGTTATATCCATGTATTACCCGGGATTCAAACCCAGAGCCCCCGCACCGAAGCCCAGTGCGTTGCCAACTACGCTACGAAGGCCGACAACATCTCGTACTTATGGTCACAATCCACCAATATATATTTGACGCGTAAAATTTCGCTTGTAATTTTCTCGAAAACTCCCAAGTAGTACGCCTTAATACTTGCACATTATATTGTCCTAATTGACTACTAAAGTTGTACAATATTAAAATAATATTTGTGATCCGAACATTGTAGTTTCCCCTTGTGAGTTATGACACTTCTAAGTTGTGTGTTTGTATGTAATGATAGTTCTAAGTTATAATTTTATAAGTTACAAAGTTTCTAAGTTGTGTGGTTCGATGTCGTGTGTTTCAAAATGTTTTCTAAATTATGTTGATAAAGTTGTGTGTTTCTTAATTGTAATCGTTATTTATTGTGTGTTTCTAAGTTATGGTGTGTTTTTAGTTATGTGGTTCAGCATAGTGTGTTTGTAAGTAACGTGTTTCTAAGTTATGACAGTTTTAAGTTGCGCGTTAGTTTTAGTGATAGTTTTAAGTAATGTGTTTATAATTTATGGCCTTTCTAATTGATGTTATTTTCGTTGAGTGTTTCTAAGTTACGTGTTTCTAAGTAATGACAGTTTTGTGTGTTTATAAGATATGCTAGCTCTAAGTAATGATTTTCTAAATTACGAAGTTTCTAAGTGTGTGTTTCTGCGTTATGAGTTTCCAAGTTATGTGTTTATATGTCTTCTAGAAAGGTGTAGTGATAATAAAATATTTATTCAGCCAGGCAGTTGTCCTGTATAGAGTCATTTTTCATTGTTAGAATGAAGAAAGTTAATAAGAAACATACATTTTTAAAAATATTGTGAGCTTCAATTACTGTTAACACTGACTAAGAATATAATCAGTTACGTAAATATATCGGATCCATTATTACATTAATAGGTGATATTTTGATGAATTTAGGAGTTTTTACTATGCGGACAATATAGCATCTTCAGCTTACTGGAGGCTGGTAAGTTAGGAATTTAAGCATCTTTTAGAAAATTTCACCATATTGTATTAAATAAATATTTTAAAACTAAAATTTGAGTTTTTGCGTCCACCAAGGAACAAACCAACGACTGTCATATATCGAAACAAGCATTACATTTATAGGTGAAATTTTTATAATTTTTGAAATTTTCTCCGAATGTCTAGGTCAATAATTACAAATTTTCAAGATGGCGGCCAATATGGCCGACAAGATGGTAGAGGCCACAATGGTCTGATATTGAATAATACTGCACTCTAGTGGGTAAAAAATAAATTAATTTTGAGGCAGCAAACTCTAGCAGACTAAATAAACATGGTGGATCCAAGATGGCTGGTATGACATTATAATGTGGAAGTAATAAATGGTGGGTGGGGGTCAGTCTGATTGAGGACATTAATGAGGAAGGACATGTTGCTATTATGTTTTACAAGTGCATCCAGTGGGAATTGAACCAAAACTTAAATCGAATAAGTAACTAAATGTTGGATTTTTTTATTTTTTGGATGTTTTTCGGATAATTTGGACCAAAATGTAAGATTTTTAAGTTTTGTTCAAGGTTGAGGTCAAGACCTCTGAGGGGGTTTCTGAGAAAAATTGCCCAACCCTGAAAAAATGTCTCTTTCTAAAAAAAATTGCCCTCTCTGAGTAAAAAGGCCCATCTCAAAAGATAATTGTCCCTCTTAGAAAATTTGGCCTTCCTGAATTTTTGTTCCTCGAGACAGGGACTTTTTAGTCATTTTGAGTTGTTTTTGAGGGGAAATGAGAAATTTTGAGACCAAGATGGCCACCGTGACGTCACAATCCAAAATGGTGGGTGGGCACCTCGGACTGCACCCTGAACCCTGTATTCGGAGCTTCCTATTTATACTACTAACCATTGTGCTTTTATTAAATGATTTATATTCATAAACGAAAACCCGAAATCATAGAAGCAACATAAATGCATATACTAAGCCATACTAACCCGGTAACTAAAGGTTCTGCCCTCGTTGAATCCGCATTAAGAAAGCGGAGGCTGTGTATATGCGCACGTGGTTGTGTGGTTGTGTAGTTTGTAGTAATTGGGCGAAGATTTGTGGTTGAAAAAGGGGGAGCGGTGAAGTAGGAGGCAGAAGTGTTAAAGGGAATGGTTGGGTCCACGGACACGACACTCCGCATTTTAGCATTAAAATTGATTGCCCGACTAGCAAGCACTTCCCCCCCCCCCTAACCAAGGAAAAGCCGACCCGAGAGTGTAAGAGAGATTGGAGCATCTTCCAGCGCCCTGCCAACATAACAAGTGCAAAGGGAAGGGGCGGCGCAGGAATCCACACGGGGGTGAAAAATAACTGTTGGGGATGAGGCAGTCTCCCCTCACAAGACTCACGCAGACACTCAATTTAATCACCCGGGCGTTAAGACTTCTTAGCTCATGCTGCAAACAGGTCCTTAAGTGAGATTCGTTTTACATCCACTGTGGGCCACAACTGTGTATACTGTTAGACATTACAGAGAGTTTACGGACTTTGCAACGAAGAATGTGCCTTGAATAAACGAATAATGGCTGGATATTTGTAAAAACTGCGCCAAAGTTCTAACTTACGTGTTGTGTGTTCCCTTGTAAACAAGGTATACAACATACAAATTTTTAATGGTTTTGTTTACACCGCAGATTGATTCCTATAAGTTCGTGATGAAAAAATGTGAAGATAGTAAACGTTAATTTAAGATTTTTTTCTTAAATTTACGAATATCCCTGGATAATTTCTTACCATCATACTCCGTAACATAACGGTACAATTTAGGTAACAGTTTTTTTGTAACTTGCGGGTTGCGTGAATTGAGTCATGCTGGAGTGTTGAGATCAAACTCACAACCCTCGCAATCACGGCCGTTTTAAGTATTAAACTAATAAAACCACTGGAAATCAGTAGGAGGTCACGGTGACTGATTGGCAAAATGTATCGCTTTCCAACAATGCAAACCGGATTTGAGTTCCATCAGCGTGGAATAAAGATATTTTGCTAATGTGAAACTTGAACCGGTAATTATTCTCGGGGTGATTCCGTTTCTCCTACTAATATATTACATCAATAATTCATTCCCATATGATTAACCACATTCACTCTTATAATCTGGATGACGGCGAAACGTTAAGCTATAACTCGTTCATTAATTTCGGTAGTTTTGAAACTTTCTGATCTCTTATGTCGGAAATTATTGCTGTCCCATAGTTACAAAAAAAATTCCACACTCAAACCTACACAGAACTTAAATTAATTTGTAAACTTGAAACTAAATTGACAATAGGGTTTTCCACTCACGGCGATAGGTCATAGCTTAAATACGTGCTCATAAATTTTAATCATTTCAGGGTACTGAGATTGAACCCAAGACCCTCGCCACATGATTTATTTCATAGAAATGTTTGTTCAGACCGCACTATTATTTCCGAACTAAAGCAGCATTCACCTTTACTTTACCTAATAATACGACGTAAAAGTCTTTAATTACATTTTCATGAAAACACTCCACTCAAGTTAACATTTCCTGTAACAGTAAAAATATTCAATTTTTTGTTTGTTTCTGGTCAACCATATATAAAAATGGCAAGTTTGTCGAACATCTTAAAATGTTTGTCCTTCAGGAAAGGGATATAACTTGGCTAATGAAAACTTTTTTAAAAATAAAACAACAAAAAATTCAAAAATTATAATGACATTAATGGTTTTATAAGTTTTCTAGTGTTGGTAAAAATTCTTAAAGACATTTCCTTTGATATTTTGTTTGTTCAGCTTTCTTGGATGACAATCTCCAATACAAATCCATTTAATATACAGGAACATCACATCGAAATTTTAAAATTTCCATCTATATAAAGCCAGATAATTAAACTCTGAGGAAAATAATAATGTTTTAATTTGTTGTGTATTTATCTAGCTTTTGCTCACAAAATCGTGTATGTAAATATAAAAATATTTTCAAGTTTGATTTTTTTTTCAAGTCTATGAAACTTTTAAGATTATGTTCAAACATAGACTAAAGCTAAACGTGTGTTATTAAATTCCTATAAATAATTTAGCCCGTTTGGTACCGAGCGGGTTGCCGCAGTGGTAAGAAACTGTGTTTAAGTCAAGCCAGCCTCGTTCTGACTTTCCTGAACCACTGCAGGTCACTGCTGGAATGGTTCCTTGCAAATGGACCATGACGGATTTATTTCCCTTTCTTCCTGCATCGTGTAGGCTGTGCATCTTGTCACTGGTGAAGTGACGTTAAGCATAGTTAAGACAAATTAATTCGGGTGTCCCCCGTATTTAAATCGCTGAGTGGGAATACTCGGCTTGTCACCTCATTATGGTCTTTTGGCAGCTACTGCATTAGTAGGCATGTACTTACCAATTTATTCTACTGAAACCAGTGAGTCACCTCTAATCTGTCCAAGGTTTCTGTATGTCTGTATTTACTCTTCCTGTTTCAACTGTTTCATCGTTGTCAGCCCACTGTGTTCATCAGTGCTGTAAATGTTTTTCTGACCAAATTTCTTATATGGAACTATCCGTGCTGTCTATGCATGTACCTAACACTTAAATATCAGCTGGTTTTGGCATTTTCTCCGTGTGCCTATGTGTTCATCTTTGTGGTCCATACTTGGTGTTTTTCTATGATAACCAGAGTAAACCAGCAATGGCGTATTTCCAAGAAATTATTTTCAATCACCTCTGGTCAGAGTCTGTGGACTTCACTTACCTACTAGTAGCACTTTTGTTTGAAAGAACTTAAAACTCACCTGTTTCTTTCCTGTTCCTTACACATTATCACAACACGAATATAATTTGTATCGTTGTATCTACTTACTTACACGCGGTCTGGATTGTAAGACGGTACATTCAACGCTAATAAGACAGAAAGTAGCTCCCCACCATAGCGATCTAAGTCGCGGTTCCCGGTGGGATCAAACCCGGTGTTCCTGCATGCGAGTAACGGTGCGGATTTATCTGTGCTCCAATCTCATCGCCTCACCCATCGTCGTCTTTAACGACCTAGTTGTAGCCGAGACGTCACACCCTAATTCATCCATTCACTCATATGCAAAGTTACGTATGTTGAACCGAAGACGAAGGTGACAAGGTGTAAATCGTGTTCGGGCGCTCATTTGCTGGAGTCCATAGATCGGGAGATTTGTGTCGGCGTATTGAGCGCCGTCATACAGTCCATATCTTCGGGCGTTTTTGGCGATAGCCAGACCTTCCCTATCCCTACCTCTCCCCTCAACACAGTCTCATCTTCGTTGAAGATATTTCACCCGAAGCTTTAAAATATTCACTTCGTAAACTTACTTCAGTTCCTTTCTCTTCGTCCGCATTCCCTTCGCTCCTCGGAGCGACCTTATTTCTTTTCTGATTCCTTTGAGGCGGCGAGTGTGTGTCTAGGAGTGGGAGGGGTGAGGCGGGACGAACGAGCCGAGCCATTTCCTCTCGATAATCAATTTCCGGGCAACGGGGAAACGTCTGGGGGTCTAGCGCCAAATTTGGGTGCGAGCCAAACGCCTCTCCTTAAGCCCTCCCCCACAACCCCCCCCCCCCCCCTTTTCGACCCTCCTCTTCACACACGAGCCGTGAACCTGCAAGCAAATCAAGACTGATGAGCCACAAAGCCGTCACCCACTTCGTTACCATAATGCTGACTTCTCTCTCTTTCTCTCGCACGTCTAGGGAGCAGCAGGGTTGCCTACTGCATCTGGTGGCAGCCGGTGACCTGGCTGGTGCCAGCCTCTTGCTTTGCGGGCTGGTCACAAACACTCGTTTTTGCCATTTGCGACACGGTAAACAAAGGATGTCGTGTAGATAACCCCAAGCAGAAATTAATTGAGTTTCGAACACAACAATAGTTTTAGTTAAACTCCAACTATTCATGACAATATAAATGTAAAATAACTGTCTACTGCAAACTTTCAGATTTAGTACACTTTAATATGGAATATATGACAACATTGCTTTCTCATCTCCTATGTTAGCGATGTAATTTCACTATTATGGATATGATGGTGTGTCGTTTTAGTGACACGATAGGTTTTTTGACATACATAGATAAAAAATTAAGAAGCCAAACTTATAAAAAATCAAGTTTAATGTAAAACTTAATCGAGGTTATAAACAGTTAAAGTAGTAGCTTTATTTTTATTACCTTTAATTTTATGTTCGCTTTGTCAATGCGAATGTTTGGCAATAGATGGAAAATGGCGGTTCAACATCAGGTGGAGGATTGAGGATCCAAAAAGCTAATTAGCAAAGTGATGTCGGTGCGCGAGTGGACAGGGTGGCTTGGGTGGAGGGTAATTAGGGTGTGGGAGTTTCCGGGACGCGGGAATCTGATGGAGGTTGCCATCGTAGACGAGCGCCAACGGATAGTGACATCACGAATAGTTAGTGGCATTACTATCAGAGCATGTCAGTTTTGCGGTGTATTTTTTGTAGTTTTATAAACTCTTGAGTGCAATGGGACGGGGTTGCACTTCCGGAACCTGTGAATAATGAAATGTAAGGTAGAACAACAGGACCACGACACGTACCAGGTTTGGAGCTGGCTGGTGGCCCTTCAAGGCCACTGGCATCACACGCCATGCCACATGCGGTCCACTGACATAAGGCATGCCACTCTTGCCTGGTCAGATTACAAGGGTAACCGCTACCACTCACTCCAAGGCTCCCAGTGCATAGTCATCCCTCGTAGCTGTCATATATCGCTGAGCGGCCTTAGAAATTCTGCGGGCCACCGCGCAGAGTGGCATGAATGGACGCCACCATTCTTGACTGTTCGGGCGTCGGGTTGCCCCGGGATGACGCGATTCGCCACAGCTGCTCTCATCTGTTCTGGAAAGGCGATCCACTAGTACTTAAGCAGCGATGCCAGCCTCCGCGGGAGTTCTGAGCGTGTTCCGGGAGAGTTCGACATCGGCGAAGTGGGTGGGAGTGCCCTCGAGGGTGGCGCGATGCGGAGCGACGAGATCTAGAGTGTGCGACCGAGTGGCGCGAGACTATGTGTGTGGACAGGTGCAAGGTAACGGTTGAACCACTGTTGAGCCTAACTCCAGTAAGGAGTGCGAACTGTAGAACTTGATAGACATTGAGTGACTTGCGAATAAACCTTTTTAAGTGCCAGTGATTTGTGTTCGGACATTTTTAAGTACAATTATTTATTAGTAATATGAATATTCGTAATTAATAAAACTGCAATAAAACTTTATTTGAAAACATATTTGGGCTATCCCTTACGAACCCTCTTCTCCCCATATTTGGTCATAACATTATGTTATATTATTAATTTCTAGAACTTCATAGCAATGATGATGCTATCTTTATTTGGCACCGAGATATTCGTTTCTTTTTAAGTGTATATCAAGATGTTACATAGTGACTGCAAATGAGCCCAGATAAATTCTGCTACATGTGTGGAAATTTCGTGCCTATAAGACCGCAGTGCAATAGAACCGAGTTCGTGAGAAAAGCCTCTATGCCTACTTTGGCATTAAACTGGGAGACTAAGAAAAGCTTTGGGCACCACGTGCGGTTTATGGAACCTGATAGAGCAGTTACAACAGTGGGTAAATGGTAAGCGAACAGCATTGCCATTCGGAATTACAATGGTGTTGCGACAACCTACAGACCACAATACTCAATGCTTATTATGTTCTGTTAATGTGAAGGGATTTAAAAGGAAGGAAAAAAAAGTAATATTTTGTATCCAAGCAATATTCCATCTGCAATTATACCCGTTTTTCATAGCCCTGATGTACCAGTACCACAACATCCAAAACATTTACAGGATTGTCCCTCTTCTGAATCTGAATATGACGCAGAAGTGGCCAGCCCTATCACTGATTGTGATTTCTCGCCTGATGGTGTTGAAAAAGAACAGAAACTTTTGAAGCAAAGTCCATTAAATTTCTTTGTTTAAGATCTTGGCATTACAAAGGAATCTGCCGAGATACTCAGTACTAGACTTCGTGAAAAGAAAATGTTGGCACCAGGGTTGACGTACTATTGGTACAGACAGAAGATAAAAACTTTGGTTTATTGCACCAACATTCTGGATATTATGCTGAAACTAGGATTACATCAGTGTGGTCCTATCCACTAAAAACGTTTTATTGATGCCTCCAAGCATAGTTTAAAGTGCGTCCTTCTTCACAATGAATACAAACTTCCCAGGCCCAGATATAAAATAACTTCTTTCAGATGCTAATTTTGAATATGTTATGTGCGTTACTGACCGATTAGCGCGGAAAATATCCTGGGATGTTGTCAAAAACGTGTTTGGTAACAGAAAAGATTCATACTAAAAACAAATGGAAGATAAAATGCTTGTGTCTTTCCAAGATTTAAGTTGCAAAAAGAGCATAAAGTGCACATGTTTCATTAGAATCTGGAATATTTCCCTGAGAATCTAGGAATGTTGAGCGAAGAGCAAGGAGAAAGATTCAACCAGAATCTAAAGTAATAGGAACACAGATATCAAGGAAAATGGAACAAAAACATTTTGACAGAATACTTCTGGTAACTAAAAAGAGATGGGTAACTAAAAAGAGAAGATCCAACTACACCTCACACACGAAAGCAAGAAGTAGAAAAGGATAGTATTTCCTGCGCCTGGCTTCTAGCTGTGGTGCCGTATTACCGACCACCATCTTGGAATGTGACGTCATGGCAACAATCATGGATGACCTTGTCCTTTGGCCTTGACCTTATAAATTTGCTAAAATTGGCCAATAATGTCTCAAAATGTTCCCAAAATTCACCTTAATCCACCTAAATATTCAGTTTTCGGAAAAAAATTCCGCCAAAATTGTCAAAAAATACTACAAATAAAATGTTTACCTGTTTTAAGGGAAAATTCCCATTTTTAGGGAAAAATTACCTTTTTATTCCTTAAAAATTAGAAAATTCAGAATTCAAAAAACTTCAACAGACATTTGCTTTAGAAAGAAACAAAATTCCGCAAGATGGCTTAAGAATCCATATCTACAAACCACCCTAAGCCACCGAGGTCATGACCTTGACCTTTACCATAAAACTGAAATCTTTAATTTTTTACCAGAAAGTTCCTAAAATATTCAAATAAATTGCTTACTTAATTTTTTTACTTACTAAATCGATTTCAGTGTTCGGTTCGAATCATGGCGAGAGTAAACATGTAATTTATTATTAAAAACTAAAACAAATCGTAATAAAAATTTTGAAATAAAAAAAAATATTTAACCTCACACACACAATCTTTAGTTCTAGAAACGTTGCCATTGTCGATACGCCCAAAATCTTGAAAATCTGTATAATTTTTTGCAAAAATATCGGGAACAATTTGTAAATTTATAAAAAAAATTTAATAATCAAAATTTAATAACATATTATTTTAAAAAGCGTTGCACATATCGTTCCGGTCAACATCTGGATTCTAGAAGAG
The DNA here is from genome assembly GCF_032445375.1 of Bacillus rossius redtenbacheri. Taxonomy (NCBI): domain Eukaryota; kingdom Metazoa; phylum Arthropoda; class Insecta; order Phasmatodea; family Bacillidae; genus Bacillus; species Bacillus rossius. The sequence continues at coordinate 67,225,055 of NC_086331.1, forward strand.
TTGCTTTCGTTATGCCAGCCATCTTGTTTTTGTATGATGTCATTGTTGCACTTTAATTACAGCTGCCATTTTAGATTCTAGAACGCTACAATAATCTTACGGCTGCCATCTTAAAAATTGGTTATTCTTATCACAAAATTTTGGAAAATGTTTTAATTTTTATAAAAAAAACAAATTATACAATTTTTGATAAAAGTCTAATAAAAATACTTACATCATGAAGTGCTCGGTTCGAAACCAGTGAGGGCAAAATATAAAATTTGCGATGAATCCTTCCTCCACAGAAGCCACCGGCAGACGGACCTCTCACCACTAATGACAAGGTTTATATATATATATATATCACCAGCTAGTATGACGTCGTATCCGCCATCTTGTTTTCGTCTGCTGGAGTGCCTATGTTATTTTAATATTTACTCGCTAGAGTGTAGTGATAATTAATATTACTGTATAGCCCATTTTTTTTATTTAGACGCCATCTTGGAAATTTGTATTTATTGCCCTAGAAATTCGAAATAAAATCCAAAATAGTTGAAATTTTCTCATTAATTTATTGATTGAATCGATGGAATCCTGTCTACGGTTCGATCCTTCGTCGTACAAAAAATAAATTTAGTTAAATATAACACAATTTTAACATTAAAGTGACACATTCAATAAACCAGCAGTGGCGTAGCCAGGATTTGTGTATGGGGGGTGTTAAGAAGCATGCCCTCCCCCCGCCCCGTATTAAAGCGGGTGGTCCGGTGGTCCTCCCCCGGGAAAAGTTTTAATTTAAGGTGTAAAATAGTGCTATTTTTGCAGTTTTCGGTACTTAAATTTAAATATTGTAATGGTAAAAAATTTTATATTTTAATATGAAATTTGTTTAAGTGATGAATAAGAAATTAATTAAAGATTTGTGCTAAGGGGGGGGGGAGGTTGAACCCCTAAAACCCCCCTGGCTACGCCCCTGGGCACCAGACACCACAGCCTGAAGCCTGGCGCCGGACCGGACAATACATACTACTGGTGTTCTGTGTGTTCTTTTGTTGAATGTGTGTCGTTTCGTTAAATGTGCGTATACTAATCTGTAGTATCTCTGAATGTTCACTAATCGAAAACCTTTTTGTCTTGATAAATAATTTTCAAGGATTTTGGGTTTTTTGTAAGCATAAAACATGTTACGATGGTTTTATTGAATATAACTAGCTGTCGACGAAGAAGGTCGTGAGGTTCGGAAATGACTGGTCTATATGTCTGAAATTGTTCATGACCCAGTGTCGCGGTCCGAAGACGCTTGGTCTATATTTATGTATGTATTTTTATATGAACGTTTGAGAGGTTATTCTATGTAACGAAAAACTATACTTTAATGTTAGGCTTATCAGAAATGTAATTAATTCCTTGGACAGGTAGGTATATTGTTTAGAGTTGTTTTTCGTAGAGTGAATGAATGATAAAATCCGCGAAAGGTAATGGAAATCAAAATATAAAATTTATTCAATATTTTGTTACACTTTTCACTGGTCAAGAATCAAACCGCGGAAAGTATTCCATTGATTCATTATGTAAATTAATGAGTGATTTTTTCGATGAATTTAAGAATTTTTCCTTAATTTCTTGGTCAATAAACACAAATTTCTAAGATGGTGGTCATAACTACTTACTTTTATGTCTTACCATCTTATTTATTGAAATTGGTATTTTTAACACAAAATTAATTTTTCCCGTCACCCAGGGCTCTATTCAAGGATAGGAATCGATAGAATCAATCAGTATATTGATTGGAAATTTATTTAATGAATTTTGGAATTTTTCCCGAATTTCTATCTGAATAATTGCACATATCCAAGATGGCATCCAAATTTCATGATGGCGGGCGTCTCAGTAATAATAAATTATAACTGTACTCTAGCGGCTAAAAATTAAAGTAATATGATGGTAATGCACCCTATCAAACGAGTACACACACATGATGGTGTCCTCCAGCAGACGAAAACAAGATGGTGGCAATTTTCTCTAGCAGGTGATATATGTTAACTATCGCTCCTGGTAGCTAGTACTGAACACAAAATGGCTAATCCAAGATGGCAGTCAAGGTCAAGGACAAAGGTCAAGGTCAAAGTTAAAGCTCAAGTTCAAGTTCAAAATTCAAGGTCAGACTCAAAGTTCGAGGCCAAGGTCAAAGTAAAGTTCAATAACAACAGTCGAGGTCAAACGTAAGGTGAACAAAAAATTAAAAACATGATGGCAGTGGACTCTAGTAGATGAAAACCACATGGTGGCCTCCAGCGGACGATAACAAGATGTCAGACATGACGTCATATCAGCTGACGATATATACCTTGGTGTTAGTGGTGTTGGGAGGTCAGTCTGCAGGTGGCTTCCGTGGAGGAAGGATCTATCGAACGTTTTTATTAGTTTTGCTGTTACCGGATTCGAACCGAGGACTTTAAGGTGTAAGTGCGTATTTAAATACTATTTTATTAAAATTTGAATACTAGAATTTTTTTCTTATTTTTTAAATTTTTTTCCAAATTTCTAGCATACAAATTAAGGTTTTTCAAGATGTCAACCATAACAAAAAGTTCAACGATCTAGAATCAAATATGGCGGTCGTAACGAAAAGTGTAGCGATGAAATCATACTCAACCAAAATGGCGGGTGTAAACACATGCAGCATTTATAGAATTCAAGATGGCGGCCGTAACGATATGAAAAACGGCGTTTTTAAAGATCTTTTATTAATATTTAATTAATTATTTGTTTGTTAAAAATAAATATTTTCCTTAATTTTTAGTATTAAAATTACGGATTTTTAATATCGTGGACATGACATCTTACTGGTTGCCGGTACACCTTGTCATAAGTTGTGGGAGGTCAGTCTGCCGGTGGCTTCCGTAAAGAGGACCTGACGTCTTTTTTTTTTCCTCGCTGGGTTTGAACCGAGGAGTCCGAGCTCCATGGCATAAGTGTATGGTTTAAATAATATTTAAAAAAAATTAATTAATTAATGTTTTATGAATTTTAGAATTTTTTAATTAAAATGGGATAATAAATAGAAATTTTCAAGATGGCGGTTATGGCATCCTAATTCCTAGAAACCTCTTATCGGAGGCTGTAGACATGATTGCGTAAGTCATTTTAAGGAATTTGTTTTCTTTCTAAGGCAAAAAGTATTTTGAGGTTTTCGAAGTTTTAATTGTTGAATTATTAATCTTTTTTAGATTTTTGGCGAAATTTTTTTCAAAAAACTGGAAATTTTGGTGGATTTTGGCGGATTTTGGGCAAATTTGGGCCAATTCTGACCAATTTTGGCAAATTTTGAAAGTCAAAGTTCGAGGTAAAGGTCATAGGTCAAGGTCAAAGTCATTAAAGATGGCTGCCGTAGCTTCACAATCCAAGATGGCGGTCGGCTCCCGGCTGCACACCCAGAACCCGTGTCCCCGGACATAACATTATATATTACTTTTATTTATATATATACAAGTAGTATAGAACAGTATGCCCGGGGACACGGGTTTTGGGTGTATGTATATATATAAATAAATAAATATATATATATATATATATATATATATATATATATATATATATAAAACGCTCGACACTTGACGGCCAAAGACGAAAAATACTCGCTTACAGCGTGAGAGAAAATAGAAAGAGAGAACAAACGATGTGGTCTCTCACTCGCACTCTCTAGTCATGGCGGAGAGGCCCAAGAATAGCCGAAGACCCTTCGTTGATGTTAAGTTCACATGTACGCTCGCACGCACACTAGCCCCACTTTTACAATTACGCTTTACTGATTTCTCTCCAATATTTCTCGCTCAGTTTTGCAAATACGAAGATGGGCTTGAGAATCATTTTTAAATATTTTGTAATTCTCTACAACGTTTGTTTGAACCTTTTTTCGCTTAAATGCCTAGATTCTGAGAAAAACGGATTGAAACCACTTTTTAACCCTTTTCTCCAAAAACTTCACGTCTGATTGCAAAAAAAAAAAAAAAATAGCACCATTCTATTCAGCCTCATCGAATTACCCTTATATCAAGTTTTCAGGTGTGCTGGTAAAAAGTGAATACTTTTCCTCTTGTTTACTGGTCTAAAGAGTCCTTATAGAAGGTCAGTAGGCATGTCTAGATTAAATTTTACACATCTGCTGAGTTGGGTTATTTGACCAGGTAGAACAATGCGCAAAGTGAAATAATTTTTGTCATATCGAAAAGAACGATCAGTATTATTTCCAACTTCTAATTTGCCAGACAACCTAACCAACTATAATAGACGATGACACCGAATAGCCAGCAGCCCCAAAGAATCACAGAGGACCAGCTTCAAGTGGCTAAACTAACCAGCCAACCAGAAGAAAGGAAGGCTCTGATTGGCCCACGGCTGCAGCCAATCAGAAAACACTCCCTTCTCAGGCGAGAGTATTTAAAAACTGAAGAATTTCCAAGACCCTCAAAACGGAAGCAACATCTATCTCTGCTTTGAATTCTTCCATTAGGTAACTCTACCACTCTGTTTAAGTAATTCAAAATGGTCCGAAGCACGCAGGTGTATGATTGGCCCCCGTAGGGCTCTCTGTCTGTTGTGTTAGGGCTGCCTCCCTATGTCTGAAGGGTGGGACCTGCCTGGCTGGCTTCACCTCCAGCGCCGGTTTCGTTTCGGAAAGGCATGGGATTTTTAATTATAAGCCTAAACTTCTAACCAAATTCAGTAAAGCCACCAATTTTTTTTAAAAATTAAATATTCCTTTCCCCGGGACCGCGAAAACTTCATCTATTACGAGAAAACTCCGTCCTGACTCGCGATTAGCCGAGTAGCCTGCCGGCCAATCACAGCGCGACCCCCTCCAAACAAAACTGGTTGGCCTAACCACGCCAGCTCAGTCCCGACAGCTCCGGACGCGCTAACTTGCGTATGGAGCATACTACCTTCTCTCCCAAACACACGCGTCTTTGCACTCTGTCCAGACAGTGCCATACCCCATACTCCCACTGGGGATCCATGCCGAGAGGCATGCATGCCTGTCAGGGCAGAGCTCTGGGGGTTTGTACAGCTAGTTTAAGCAAATATATAATAGGAAATAATAAAAAAAAACAACAAATAAAATAAAACAAAAACTTACAAAATGTATAAAAATTAATAAAAATTAAATAAAATAATAATAATAAATGGACGAAGGCTTTTTGCCTGAATACAAAAAATTTACGACCTGTACAAGAATAACTAATAACATGGCTTCTGTTGTTCTTTGACCGAAACCGTTTTGGAACGCTAAAGTTCGGTCCATAAGGCAGCCAGCAGTGTACTAACCCATGTTAATTTATTTAACGCTCACCAATACGAACACTTGATGATATGCCTGAGCGAGTATCGGCCTGAGTCACCCGTGACATGCACATATGGGCTAACTACCCATGCATGTCCTGTGTTCTAGGTGTCTCGTTGGAGCGGCTCGCACAGCTCTACACTACACGCCACACCCGAGTTTAACTAGGTCACTTGACATTTCAGCTCACTTACAAGCCTCTAAAGCTCACCATCTTGACTCCACGTCACGCCAGTTAGCCGAGCTAACTGGTGGGGAGCTTCTCTCCCCTGTCAGGTACACGTAACCTTTTTAGCATTACACTACAAGCGAGCGCACACACAGGCCCGTGTGCCAAACCTATCCCACAAGACACGTACCCCGCCCGTCGTTCCAAGTGGTTCTAACAAAAGTGTGGGGTGAACTTGCCATACAATGCACCAAGTGAGTTATAGAAACCTCGTTTTCTGGTCTCGCACACACTAAATGCCCCAGATGGCAGTATGATGGATCAGCGGCAGCAATACCCTCAGTAGATAACTGCTACCCTGATGATTGCGACTGCAATTTCGAACTAATCTTTGGGGAAATATTGGCCTCCGACGCGGCTACTATCTAGAAGTCAAACAAATCCAACTTCTTAATTGTAATAACAAAACTGTCTGGTCAAGGCCACAAGTTTTTTATGTGAAAACATCGTTTAAATGGAAAGTAAAAAAAAAGGACTGTAGTTTCAATCAACGGATTATATAAGTGCTCATTACTGTAACACATATCACTGTCAGTAATACCTGCACTCGTAATACGCCGCTGCTGGACACTATCGGTAATGCCTGCAAACGTATTACACCGCGGCTGAATACTATCGGTAATAACTGCACTCGTACTTTGCCGCGCAACGTCCACCATTTTAGCATTCTTCCTCTCCTTGTAGAAAATGGTCCGGTCAGCACCGGAGTGTGACACCTTTTAAGAATCGTCACAAGCTGTTATTTCTTATATCGTCGTTTCTTTCAATTCTGATTGTATAAATTTGCCACTTGCCTTGACATTGCAATATATCGCAATTATTATTGTAACATCATCTCACAATAGTTATATCGTAATTATTTTTTAAATTTTTAAAAGCGCTTTAAATGGTTCAATGTTATTTGCACATAATTATTTTTATTTCGAATAAATTAGTTCATGCGTGTGTCCAATATCTGCTTTCCAAGTAGATGTTTAACCTGGAATAGAACGTTTGAGAACTTATTACCTACTCGAAACTTCTAGTGACTTGTAAATATACAAAAACTGTTTATAGTGGCGCATGCGTAAACCCTTACACTATATATATATATATATATATATATATATATATATATATATATATATATATATGCGCAACTTGAACATACTAAGCCCGGTTTGTATTTTATAAAGTTTTAAAATCCATCCTATTTTCTTTACATATTTTCAAACTGACAACCCGATTTATAAGAATTATTCACTTCAAAAGAGCATGTTTTTCCGGAGACCACGCTGGCACAGTAATCAGATAACTCACCTTCCACCCGGCGGGTTTATGACCTGGATTTTTTGAACGTGAGAAGCAATGCTGATGCCGCAATTTGTTGGACTGTCTCTAAATACTACCCCTCCTCTCTCATAATAACATTGTCAACGATCCGTTTTTTCTTCTCATAACCCTAATATTAAAACGACAATAAGTCCAATCCATGCATTCACTTACATGGTAAATTTGGATATTAGTCTGTGACACCTGGATTTTAAGCATGCGATTTCATTGCAACAAATGACGTAAATTTTGTGTTAATATAGATTAAATATTAATAATTGTTTATAGAATTACTTATAAAATGTAAAAAATTAAACAATTATAGGTATTAAAAAATATTGTTAATATCATTCTGGAAAAATTATCCCATGCCTATTAATATGCTGTTTTAATTTCCCTAAAACAGTTACGGGGTTTTGCAATTAAAATTGTTTTAGTTGCGACAATTCGCAAAGACTGCTACGAGCAAATTCGTGGGCTGAAACTGGCCTCAAACGCAATCACGAATTTTAACTTCATCTTCATTCCCAGGGGTTGGCCATGCACGCATTTCTTCATGGACAACGCGTAAGGCCGCTGTCCGTCCAGCTGATGGCTCGCCCCATGTTTGCCGGACACCAAAAACATTGGCTGAAGTGTAGTTTTTGCTTCGTGGAAACAGTTGCAGGGGACCCTTGCAAGTAACTGTTAAACGAAGGAAATTTTATTTAAGAAATCTTGTTATTAACTATGATCAGGCGTGGTAAAATTCTGTTTATAAAATGTTTTGGGTGTTGAAATATGATTATGATGATACGGAAAATGATTTCAACTACGCCACAGCATGCCATCTCCCGACACAACTCCTAACTCCATTCTCCTTCCAGATATTTAAAAAAACATTGTTAAAAACTCTGACCAAGTAGTTTCGAGTCTAAGTTATATGCATCTCAAAGCCGTGGAAACGCACAAAAATTAACCTCTAGTGGGTGACGTTGATGGTAATCGTATTTGACATGGTTTTATTTAGAAACTCTGACCTAATAGGCTATGCCATGGTTTGAATTTAAAATAGTTAATTTCCAGTTAACTGATAATCAAGGGCAAATTTGGGTTTTAAGTGAATTAAAAAAATTGCATCACAGCAATAAAAAGATTAAACGATAGTTCGAAATATCATTGTTTAAAATTGCGCGGGAAAAATTTCGTCACCATATCAATAAAATATTTATTAAGTGATTGTATGAAAATGTTTAAACTATTTCTCGCTCAAGATGGGACAGCAAAATAACCTTAAGTAGTTTCGCACGAGCTACTTTCATAACTTAAAAACACACAACTTAGACATATAAGATATAATTTTTTTTAATTATGCCAGCGCTTAGTTACGCGGTTCAAGCTTTTGACAGATATAAGTTAAGAATTTATAACTGGTAACAGATTTAAATTGTGTTGTTATAATCTAAGGCTTTTTATTAGTAGTCTGCTTCTAAACTACGTCGGTTATATAATTTTATTTTCTAAGTTAAGTGGTTCAGCGTTGTGTGTTTCTAAGCTGTGGCTTCAAAGTTATGTGTAGATGTTGTTCCGCACAAGTGCGACACTGAAGCTACATCCATGCGCACCGTGTATCACGTATCATCTGGTGCGAAAAGAATCTACACACCCCTCAGCAGATATCTATAAATGGAACGGGAAGGGTAGGGGTTAGCTTGACAGATTGTGGACGCAGGCTATGATATACATAATGACATTTCATGAACTTTTTGTGGGCGTCGAGGGGGAATGGCTCGCACAGACGAAGACACAGAGAGTGGGCATGCCACTCGGACGAAATCAGTTTTGCAGCTCCTCTGTCCGGAGTGTCAAGCCTGGTAGCGGGGAAAGTGAGTGAGGAGGGTGGGAGCAAGTTACTTGGACGCTTGGCTGTCGTATGGGGTGAAGGAAATTTAATACTGCGTCCCGACGAGAAAAGAAATCTGCCCGCCATCGATCCGGTTGCGGCAGTGAGAAAACTAGTACTTATTTGCGCTCGGCTAGAAGCGTGGTCTTGGGGAAGAACGCTTCTGGCAGTGTCGGATTAATGTTCTTGGTTGCCCAGCGGCTACGGGTTTTTACCGATTTACCCTCCCCCCCCCCCCTCCGCCCAACACCCTCTCAGGCCTTTTCCAGAAACTCACGTGGACATTTGTAGCTTCGATCACACAGTTTCCCTTTAAAATGTTCCTGTGTAAACTATGGACGCCAAATACTGATAAACGGAGTGAGATTCGTATGAACCCCCACTTAATCTACCTATCTCCTCGAGTTTATTTCCTTGTTTAACTCGAACTTCACTTATGTTGTTTAGCTAGCGGCAAATCAACTACTGGAAATATTTCAGTTTTTTATAAGGCTGGTCCAGCCCTTCCACCCGGCACCTCCGGTAAAATTTGCAAAATTAGATTTTACGTATTTACTACGGTGATTTATTTTTAAAAAATCTTTTAGAAAAAACATTTTTTTTACTTAAAATAATACATGCACTCATATTGTTTTAAAATGTGTTACGTCTTTCGGTTTTGTACCGAGGCTCAAGACGATGAGATTAGTATATAGTTTGGTTCCTCCGGGGATAGGCACCAGGCGCTGGTGTCTGATGCCAGTCCACCATCTTGGATTGTGTCGTCACGACGTCCATCTTGGATGACGACCTTGAACTTTTACCTTAACCTTGACCTTTGACCTTCAAAATTAGCCATGGCAGAAAGTAAAACATGTTGTGAAATTTAGCGAACAAGAGATAGAAACGTAAAACACAACCCAATTTACGAAAATAATTCATACCATTTATTGCTTAGAATAAATATGAAATTGCATTAACCTTTCACATTTAGGGGTACAAGTCATTGTATTTTAGACAATTATTCGACACAAAGTCATGACAAAATATACGCATATTATTGCAATAAATATAAAAGTTCAAATATAATCCCGCCCGTGAAAACAATATCATACCATTAGCAACGTATCCAAATATATAACAAGAAGTTAACGCCGTACGAGACACCTACATTACTTTACAAAACAAGCCTAAATTAACAAACTAACATATAGAGACAACACGATTTATTAAACAGAAACCGAGTAGGTCAAGCTAACTGCTCCTCACGAGCAGATTCAAACAAGGTGCTCGTGCTTATGGTCTGTCCGATCCAACGGCCATAGCCAGGTAATAAAAGAGAGCAATTATTAACGGCCAACAGCAATGAATAAAAAGTACGTTCTTGTACAAGCACGTACAGTCAAGGTAATCAATACTTAAGGCTATAATAAGAATGAGATTATTAAATCTGGGGATGTCGCGCCACGGTTCAGGTATGGCGCAGCAGTCGTGCTTCAACAGAAAATTAACTCCAAAGCAAATTGAGCAGACACAGGACAACCAAAATCAAATTTTCTAAAAGTGGTGGCAGAAACAGAAATTAACAATATAGAAAATAGAACCCTAACCTTAGGAGAATTTAAGCTACATAAACCACAAGAGCATGGCCACTTCACACTAATTTAAAGTTATGACTGCTTGAGCATGCATACCAAAACCATGCCGCGACACCTCCGGACCGGAACAGACCCGAGGCCACAGGGGGCCTACCAATTTATAATCCCAGTGACGTCACGGGAATCGGTGAAGGGGAAGAAAAGAAGGGGAAGGTGGAGGCAGATTGAAAAGGGGAAGGGAGCGGAGGCGCTCGGCGGCGCCGGTTTGAAGTGGCATCCCCTTCAATGTCACCACTTGTATATATTATCGTTACGAGCGCCATCTTGAAAATCTTTATTTATTGTCCGATTTTAATGAAAAAAAAGTTCAAAATTCACCAAAAATAACTTATTAATATACTGATTGATTAGTTCGATTCCCATCCTTGGTTCAATACGTGACTCCAAGATATAGACAATACTTATAGCTACGTAACCAAGAAGCCTTGTAATCTTATAACATAATGCTGCTGGAGTAGTTGGAGCCAAAGAGAAAATTCCGCCTAAGATAGATGCAGAAATTGGAGCCTTGTAGACTTGTAGCTTTGTAGTCAAGTACTCATGTAGTCTCGTATCTTCATAGCCTCCTAGTCTTGTAGTCAAATAGTGCTAGGCCTAAGACTATTTGGAGTCAAATACTTTTTACGTCATTGATTGTTGGAGTCAAAGACAGTTAGAGCAAATGACTGTTGGAGGCATTGTATCCTAAAGAAAAATTAACGAACGCAACCTACTGAGTTGAATGTTCATGAAAATGTGTGTCCTTTTCGCTAGATGTGCTTCCGTTTCGATAATTGTGCTTCCGATTTTGATTCATTTTCGACGATTGTGCTTCCGATTGTTTTTCCTTTTCAATGATTGTGCTTCCTTTTTCGTTGAGTGTGCGTTCTTTTCAATTATTGTGCTTCCGATTGTGCTTTCTTTTCATTAAATGCTTGAACTGTGTAAACGTTGTGTGGTTATTGCGTACATTGCGTGTAAAATGCGTGTTTTGCGCGTCAATTGCGTGAAAATTGCGTGTTCGTTCCGTTCCCTGTGTGTACTGTGTTTTAATTCTGTTTCCTGTGTGTATTGTGTGTTCATTCCGTTTCCTGTGTGTACTGTATGAACGGTGTGTTTATTCCGTTTCCTGGGTGTACTGTGTGTTCATTCCGTTTCCTGTGTGTACATTGCGTGTCAATTGTGAGAACATTGCGTGTTGGAGAGAATGGAGTTTTGGAGCTCTTGGAGTACTTGAAGCTGATGGGCAAATGGAGCATTGGAGTCAAATGTATATGGACCTGATGGCGCGAATTGAAGCTTTTGTAACCTAGCGTACATTGGTGAGATCGAATTACTGAGACGAGAACGTATCACACCGCATATAATTATTTCGATCATATGGGCTTCTATTTTTTACATTGTTTTGCCTCGTGTATTATAGTAAATGGTTGTTGATTTGACTAGCATATTATTCCATCGGGTGCAAGTATATAAGCGAGTCCTAGACAGCAGGTCACTCAGTTTGTTACTGACGTCGACAGTGTAAGGATCACCTAGTTTGTTTCATCTGGTGCATGAGTCACGTAATTACCTGTTCTTGTGAATTCGATGGCATCTTTACCGTCTTTAACGTCGAACTCGATGGAGCTTTTACCATCGACTACGGAACCCTGACTTCAACACTGGAGGAGACTTAAACAGTCGTGGTACCACCAGCAGAAGAGAGCTTAATGACGTCAGTGCTGACTGCACAGGAAACCTCGGCGAACGCTGTTTCGCCCTCGATGGAGACTTCAATGAATGATTATTCATCAACAACTAACGAACATCGGTGCCGTTACTGTGACAAGATTTTCTCAAACATCAGCAATTCCCGTCGAGACGAGACGAGAGAATATGCTAAGAATCCTCCTCGCAACATATTTGGTTGTGAGAAATGTCATAAGCAATTTTCCAGAAAAGATAATATGAAAATGCACATGAATACATGTAAAGGTCCTGCTGTGCGGCAGAAAGTAAAGGTTTCTATACAACAACGATGCATTGATGTGCATAAGAGTATTCCTGGAAATGGTACAACTGTGCTAACGCCAGTATCTGGATCAGTTCTGAAAGGCTCGTCTTCATTACCACTGTATCTTTGCAGTTACTGTAATACGTCCTTCGCTATTTCCCATGATGCACAAAGACATGAGCGGAGAAAATGCAAGAAGAATCCTTCTCGTATAAAGTTTCGCTGCGATGAGTGTCATGTGTGGTTTACACGCGTTGACAGTTTTCGACATCATGCGAAAAAATGTAAAGGTGAAGTCTGTGCACCTACTGCTGAACTACCTGCAGAAAATTCTACTCCTCGCTTTAGATTGGAGACTCGTAAGCGTACAAGCAAGAAAACCGATGTGTATCAACCGACTGCTATGGTGCCTGGACATGGAAATAAACCTAAGACTGTGTTCAGTGCATTACAGGTGAATGATAATGGCTTCTACTTGGCGCAGTCTGCATTTCGTGGAACATCGAAAGACATTTGTACTTTTCTTGATATCAGACAGGTCATAATCAATCAGCTTACTGATGACGTAGCAACAAATGGTCCATTTAAAATAACGTGTGCTTGGACTGTATATATGGTAAGCCATATCCGTTCGATGACAAAGTGAAGAAGTGTGCATTCAAGACATCGGCTGTAGTAATTTACAGTTCTGACGCCGTGAAGCAGACTGTTAAACATGGTGCCCAGAAACTCTGTTTAGAAGAGTAGGACTATGTCAGTAAAGGTTCTGGCTGGTTTCTGTCTAGTAAAAACCGATTGGAGCTAAGAATTAGTCATTTTACGCCTATGCAGACCTAAATGTTTATAAGACTGCTAACCTTCGCAGGGTGATCCTATAGTAGAATAGAAATCAAGTAATAAATATTACGTTTGTAAAAGAAATAATGGTGTTTTATTTCTCGAACCTGTCACTATTATGCTAAATTGATGTTATATTAAATTAATTTTATATCGTCCAGGGATCGAACCAAGTTTCGAATAAATCATTACTTTAATGAGTTTAATTTTGTTGATGAATTTTGGTTTTTCCCCGAATTTATAGCTAAATAATTGCACGATTCCAAGATGGCACCAAAATTTCAAGATGGCGGGCACCTCAGTAATAATAAATGATTATGCACTCTAGTGGGTTAGGATAAAAGTATCTTGATGATCATGTACTCTGTAAGACGAGTACACTTACAGAAAATGGTGTCCTCCAGCAGACGAAACTGAGATAGTGGCAATGTACTCTAGCAGATGGTAGATCCTGGTAGTGTGTACTGAACACAAAATGTCGGATCCATGATCGTCATAGTCAAAGTCAAAGACAAATTTCAAGGTCAATGTCAAATTTCAAGGGCAAGTACAAAGTTCAAGATCAAGGTCAAATTTCAAGGTCAATGTTTAAAGTCAAAGTCATAGTTCAAGGTCAAGATTCAAGGCCAAGGTCAAAGTTCAAGGTCAAAGTTCAAGGTCAAGGTAAAGTTCAAAGTTGAAGGACAAGGTCAAGGTCGAAGTTCAAGTTTAAGGTCAATGTTCAATGCTAACAGTCGAGGTCAAAGGTATGGTGAACAGAAAATTACACTTACATGGCATCAGCACACTCCAGAAGACGAAAGCAATGTGGTGGCCTCCAGCGGACGAATACAAGATGGCGGACATGATGTCATACCAGTTGACGATATATACCATGGTGGTGGGAGGTCAGTCTGGAGTTGGCTGCCATGGAGGAAGGATCTGTCGTTTTTTTTTATTTTTTGCTGTTAACCGGTTTCGAAGCATGTATGGGAATCGGTCTCATCAATCAGTACATAAAAAAGTTATTTTTTGGTTAATTTTGAACCTTTTTTCAATAAAATCGAATAATAAATAAAGATTTTCAAGATGGCGCCCGTAACGATAATTGATACAAGTGGTGACATAATTTAAAATGTCGGGTGTGTCGTAAGATGTTTTTATTACTTGTTATTGAGAATTTTATTAATATATTAATAAATTACTGGGTTACTCTCGCCGGGAATCAAACTGAGGAAAAAATCGATTAAGTAACTAAACATTTTTAAGTAGGCCATTTTAAAAATATTTTTGTAATTTTTTCGGAATTTTTAGCATTAAAATTACGGATTTTTAAGATGGCAGTCGTAACGAAACATGCAACGATTTAGAATCCAATATGGCGGCCATAACTAAAAGTGTAACAATGGCATCGTACTCAACCAAGATGGTGGGCATAAAGAAACATGCAACATTTATATAATGCAAGATGGCGACCATAATGATATGTGCAACAGTGGTTAAGTAACATTTTATTAAATTTTAATTAATTTATTTTTTATAATTTTTTAATTTTTCCATGTTTTCTAACATAAAAATTACGGACTTTCAAGATGGTGGACATGACGTCATACAAGATGACGATATATATATATATATATATATAAATAAATATATATATATATCTTGACATAAGTGGTGGGAGGTCAGTTTGCCGGTGGCTTCCGTGGAGGAAGGCCCTGACATAATGTTTTTATTTTTGTCCTCGCCGGGTTCGAACCGAGGACTCTGAGCTCAATGGCGTAAGTGTACATTAAAATTTTTAAAATAATTTTTTAAATAAAATTTTTATTATTAAATTCGAATTATATTTTTTTATGAATTAAAAAAAAATTCCCGATTTTCTAACAAAAATTTAAATTAATATTACTAACAAAATGACAGGTTTGAGAAATAAAACAAGAAAAGTACAACTAAAAATTTGTTACACAATTTCTGCAAGTACAAAAATAAGCAAATCACTAGCGTTTTTCGATTTCTGCAGTCTTCTTAGAGTAGGAAGCAAGTGATTTACATGTCTTGACATGTATTTTTTTGGTAGTTCCACATGACACTAGATTACAACATTTTTCACACAGCACAGAATTCTCAGTTTCGTTGAAAGGACAGCGATATATTTCATAATTCCTTGCATGTTTTATGTATACAAATAACTTGCCACAGTAGATACAGCTTGATTCTAATGTATTTGCAGCCAGTCATTTACAATTTCTGATGCGTCTTTTTAATCTTCTGTAGCATATAAACTGACTACGACACATGTTGAACTTAAACTTAATGTGTTTAGAGTATTTATTATTACAATCCTGTATTACGTAATTCAGAATCTTCAAGTTTTTGATGTTGTCACAGTACACACAGTTCGGTGATGGAACAGCGTCAGTTGTTGCTTCCTTGGTTATTGATTTCACTAGATACACCATCAGTTTTTTCGTCATTGGTTATTGATTTTACTGCTGCTGAAGACGATGCCCACATTAATCCTCCTCTAGTACTGTCGGTGACGACGGTGCATCTTCTATTGAGATATCTGAAGTTGTCAGTGCCCTTGCAATCGGAATCTCTGCAGCTGTTGTCATCGAGATCTGTGTTGCCGTCGACGTTGTTGCAGTCAGGGTCCCCGAAGTTGGTGAAGGAGTTGATATTTCTGTTGTAGGTGATAGTTAAGACTGGGCTGAAGAACCACCAATTGCTGATGGTACAGGTGTCATCGAGTTCTGGGATAAAGATGGTAAAGATGCCATCGAGGTCTTGATCATTTCAACTTTCAAGTCTGAGTGTTGATTAACACTGTTGAGTAACTGTCCTCTTTTTTCCACAAACAAATACAAACTGAGAGTAATAGACAAATCAAACTTGTTATATATTTATATGAAACAGTCATGCAACATTGTGGAGCCAAAAAAAATCAGCTTGTATATTTAAAATATTTGGAATGGACTGCCAAATGGTCGCGATGTCGGTATATGACACCACACTTTTCGCATAGTGACGAACGTAATGAATTGTTTAATTGACATTTTCAGTTTTCATGACATCTCGTATGCTGTGTTAGCATAAAGGTTTTGCCACAATATTTGCAAACCGGTACTTGTTTGCACTCAACAGACCCAGTACAGATTTCATAATGTTGTTTTAAGCTATCTAGTCACCCAATTAGTTTATTGCATTTGCTGCACTGAAACAGTATTCTTTGTGCATTATTTGGGCATCCACTTCTTTCATGCTGACGGGAGTTTGATGGTTTTGTGAATGATGCATCACAGTATTTTCACAGATGCGATAAACGTCCGTCGTTTGTTGAAGTCTCCGAGGTTGCTGGTGAAACTTCAACCGATGGTACAGCACCTGTAGATTTCTCCTATGTAGCTGGTATCAGAGATGACTTCGAGGTCTCGGCTGCCATCGTCGTCGCTGTCATCAAGATCTGCACTGTCAATGGTAGACCGTCCATCAAAACCGAAATTGGAACAGCACCTTAATCTTATGAAACTTACTGAAGAGAGCTGATTCATACTGCACCACATCCAGAGGTAGACTGAGTGTCCTGTCGTCTGGACCTCGCTTATATAACCACGGTTGCTGGTATACTATATGTAACAAAACTAATTGGTTTTTACATGGTTAAATTGCAGATTCCTTAAAATTCTAGAAATAAAAACACACAAAGTTCAAGTTTCGCAAATTTATTTTAAAACGTACTCAATTCATATTAGTATGAGGCATTAAGAATTTTCGTAAACAAATTCTTTAATCCTGCATGGACCACCCCGTTGACTCTGGTAACTGTCTCGTCGACTCCGGTTCCAACTAGTTCGCTGGACTTGGGCTCAGGAACACAGGTATCTGACTGGTCATCTTTGGCAAAGACTGCCTCGGTAAGACATGAGCGACGATGTCTGCGACCACTGCTGCACCTGGGTTTTGCCTTGGTTCATGTTTAGAAAGAATCACTGACTGAACTACAACGAAAGGCACGTAGTTTGGGCGTCTGTGTAGATGCATCGCAGGTTGCAACACATCCATGTTTTGTGTTACACATAGAGAAGAAGCGACTACTTCTTCGATGCTGGCTGGAAATATCGTTCGCAGTCTCATGTGATAGACAGCACAGTTTCCAGGTTCGCAGAAATCTAGCAGCAACTGAGTCGGATCGTAGGAAACAGGAAAGTGCGAAAACTGACAGTGCTGAGCACCTCCAAAAAAGGTTTTCGTATATGTGCGCAGATATCCGGCATCCCAGTAACTATACTCAACACTACTGAAGGAAGGACTTACGCTCACGTACATGTTGGCAGCATGAAACTAAAACATCTTCTTGCAGGTTTTTGCATTCATGATTTTGGATGCACCCCACGGCACGATTTTCTCCAAGTCCTCCGTCTGGCGATTTACTTTTATCTTCGGCTTCGGCTTTGCTTGAATAAATGGCTATTCAAATACTACCATGAAATACTTCTGTGCCAGTATATCGTCAGATTGTTGCTCTGATTCCAGATACTTGCTAAAGGAATAGTAAATATCGTGCTGCTTGCACTTCTCAAGAGAATTAATGCCCACATCGCCTTGAGCTAGTCGTTTGGCTAGTTTCGTTACTGGACCACATAATCTGTACCCTGCGCAACTCGAGAGGTAGATTATTAAACACTGATTTTAAGAGTTCTGCACCAATTTGTTTTTTTGGTTCTTACATCTTCGAGTCATTATGCGCAACTAAGTCAAAAGTATAAATGAGTTTTGTTTTATTAAATTTTGACAGAACAATGCAAGTTGTTAAACAAGAAGTGTGTTTGACCATACGCATCACATAAGACTATGTATTTAGCGTGCACGAATAGCGACATGGTTCGTTAATGCTATATACCCTACGATATAAGTAGTATGTAATAGGGGCTACTGCGCCAGGCGCCAGGCGGTGGAGCCGGAGCCGAGCCACATCTCTGATTGTGACGTCACGGCGCCCATCTTGGATGAGCGTAACGGGAAACAGCGTAACGGGACAAGTAGATCACGGCGGCCATCTTTGATCCACCATCTTTAAATCGACCGCTCCACTCATTATGATGAAATTTTCGTCTCTGTCGCCATATTTATTTTTTCTGTTCCGCTGGAGGCCGCCATCTTGGATACCGTCGACTTTATTTCTGTTGTTTGTTCCTAGACAGCGCCAGCATCGCTCTTGATTTTATGTGTTCCACTGGAGGCCGCCATCTTGGATACACACGACTTTGTTTCTGTTGTTTGTTCCTAGATAGCGACAGCGTCGCTTTGATTTTTTTCTGTTCCACTGGAGGCCGCGATCTTGGATACCGTTGACTTTGTTTCTGTTGTTTGTTCCTTGATAGCGACAGTGTCGCTCTTGATTTTTTTCTGTTCCACTGGAGGCCGCCATATTGGATACTGCCGACTTTTTTACTGCTGTTTGTTCCTAGCGAGCGCCAACGTCGCTCTGTCGCATCACATAAAGTCGATGTTCCATTACCTAACAGAGCTATTATGGTCCTTATTGACATATTAATTTTAATTTTTTTATGCAAAATCCATTGGAAGCACTGTGCTTCGAACCAGCTCAGCTATGATCTCTAGGTTGGAAAACATACGCCTTTAACCGCACGGCCATTGAGACATTTACCAGACTGAGAATTAAATAAGGTATATAAAAAAATAACATGCATATCGGGACTTCAATTTTTTTTTAATTTTAAGTAATAATATCACTACCTGTTCGAGACAGAACCACCATCTTGTATTAATTCCTAACTATTGCAATTATCGTTACGCCCACAATCATTAAAATCCGCCATTTTTATGTTAGAAAATCGGGAAATATTTTAAAAATAATAAAAAAAATAATAATTAAATTAAATAATAAAAATCTTAAAAACCACTGTTGCAGTTATCTTTACGGTCGACATCTTGGATTATATAAATGTTGCATGTTTCGTTACGGCCACCATCTTGGTTGAGTACTATGCCATCGTTACACTTTTTGTTAAGACCCTCATATTGGATCCTATTAATGTTGCAATTACCGTTATGGTCACCATTTTGAAATTTAGACGCTATCTTGGAAATCCGTGATTTTTATGTTAGAAAATCGGGAACAATTCCAAAATTCATCAAAAAATTAACTTAATAGAATTCTGATTGATTAAATCGATTTCCGTCCTTGGTTCGAAACCGCTAAGAGCAAAAAAAAACAACAGATCCTTCCTCCACAGAAACCACCCACAGACTGACCTACCTCCACCAACAACAAGGTATTTACCATCAGCTGGTATGACGTCATGTCCGCCATCTTGTCTTCGTCCGCTGGAGACCACCATCTTGTTTACGTCTGCTAGAGTGTGCAGGCGACATGTTACTATAATTTTCTGTTCACCATACCTTTAACCACGACTGTTGGCATTGAACTTTGTCATTAACCTTGAACTTTGACCTTCACCTTGAATTTTAGACCTTGACCTTGAATTTTAGATCTTGACCTTGAACTTTGACCTTGACCTTGAAATTTGACCTTGAACTTTGATTTTGAACTTGATGCACATCATGGATCCGTAATTTTATGTTCAGTACATGCTACCAGGAGCTACCACCTGCTAGTGGTCATTGCCACCATCATGTTTTCGTCTGCTGGAGGACACCATATTGTGTGTACTCGTCTTACCATCATGCTAGTTTTATTATAACCTGCTACAGTGCAGTAATCATTTATTACTGAGGTGCCCGCCATCTTGAAATTTGGTCGCCATCTTGAAATCATGTAATTATTTAGCTAGAAATGCGGGGAAAATTCCAAAAGCCACCGAAAAAATCAATTATTAATTTACAAATTGAATCGATGGATTCCTGTCCACGGTTCGATTCCTAACCAGTGACAGTTGTAAATAAATATTAAATAAATTTTATATTCTGTTTTCCATTACCTTTTGCGGAGTTTATTAATCATTCACTCTACGAAAAATACCTGACCAACGAATTAAATACATTACCTATTTTCCTAACATGAAAGTCTATTTTTTCAATAATAAGAATAACATATAAGCTGTTTATGTACAAAGCCACACATACCGGCCAATTGTCTTCAGACCATGAGACCGAGTCATGACATTATCAGACGTATAGGCTAGTCATTTCAGGTCCGCATGACCTTCTTCGTCGTTAGCTTATTATATTCAATTAGTCCATCGTGACATTTTTTAGACATTCTAAAAGACCAAGTTACCTTGAATAATATTTTAGTAACACCAAGAGGTTTCGAACTAGTAAATATTCAGTCACTATATTTTGTACTACGCACAATCAACAAAAAGGAAGCACTGGCAACGAAAAAGCAGCACAGTTGGAAGCACCGACAGCGAAAAGGCAGCACCGTCATCGTTAAGGCAGCACATTTGGAAGCACCACAATCGCAAAGGCAGCACATTTGGAAGTACCGACAACGAAAAGGCAGCTCATTTGGAAGCACCGACAACGATGAGGCAGCACCATCAACGAAAAGGCAGCACATTTGTAAGCACCGACAACGAAAAGGCAGCACCGTCAACGAAAAGGCAGCACATATGGAAGCACCGCCAACAAAAAGGCAGTTCATTTGGAAGCACCGACAACGAAAAGGCAGCACCGCCAACCTAAAGGCAGCACATTTGGAAGCACCGACAACGAAAAGGCACCACCATCAACGTAAAGGCAGCACCATCAACGAAAAGGCAGCACATTTGGAAGAAACGACAACGAAAAGGCAGCACCGTCAACGAAATGGCAGCACATTTGGAAGCACCGCCAACAAAATGGCAGCTTATTTGGAAACACCGACAACGAAAAGGCAGCAGTGCCTACATGTCTTTGAAGCTAGAAGAATACAAGTCTACTCGGCTACAACTACTCCAGCATTATGTTATTAGATTACATGACTACTTGTTTACGTAGCTACAAGTATACGAGGCTAAGCTACGAAGCTTCTAGAACACGAGTTTACGCAACTGCGAGGATAGAGAACTGCAAGTCTGCATGAGTACTTGACTACGATGCTACTCGACTACAAGGCTCCAATTGATACATCTGTCTTCGTCGGAATTTTCTCTTTCGCTCCATCTGCACCATCAGCATTATGTTATAAGATTACATGGCTACTTGCTTACGTAGCTTCAAGTCTACGAGGCTCCAATGCATCATAATTTCGTGACTACGAGCCATGAGGTTACGAGACTATGCGATTGCGAGTCTTCAAGGTTACGTGATCGCGAGGCTATAGGACTGCGTAGCTTCCAGAACGCATGGTTACGAGACTGCATGAGTAATTGACCGCGTGGCTACGAAACTTCATGACTCTAACTGACTACTATAGCACCACTGAATAGTGCTATTGTAGTCAGAGACATGAAGTTTCGTTTACACGCGGTCAATTAGTCATGCAGTCTCGTAACCATGCGTTCTGGAAACTTAGTAATCCTATAGCCTCGCGATCACGTAACCTTAAAGACTTGCAATCGCATAGTCTCGTAACCTCATGGCTCGTAGGCTCGTAGTCATGATGCATTGGAGCCTCGTAGACTTGGAGCTTCGTAAGCAAGTAGCTTTTTAATCTTATAACATAATGCTGATGGTGCAGTTGGAGCAAAAGAGAAAACTCCGTCGAAGACAGATGCGGCAATTGGAGCCTTGAAGACAAGTAGCTTCGTAGTCAATAACTTATGCAGAATTGTAGTCCTGTATCCACACAGTCACGTAAACTTGTGTTCTAAAAGCTTCGTAGCTCTGTAGCCCAGCAGTCTCGTAAACTTGAAGATTCGTAGTCACGTAGTCTCGTAACTCATGGCTCGTAGTCGCGTAGTCATGATGTCTTGGGACCTCGTAGAATTGTAGCTACGTACCCAAGTAGCCTCGTAGACTTGTAGCTACGTAAACTAGTAGTCATGTAATCTTATAACATACTGCTGCTGGAGTAGTTGAAGCAAAAGAGAAAATTCCGACGAAGACAGATGCGTCAATTGGAGCCTTGTAGTCGAGTAGCATCGTAGTCAAGTACTCATGCAGACTTGTAGTTCTCTATCCTCGCAGTCGCGTAAACTCGTGTTCTAGAAGCTTCGTAGCTTAGTCTCGTATACTTGTAGCTACGTTAACAAGTAGTCATGTAATCTAATAATATAATGCTGGAGTAGTTGGAGCCGACTTCACTTTTATTCTTGTAGCTTCAAAGACATGTAGGCGGTACTGCCTTTTCGTTGTCGGTGCTTCCAAATGTGCTGCCTTTTCGTTGGCGGTGCTGCCTTTTCGTTGTCGGTGCATCCAAATGAGCTGCCTTTTCGTCGTCGGTGCTTCCAAATGTGCTGCCTTTTCGTTGTCGGTGCTTCGAAATGTGCTGCCTTTTCGTTGGCGGTGCTGCCTTTTCGTTATCGGTGCTTCCAAATGAGCTGCCTTTTCGTCGTCGGTGCTTCCAAATGAGCTGCCTTTTCGTTGGCGGTGCGTCCAAATGTGCTGCCTTTTCGATGACGGTGCTGCCTTTTCGTTGTCGGTGCTTCCAAATGTGCTGTCTTTTCGATGGCGGTGCTTCTAAATGTGCTGCCTTTGCGATGACGGTGCTGCCTTTTCGTTGTCGGTGCTTCCAAATGTGCTGCCTTTTCGTTGGCGGTGCTGCCTTTTCGTTGTCGGTGCTTCCAAATGAGCTGCCTTTTTGTTGGCGGTGCTTCCATATGTGCTGCCTTTTCGTTGACGGTGCTGCCTTTTCTTGTCGGTGCTTCCAAATGTGCTGCCTTTTCGTTGATGGTGCTGCCTCATCGTTGTCGGTGCTTCCAAATGAGCTGCCTTTTCGTTGGCGGTGCTTCCAAATGTGCTGCCTTTACGATGACGGTGCTGCCTTTTCGTTGTCGGTGCTTCCAAATGTGCTGCCTTTTCGTTGCCAGTGCTTCCTTTTTGTTGATTGTGCGTAGTACAAAATGTAGTGACTGAATATTTACTAGTTCAAAGCCTCTAGGTGTTACTAAAATATTTTTCAAGGTAACTTGGTCTTTTAGTTTGTCTAAAAAATGTCACGATGGACTAATTGAATATAATTAGCTAACGATGAAGAATGTGATGCGGACCTGAAATGACTAGCCTATACGTCTGATATTGTCATGATTTGGTCTCATGGTCTGAAGACAATTGGCCTGTTTGTGTGGCTTTGTACTTGAACGGCTTATATGTTATTCAGATTATTGAAAAATTAGACTTTCATGTTAGGCTAATCGGTACTGTATTTAATTCGTTGGATAGGTATATTGACTTGAGTTGTTTTTCGTAGAGTGAATGATTAATAAACTCCGCGAAAGGTAATGGAAAAGAGAACCTAAAATTTATTTATTAATTAGTTTCAACTGTCACTGGTCAAGAATCGAACAGTGTACAGGAACCCATCGATTCAATTTGTATATTAATAATTGATTTTTTTGGAGTATTTTGGAATTTTTCCCGCATTTATAGCTAATTAATTACACATTTTCTAGATGCCACCCAAATTTCAAGATGGCGGGCATTTTGTTATAATTACTGCACTGTAGCAGGTAAGAATAAAACTAGCATGATGGTAAGACAAGTACACACAATATGGTGTCCTCCAGCAGACGAAAATATGATGGTGGCAATGACCACTAGCAGGTGGTAGCTCATGGTAGCATGTACTGAACATAAAATGACGGATCTATGATGGGCATCAAGTTCAAAGTCAAAGATCAAGGTCAAGGTCAAAGTTCAAGGTCAATGACAAAGTTCAATGCCAACAGTCGTGGTTAAAGGTATGGTAAACAGAAAATTATACTAACATGTCGCCTGCACACTCTAGCAGACGAAAACAAGATGGTGGTCTCCAGCGGACGAAGACAAGATGGCGGACATGATGTCATACCAGCTGATGGTAAATACCTTGTTATTGATGGAGGTAGGTCAGTCTGTAGGTGGCTTCTGTGGAGGAAGGAACTGATGTTTTTTTTTGCTCTTAGCGGTTTCGAACCAAGGACGGAAATCGATCTAATCAATCAGAATTCTAATAAGTTAATTTTTTGATGAATTTGGGAATTGTTCCCGATTTTCTAACATAAAAATTACGGATTTCCAAGATAGCATTTTAACTTCAAGATGGTGACCATAACGGTAATTACAACATTAATAGGATCCAATATGAGGTTCTTAACATAAAGTGTAACGATGACATAGTACTCAACCAAGATGGCGGGCGTAATAAAACATGCAACATTTATATAATCCAAGATGTCGACCGTAACGATAACTGCAACAGTGGTTTTTAAGATTTTTATTATTTAATTTAATTATTATTTTTTTTATTATTTTTAAAATATTTCCCGATTTTCTAACATAAAAATGGCGGATTTTAATGATTGCGGGCGTAACGATAATTGCAACAGTTACGACTTAATACAAGATGGTGGTTCTGTCTCGAACAGGTAGTGATATTATTACTTAAAAAATAATAATTGAAGTCCCGATATGCATGTCATTTTTTATATACCTTATTTAATTCTCAGTCTGGTAAATGTCTCAATGGCCGAGCGGTTAAAGGCGTATGTTTTTTTTTTTTCAACCTAGAGATCATAGCTGAGCTGGTTCCAATCACAGTGCTTCCAATGGATTTTGCATAAAAAATTAAATTTACTGTCGATAAAGACCATAATAGCTCTGTTAGGTAATGGAACATCGACCATATGTGAAGCGACAGAGCGACGTTGGCGCTCGCTAGGAACAAACAGCAGAAACAAAGTCGGCGGTATCCAAGATGGCGGCCTACAGTGGAACAGGAAAAAATCAAGAGCGAAGCTGTCGCTATCAAGGAACAAACAACAGAAACAAAGTCAACGGTATCCAAGATGGCGGCCTCCAGCGGAACAGAAAAAATAAATATGGTAACAGAGACGAGAATTTCATCATAATGAGTGGGGCGCTCGATTTAAATATGGCGGATCAAAGATGGCTGCCATGATCTACTTGTCCCATTACGCTGTGTCCCGTTACTCTCATCCAAGATGGCCGCCGTGACGTCACAATCAGAGATGTGGCTCAGCTACGGCTCCACTGCCTGGCGCCTGGCGCAGTAGCCCCTATTACATACTACTGATATATTATGGCGGGCCTGTCCAACTGTGGCAAAATGTGCATTCTACTATGTTTTCTGGAGGAACCGAACAGTCTTCGGTTCGAAAATGTGTACCTTTATTCGAAGATATTGCAACAGCCAAAGTACCAGTGTCTGGCCACGGTTCTAAGATCGGTAGAAGATCTGGAGTATTTTCCTTTTACCTATAATGCAGATATGCTGCCTCCTAGCATAGCAATAGCCAATTCCGTAATAGTTTTTGACGATGTCGTGTGCGAGAAGCAAAGCATAATACAGAGTACTTTTCAGTGGCCAGACACGCGAAAGTAGACTGTATTTACCTGTGTAAGACGTACAGTATTATACCGAAACATCTGATACGAGACAATACTTACATCATAGTACTTTTCGCGTGGATGAACTTTATTTACTTTATGCTTACGGCAATCATGTAAACACGGACATGACTTTCCAGGAATTCAAAGACATGTGCTCCTTGTGCTGGAAAATTGAGCACGGATTCCTAGTTATAGTCAAAGACTGGACTCTATATAAGGGTGGATACCGACAAGGTTTCGATAAATTTATCGTCAAACATAAGTCATATCATTTTGAAATTCGGTCGTAGCAGTCGTGATTTACTTTTTGTTCTCGAGTCTCACAACGCCGATATCCGGAAATACATTCCGCTACTGGCTCAAAAAGTATAAAGTGTGAAACACGAATTACTAGAGTGCCTGCTAGCCATCGATCAGCGCATGGAAGCCTTGGATTATCGAATTCGCGACATGATCGAATCATCGAACGCACAAAGACGTGATGATTTGAGTGTTTTTTAAAGTAGCCTCAATTGAATCATTAACGCGCAAAAAAATATAAAAGATCTTGCTAACTGCAGAGAAGAGGATTCTGCAGTCGAATGAAAAGTATAAAGGGAAGTCTTGCAATTTTTGGCCAGTACATTGTCAGTCCTGGTCAGTGTCCTTTATAAATCTATACAGTCTGTTTGTTAAAAAAACACATTTGCTAGAAGAGCCAGACATTCCCGTGAAATGAAAAATGAAGTGGTATTTAAACCAATCCCTAGTCGTCTCGATGAACTTAAAAACAAGGGATAACTAACCATTACTGTGAAGAGAGTAGTGATGACGAGATTCCTACTGCAAAAGAAAAGGAAATATGAATCAGCTACAGAAGAATAAGACTTTATGAGTACAGAGTCTATGCGCAAGAAAAAAATGATGGAAACATGGACACCAAGTTAATGCAATGGTCCTGAAATACTTGAGACCTTTTACGAGTCGGAATATTAACACGACCTACAGAGTGTACAGAAAAAAAATAATATGTGATTCATTGGTGCTAAAGAAATAACTTTTTATCAGGAAATAACATATGTGTAGAACAGTAGAAAAACAAACTGGATTACAGGTCTGTACGAATTTATGTTTCACAAGGAACTTAAAGGTTAATCTCATGAAGATTCGCAACAGTACATGAAACTGCTAAAACTAACTCATACGCATTTCTTACGATAACGATCCAAAAAGTGGCATATATAAAGATGAAGATCATGAAAAAATCGACATTCTCACCAATCTCTTCACTGAACTAGATATACACGGTAAGAGTTTAAAATAAGCTAAAAAGTAGTCAGAAATTTGACTATGTGAATTGGGACGACTCAAACGAATTGACCGACAGGTTAAGGCTTGTGCTTGCGCGCTTAGTGCAGGAATATATTCGCACATCAATGAAATAGTCTACATACTCGAAGAACTGAGGGAAGCCAGCCAACTACAATAAATCGAACCGGAATCGCTTACCAAATTCACGCTTTTACAAGACGAAAATACCCTCGGTGCAAAGTCGCATTTCGTGGACTTGATGATTTATTCCAAGCGGACCTTGTTGAACCTTATTCCCGAATGAATAAAGGTTTTGAGTACATTTTGATGGCAATCGATGTGTATAGCAAGTTCGCTTGGACCAGACCTGTGAAGTCAAAGAATGCATTCGAAGTAACTAAGGCTATTAAAAAAATTAAATTTAGTTCTTAAGACTTTCTTTAATAAATGTTGTGCCATCATCTACCTCTCTCAACAATCTAGTTAGTTTAGGAGTGAAAGGTAGGACAACATTGAAAGCCAGTGAACCAAGGCTCAATGAAGTGTGTTGCTTTGATGAAGGTTAGTTTAGACAAAAACATTGGCTGACTGGATGTACACTTACACAATCAGGGTAGTTAATTAATTAAATTTTGTTTCATGTAAATAATTTATTTAAAGAATAAATTAATTTTTTCTTTTTATTTAATATTTTACTTATACACCTTTGCCATATCAATTAACATAATATCACTAGAGTATCGTCTTTTACATGATCATTTTAAATTATATATATATTTATATTCTTTTTAGCAAGGGCCCCACTATCACACAAGGTATTTAATGAAACATTTTTAAAATTGCCTTTTTTATATAAAAAATTCATTTATATTAAAATTTTACATAATTGCTCTTTATTTTTTAATTATTTTTAATTTTGTATTTATGCTGTTTCAAAATAATTTAGCCTGTTGCGTTGCCGAATTTAGACGAAAAGTCCAACGTGAATCAGTAAAAATAAATTACACAAGCATTTTTTAGGTTAGTAAATCATGCCAAAAAAATATTAGATGACGGCTTTCCTGGCAGATGCGGTCACTGCATGGCTTCAGAGCCGATGAGGACAGGCCTCATACTCCACAGCACCTAGGTTGTCTCAAGTAAACCGCATGGCCAGTACTCGTCGACCGCTATTGACAAAATAACAAAGGTATTTGACCGTGTCCGGTAAAACAAACATTAAAAGACGTTCTTCACTAACAGATCAGAAAAACTCACCACTTGGTGCGGTAAAACAATACCCAAAGCATGCTTAAATTCCCAAACTTCTACAGACACAAATTCTAAATACTTAATCATGGTTTCAAGGTGTTGCAAAAGAAAGTCTTTTGCTCACGGCAAGACGAAGAAGAACATAGATTATAGTGCTTGTAGAGATTACCTTTGGGAAACACAATATATATCGATTATTACTTGACAATATTTTACAATAAAAACAATGAATTAACTCATTAATTATGAAATTATTCCTTTACACATTTACTAAAATAATTAAATTAGAACAAATCATTGTTCATTATATACTTGAAGTTATGTTGACACAATAACAAAATTGCTGTGTCACAAAATTTTTAAGTTACAACTAAATACAATTATTATGAACAATTCCAACTTTATCCAGTTGTAAACTTTAAATATTTAATTATGACATATTAAATTAATAATTTCCAAATCGAATAAAACAAAAAAATTGTGGAAACCAGTTCACCATTAAAACAATAAAAATAATAAGGTAAGTAAAGTTGAGAAAATGCCACAAAACAGTACAATGGCACACACTCCCCCCCTCAAAGCCGACGCTACCCGGAGGTGGCAACAAGACTACACAACAAACCCCAAAAAAAGTAAAACACACTCACTGAACATAAACATGACATATATATATAACACACTAATAAAAATTACAAACTATTCCACGGTGGAAGATGAAGCTAAGGGTATTAAAATGGTTCCAGAAGGAATAGGGGGTGAGGGATTAGGAGGGGTGGTCGGGTTGGACCTAAACTTGAACCATAGAGCAAAACAGAGGATAAAAATGCAAAGAAAACAAAGGTTGACAAGATCAAGGCAATCGCATTAAAGTGATAATTGGTTTCAACATACTGGCGAGGGTGTAAAAGCTTAACAAAGTCGTGAAAGGGAGCCCCACTAGGTTGAGACATAAAAAGTTTTTTAATATCTTCCACAATCGAAGAATTAAAAGATAGATTTGGTAACTTGGAAAATGTCAGCTGACTTAAATTAAAATTAAATTTAGGTACATGTACAATAGGTAGAGTCATATTAAAAGTTAGAGAAGAACTAACTGAACCAAAGGTTTTAAAAAAAGGACTAACAAGATCACAATGAGAGGCATTACTTATGTAATCACTAACAGTTATTGAAATAGTAAAAGGTACAAAAGTCTCTTTAGTAGATTTACATAAAAAGGTACCATCAATGGAAAAATTCGTAGCAAACAACCAGAGTGTGTTGGTCTTCTGTAAAAAGGGCAGATTTTAAGGTACAATTTATTTATCACAAAACTCAAAATAAGCATTTCCAAGGAAAATATTGAACTCGCAACTATTTATATGAGAATCAAAGAAAGGAAAACTAGATGAGCACAAAGTGATACTGTGTTTAACGCAGGCACATAATAGGTAAGAATTAATAGTGGCAAAAAGTTTCCTGTCAGGAATAATCAATAACACATCGTGAATCTTAAGTAACAGGTGATGTTGAAATTTAGGGAAGAAAAAAGCAATAGCAAAAACTTTGTATGATTCGAAAGTACTATCCATATTAGATAACGGCACATTGACAATGATTTTTAGTGAGCAATTATAAATGACTGCCTGGACTGTACTAAGACCATAAAATGTATGAAGGTTTTCAAAAGTGACCGGGGCTAATATGTATAATGGTAATGAAATTAAATGTTGAATATTGTCTAACAAGGTAAGGAAGGTGTTAGGTGGTAGCAAGGTTGAACTAAATCTGCCATGAACACTATTCTCGATAGACTGTCACAAATCTGACAATTCTAAACGAGCACTGGATAAAGATTCACTTTTTCTTAACAAAAAAGTATTCAAATCAATTCTCAAATTCATTAGCATCGTTTTGTCCCAAATCTCCTGTAGTGAACTATTTAAAAGTCTATAAAATTCATTATGGCTGGGCAAATAGTGTTTTGCTAGTTTACTCATCAATTAAGTGTTATTGAGAACTCTTTCTTCCAAATTTTTAACAACAAGAATATGGTGTAAGACCTTGCCAGAATTTTCATCTTGATTTTCTTACACTGATTTCAAACGTCACTCCAAAATATTTAAATCCACACTGTCCAGACTGCCGAAAACAGTTTTTAAAACCTTGCCACCAAAATTGAAAATTCCACGTTTTATTCTCCTCGAGAATTCTTGAGGTAAGAAAGAAGTTAGAGCAATAGTCTCTGATCTATAGGCCACAAAATGTTCCTTGGGTTGATGAATTACGAAGGCAAAGTTTTTGATTCCAAGGACTGTTTTCACTGAGATGGGCATTGTCGACCTGAATCACGTTATTTAAGTCCGATTCTAACTCCTTATTTGCGTGTTCCAACTGAAACAAATTGAATTTCAAGACGATAGAATAAGAATTGTCTGAAAAATGAAAATCATCATCTTTTTCAAAGAGAACGTCAGTATGAGTTGTCGTTGCCATGATATTAGCTGAGACTAAGGTGGAGACACAGAGAAGAATACCAAGTGGTCCAAACATGGTGCACAGGCATCAAGCAACGAAGTGGACCAAGAGAGAGGACAGGTACGTACACTAAAACATAAAACATAAGGAACAAAGGTGGATATTGGTCTGAAGAGCTTTGATTGTTTAGGGTGCATCAGCTTTCTTTAACGGGATCAACCAAACAAATTCTGAAAATGCATCAATGCAAACTAACAACATTTTAATTCCCTTTTTACTTATTGGTAATGGTCCCACAAAGTCAATGAATAATTTCTGCATTTGTTTATCCGAAACTTCTGAAGATAACAAACCTAAATGTGTGTTTTGAGCTGGCTTACTGAGAGCACAAAGTTGACATTGCTTAACCCTTTCAGCAATTTCAGCATGCATGCCTTTCTAAACCAATTTTCTTCTGATAGCCTCAATGGTTTTATAGATACCCAAATGTGCACCAATGAGCGATGAATGAAAATATTGGGAAACAACAGGTTTCAATACTTGAGGTAACACAATACGTTTTTGATGATTTCGAATTCTGGAATATAAGATACCACTAGATAATAGATAGGGTTTTTGGGGTATACCAGATTTTAAATTCGGAACAATCTTTCGTAATTCTTGATCCTCTTCTTGATGCAATTGAATGTTTTTGAATGTTACGGGAAAATCTGTTAGAAGAACTTTACATCTGTTTTCATCTAATGATGGATTAGGTTGGATCTTATCAAACATATGTGAAAGAGCATCGGTAACAACATTTTGAGATCCTCGGATATGTTGAACCTTAAATTTGATTGAAAAAATCCTCATTACCCAACGACCAATTTTTCCTAACTGCCGGGGATGTGCAAGAAGCCATGATAATGCCTGATTATCAGTTTCTAGTAGAAATTCAGCATGTTCTAGATAGGGCCTAAACTTGTCAATACCGAAAACAACTGCCAAACATTCTAATTCATAAATCGATGATTTCTGTTCCTGTTGAGTGAGGGTTCTAGACGCGAAGGCTATTGGCTGTCTAACACCATCGAATTCCTGCGCCAAAACTGCGCCTATGGCTGAACCAGATGCATCTGTTTGTAAAATGAAAGTTTTAGAAAAATCCGCCATACGAAGAACTGGGGGACTTATTATGTCATGTTTTAATGATTCGAAAGCCTTCTGTTGCTCATCACCCCATTCAAAATTACTGTTTTTCTTGCGTAATTTATTAAGTGGAATTGCTTTTTCAGCTAGATTAGGAATAAATTTGTCAAAAAAATGGTATCATACCATAAAATCGGGCAACACCTTTTACATCTCGTGGTGGAGGGAACTCTCTAATAGCTTTCGTTCGTTCAGAATCAATGGATATTCCACGTGAAGAAATTTGATCTCCTAAAAATGAGATTTCCTGTACTGCAAACTTACCTTTTCCGGATTAACCGTCATACCAGCCTTTTCAAGGCGAGACAAAACTTCCATTATGTGTTGGAGATGGTTATCAAAATTTTCAGAGTATATGACAAGATCATCTAAATAATTGTACAGAAACTTAAATTTGACATCGTGGAAAATTTGGTCTAATAATGTGTGAGAACTTGTGCACCTGTCGCAAGACCAAAGGGCACACGGGTGAACTGATAGAGATTCCATGGTACACAGAAACTTTTAATTGGTTTAGATTCATGTTTCAAAGGTATTTGGTGGTAAGCTGAGTTTAAATCGATAGTAGTTAAGTATTTGGCCTTTGAAAACCAGTGAAAGGCTGAATGCAAATCTGGTAATGGAACTGATTCTATTTCAATCTTTTGTTTCACACGGCGGAAATCAACTACCATGCATTGTTTACAATTGGGTTTTGGTACTAAAAACGCAGGGCTTGTATACGGAGATGTAGACTGTTCAATTACTCCTTTATCTAATAATTGTTGTACCTCTTTTCTTAGAAGATTCATCTGGGGAGGTGCTAGACAATAACGGCGACTTTTAACGTATCCATTGTCATGGAGTTTTATTTCATACTCGAGAAGTTTTGTAAGTCCTAAATCAGAAGTGAGAACTTTGGGAAATTTTTCACACAAATCCCTAATAGCACTACGCTGATGCTCAGGTAGGTGACTCAAGGAATCAGAAGCTTCACCAGAACTTTATTCAACACTAATTTCAGCAAGGCTATTATCACACTGATTTTCACCTGCAAAAGGAACTTTGAGGTTAGGCTGAAATTTAAAAATAATATGTTTCTCCTGCATATCAAAACAAGAACGGATTTTGTCATGAAATCAGCCCCAAGGATAAAGTCTAAACCCACATTTTTTGATGCTAAACAAGGGAACATCCAAGTGAAATGTGTGATTTTCAATTTTATGACAGCACAACAAGCGATGGGCAAAACTTCATTAGATGCAGTGTAACACCTAAAGTTACCATTTTCAATTGATTTAACAAGGTTAGATTCTTTAAGTTTATTCAACAATTGATATGAAATGATGAAGCGCGTGGAACCTGAATCCACAACAGCATGTTCTACAAACGTGCCAAAAGAAACTCTCACCCGAGACACTGGCACCGCATTAGATCCTACTAAATTAGGTGAACTTGAATTATAAACCTGATCTGGAACTTGTCTATTCTCAATTGGTGTACCAAAATGCTTTTGAAAACAATGTGTTACTTTCATCTGCCGAAAAATGTGAGCATTATACTGTACTGAGAATTGTAGGCTTGGCCAAATTTGCAGGGTGAGCCGCTCGCCTTGAATCCCTGTCCAGGTGTTTTTTTTTTTTTTTTTTGCAAAATTCTACAGTTGCTAACAACATGATTGGTTCTTTTGCAATATTTGCAAAATAGGTTTTGAGATGAACCTTTTGAGGTTTCTGGTACCTGTGCTCTTTCTTGCAAATTCACATTACTGTTGGCATAGTTGTGGTTAGGTTGTGTTGTGTTGCAAGTACTTGTGAAATATCTAGATTGATTGTGACCCGAAAAATGGGAAGATTGCATATCTCTGTGTCTGTCAGCAAATCTTATATTCTGAGAATGAATACACATTCTGTCGAGTTCAGCGAAAGTACATGGCCTATTTAAGAAAACTAAGTGTGATCTTTATTCAGGGGAAAGTCCATCAAGGATGTTTTTTACTATTTCCTGTTCAGTGACCTTTAGACGAAAAATACCCGCAGCCTCCTTGACATCATTAATGTAAACCGAAAGTGGTTCACTGGGCTTCTGTAAACGACTGAAATGCGTTAGTTGGAATTGGGTGAGCAATCGTGATGGAACAAAAAATTTAAGAATGTCATCATGGTAGCTATCAAAGGAAAGACTTTGAGAAATAGCCGATCTAGTTCGTTCGGCCAAGGGACACAAAGTAAAAAGGTAAATCACCTCCAAATGATGTTTTTTTTGTGCACAAAATGACTTTGTCGCAACCTGACGATATTTTTTAGGAAATTTAGTAAGGGTTGAACATTAAGACTGTCATTGACTAGGAGCTCCTTCAACATCTTTTCAAGTGGGTGTGTAATCTTGCCGAAAACATAGGAAGAGAAAAGTTACTTGATGCTGTTACTGGCTGGGATGTTCCCGGCTCTGTACAAAATACAACACGAGAATTAGAACTCGTAGGTGGTAATGATGTAGTATTGGTTATGTTGGTGAAATCCACATCATGATTACTGGTACTTGGAACAGGATCCAAATTCAACATGGAAGGCCCTAGGATGGGTTTGCAAGGAAGGTTTTCATTCAGGGAAGTGGGAAATGCTAGTCCCGCAAGTTGGTCGCAAACCTGTGCCATTGAAGCTGAAGGGGTGATATCTCGCAAAAGAGAAAATTCAGTTTCTGGCTTGTTAACAATTTCTAGCAGTCTCTTAACTTATACTACTACATTATCCAAGGAGGCAACTTGGGCCTCGGACAACACTGAGGAATGAACATCCAACACTAATTGAACACGTCTGTTTAAATGAAACAAACAATTTCTTACTCTGGGCAAGGTAAGGGCAAAGTTTTCATCATATGTAAGATTGGCAACTATCTCCTGTAAAACTAAAATTTTACTTGAACATACATTAAAATCGTGATTGGGGTCAATACTTCTCAAATTGTCTTGAACAATAGGCACATCATTATTAATAGCTGTGCGAAATTTTTTACACAAAACAACAGCAGTGGTTTCATAATACGGAACACCACGCAACTGGCACTCGAATGTAAGCTCATCTTTTAAAAGGAATTCTGGGACTAACGTGGAAGGCATGATGAACACAATTACACACAAACAACAAGATAAAAAAAGTTGAAACCAAAACTATTACTACCTCCAAGTTACATGTAAACTGTTGAGGTAGGAACACATGCAAGATTTTAAAAACATCGACACATGCAGTAAATACATCAAAACAAGACTTCAAAACCACGCTCTGCTACCATAACTGTGCCATCAACTACCTCTCTCAACAATCTAGTTAGGTTAGGAGTGAAAGGTAGGACAACATTGAAAGCCCGTGAACCAAGGCTTCATGAAGTGAGTTGCTTTGATGAAGGTTAGTTGAGACAAGAACATTGGCTGACTGGTCATGCACACTTACACAATCAGGGTAGTTAAATAATTAAAAAAAATTTCATGTAAATAATTTATTTAAAAAATAAATTAATTGTTTATTTTTATTTAATATTTTACTTATACACCTTTGCCATATCAATTAACATAATATCACTAGAGTATCGTCTTTTACATGATCATTTTAAATTATATATATATTTATATTCTTTTTAGCAAGGGCCCCACTATGACACAAGGTATTTAATGAAACATTTTTAAACTTGCCTTTTTTATATAAAAAAATCATTTATATTAAAATTTTACATAATTGCTCTTTCTTTTATGATTATTTTTAATTTTGTAGTTTTGCTGTTTCAAAATAATTTAGCCTGTTGCATTGCCGAATTTAGACAAAAAGTCCAATGTGAATCAGTTCAAAAAAAATTACACATGCTTTTTTTAGGTTAGTAAATCATGACAGGCCTCATACTCCACAGCACTAGGTTGTCTCAAGTAAACCGCATTGCCGGTACTCGTCGACACTATTGACAAAATAACATATATATTTGACCGTGTCCGGTAAAACAAACATTACCAGATATTCTTTACTAACAGATCAGAAAAACTCACCACTTGATGCGGTAAAACAATGCTCAAAGCATGTTTAAATTCCCAAACTTCTACAGACACGAATTCTCGCTACTTAATCATGGTGTCAAGGTGTTGAAAAAGAAAGTATTTTGCTCACGGAAAGACGAAGAAGAACATAGATAATAGTGCTAGTAGAGAATACCTTTTGGAAACACAATATACAGGATGTATCAAAATTCATGTTACAACGCTTGAGGGTAGAAAGCTATTAATATTTGCAACCATTTTTGCCAATAAACATGTTGCCAGAAATGCGTAGTTAAGCCCCTGTAGCCCCAGAAAGAGTCAGCGTAGGCAACCCTTTGTAGAGTGTTATGTTGTGGATATGCGGGCATTCGAGTAGAGAAATAACATTTTTAATAGTGGCACATATTTTAATTTTACTCTGATATCAATCACAGCTCGGCTTTGTTTCACAACATCGAAATTGTTGCATACGTTTTAACAACGTGACAGTCTAAAGCAACGCCTCAAAAACACGCGCACCTTGAGCGACACAGAGGTGGCAACGGCGAATCATGTTTTCACGGATACGCTGGAGCATGTTATGATTTCAAACGCTTCAATGATTCGCTGTGTAAGCTCTTCTACCGTTTCTACTGGCGTAGCATAGATAAGCCCTTTTACGTAACCCCACAGAAAGAAATCTAACGGGGTTAGGTCCGGTGACCTTGGCGGCCATGCGACAGGGCCCGCTCGTCCAATCCATCGGTTTGGAAATGTTTGGTTTAAATACTCTCGCACTTGCAGGGGAAAATGAGGTGGTGCCCCGTCATGTTGGTACCACATCACACGTCGGACATGCAATGGAACCTCTTCAAGAAGACCTGGTAGTTCATTCTGAAGGAAGTGGAGGAATCCGGCGCCGTTAAATCGTGGCAGAAGAAAAAAAGGCCCGATGAGTATGCCGTCAACAATACTGGCCCACACATTAACTAAAAAACGTTCCTGGCGATCTGTAACACACGTTGCATGCGGATTGACATCATTCTAAACATAACTGTTGTGCGAATTGAAAATAGCGTCTTGAGTGAACTTGGCTTCATCGCTGAATAAAACCGCTAACTCGGGGTTCTCAATACTCTTAGAATGCATCAACGAGAAAAGGTCATGCGAAGAGGATAGTCCACCGGACCCATGTGTTGCACTTTTTGAATGTGGTACGGGTACAAGAGTTGCTCATAAAGAACTCGCCAAACAGCCATTTTGTCAGCGTCCATATCGGAACCTTCTGCCCTTGTGCTTGTATCCGGACTCTCCTCAAATCTCTGAAGTACATCTTCTTCAAAACTGGGAGTATGGACCCTGCGTGGAACACCAGCATTTGGTCTTGTGATGGCACATGTACCAGTATCACGCATTCGCTGAGTAAGTCTTGCAAACATGGTGTGAGCTGGAATCCTACGACCCGGATATCGTTCTTCGTACAGACGATGGAAGGCTCGTCCATTTTGTCTAGCTTCCCCATAAACAAGCAGCATGTCCGTGTACTCACTAAACATGTAGTCCATTGAGCTCCACTAATACGTCGCCCTTTTCAGAACCACAGCGAAAGAAATGGCACCACGAGTTTGCTTGTACGACATAACAGTCAACGACACACCACCAGTGATATCAAAACACACTGCGACACTGCGATGTCACGCTGCGCAGTGCTATGGCACGGCACGAATGGAAGAAAAGAGGCGAGGGCACCACCAAAGGAAGTAAAAATGGGCGGGGGTCAGCATTCGACATCGTACAGTCCTCTCGAGCGCTGCCTGGCGTCGTAAACACGTAATTCACCACAGCATCGTCTGTCTCGCACATAGCCCAACGGGTTGCCTACGCTGACTCTTTCTGGGGCTACAGGGGCTTAACTACGCGTTTCCGGCAACATGTTTATTGACAAAAATGGTTGCACAAAATAAGAGCTTTCTACCCTCAAGCGTTGTAACATGAATTTTGATACAACCTGTATATCGATTATTAATTGACAATATTTTACAACAGAAACAATGAATCAACTTATTAATTATGAAATTATTCCTTAACACATTAACTAAAATAATTAAATTAGAACAAATAATTGTTCATTATACACTTCAAGTTATGTTGACACAATAACAAAATTGCTGTATCACAAAATTTTTAAGTTACAACTAAATACAATTATTATGAACAATTCCAACTTTGTCCAGTTGTAAACTTTAAATATTTAAGTATGACATATTAAATTAATAATTTCCAAATTGAATAAAACAAAAAAAAATGTGTGGAAACCAGTTCGCCATTAAAACAAAAAATAATAATAAGGTAAGTAAAATTGAGCAAATGCCACAAAACAGTACAATGGCACAAAGTGATGAATCTAATGCCCATGTACACTGCTGTACATATTTTTTTCAGAACTTAAAACTGCATTAATAAAATGCTAAAAGAAGTCATGTTTAACATTTCTCTGAATGTGTTTGACATTGCCCTCTGTTATTTTAAATTACTCCCATTTTAAAAGCACTTGTGCAATATTTGTTGTATTGCTATTTGTTTGGTAATTTTGGTGTTAGTTAACTGCCTTATTCTTAAAATAATACTTAACCAATTTCCCCCCTTGAATGTGAATTTTAAATATTTAAATAATGTGGTTGGTAATTTTCGTATTGTTATAAATAGTACCCAAAAACATTTACTTCCTTTAATGATATTTTAAGCTTAGTTAAAATTAATTTTTTTAACATACTTACGCTTTATTACTCGTTAGGTAATGAATTTCAACAAATATAAAAATGTTTTTGATAGATTTGTATTGATTTATTGATACCCTTAATCATTTACTACCTTTTCATAGATATAAATATATTTCTTACAGAACATACTTAGCACTTTTTTACACCTTTGGTTTTTAATTTTACAAAATATAATGCTTGTATATGAGACTCAAGGTACGCCACTAGGCTTGTATTATTCTTATTTATTTTTCTTTCACCTAGTAATTTTCACCCTGGCATAAGCCTGTAGTAACTTTTAATTTGAATATTATAATTCTTGGTTTAAAATAATTTATACTGTACTTTGATATTTCTTAAAACTAAATGTTATTATAGCTGAACAATTTATTAATATTTTAAGTACTTCATTTACTTCTTGGTGTGCTACTATTTGGGACCTGGGTACAGTAATTTGCACTACTGTGCGTGTGTGGATGTGCCACAAATATTGTGACTCATACCATAATTTCGGTGTGTTCTATTGGGACGGGTGAATGGTGCGTGCCGCGCATGCGCGACGACATGGTGCGGAGTTTTCGCTGTGGCGCGAGGGGAGAGTTCTTTATGGCACCTGCTAGCGGCAGTGGTACATCCGAGACGTCATCGCGAGTCATCGCTGGACTTGAGTGCAGAGAGAGCCAGTACGACTACGAGATCGTGGTCGCTACCTGGACACTGCCCAATTACAGCTAGATCTAAGACAGCTAGAGCGAAAAACAGCTGGAGCCAAATACTTTTGGAGTCACTGCGGTTGGAGCCAAAATACTTTTTGGAGCCAAATGCTTTTGGAGCCATTGACGTTTTGGGCGAAAGAATGTTAGAGTCAATTACTGTTGGAGCTAATGACTTTTGGAGCCAAAAGGCTGCTGGAGCCAAAAGGCTGTTGGAGCCAATTACTGTTGGAGGCATTATATTCCATCGTAAATTGATGATCGCATCCTACTGAGATGAATGTTCGTGAAAATATACGTCCTTTACTTTAATGTACGTAGTCAAGTGTGTATTATCATATCCTACTGATGAGATCGTATCACACAAAGTTGAATTTTCGTCGAAATGTGCTTCCTTTTAGTCAAATGTAAGTTCTGTGTGTGTGTGTGTTGAGTGTGTTCATTGTGTGTGTCCATTGCATGTCCATTGCATGTACTGTGTGTAATGTGTGGCCATTATGTGTCCTTTGCTGTGTGTGTAGTGTGTGACTATTTCGTGACCTGTGTGTTCATTTTATGTACTGTGTGTCCATTGTGTGTACTATGTGTGTACTGTGTGTTCAGTGTGTGTATTTTGTGTCCATTGTATGTCCTGCATGTGTAATGTGTGTGGTCTGTGTGTTCATTGTGTGTTCGGTTTTGTGTATTGTTGATTCATTGAGAGTCCTGTGTGTTGGCAGTGTGTCCTGTGTGTGCACTGTGTGTCCAGTGTGTGAATATTGTGTTCATTGCGTTTACTGTGTGTGTACTGTATGTGCATTGCCTGTCCTGTGTGTACTGTGTGTCTATTGCGTGTATAGTGTGTATTGTGTGTCCATTGTGTGTACAGTATGTGTACTGTGTGTGTACTGAGTGTATGTACACTGTGTTCATTGGGTGTATTGTATGATATTTTTCTTTGAATGTTTGTACTCTATGTGCGTATTGTTTGTGTACTGTGTGTACCGTGTGTTCAGTGTGTGTACTGTGTTTTTACTGTGTGTGTGTACTGTGTGTGTATTGTATGCAGATTGTGTGTCTACTGTGTGTTCATTGTGTGTTAATTATGTGTACTGTGAGTCTACTGTGTGTAATATGTGTTCTTTTCTTTTGTTAAATGTGTGTCGTTTCGTGAAATGTGGGTAGGCAAATCTGTAGTAGCTCTGACTATTTACTGGTTCAAAACCTTTTGACCTTGTTAAAACAACTTTTTCGGGATTCTTGGTCCTTTAGTAAGCGTAAAACATATTCCGTTAGTCTTATTGCTTGTAATTGATATTTCGATACTTTAGGTCTGACAGAAGACTTTATCTTGTCTGCTTGAAATATGTTATATTAGCTATCGATGAATTGTGTTTTGTGGTTCGGAAATGTTCTATAAATACATCTGACACTGTCCATGCCCTGGTCTCGTGGTCCGAAGACACTTGGCGTATACGTATAGCGTTGTACATAAACCGATTGAAATGTATTTCATGCATAAAAAATAGTCTTCCGTGTTAGGCATAGCGAAAACGTATTTATTTAGGCGGGCAGATATTTTGTTTAGAGTCGTTTTTTGTAGAGTAAATGATTAAATAAATCCACGAAAGGTAATGGGAAAAACAATTTAAAACTATATTAAGCTTGAGTTACCCTTATCACTGGCCGAGAATCAAACCAAGGACGGAAATCTTTCGCGACAAATATTATTTTAATAAGTGATTTTTTTATGAATTTCGGAATTCTTCCCGATTTTCTATTTGCAAGACAGCGGTGATATCCTTTCAATGGAAGATGGTTTATGAGGAACTAAAGGCGCATTTTTGGTTTTTGAACATTATTTACCAAAAAGGAATTTTTTGTCTACAATATTATTTTGCATTGATTAAGTATCTAAGTAAGAAAAGGTATCGTTCGAATAAATAAATATATTAATTGTAAATTTTTTAATAAATGTTGAGGTTTTTTCTGAATTTATAGCTATATAAATACTTTTACGATTTATCGCGGGTTCGGAAAGGATAGCCCAATTAATAAATTTTACTACACTTCAGTTTTATTTATTGCCACTACTTATGTCACTTACAATTAATCTTCTAAAATGGCAAATAATCAATTGCATTAAACAAAATAATGTTGCTTCTCCATTCACTCATTTTAATACACCGCACACCTCGCTGGGCCACACCTCTGGCGCAACTCTCGCCGCAGCACCCCTCGTGGTCCTCCGTCGCAGGACTCCGTCGCCGCACTCCACCGCCAACGTCGCACTTCCCTTCGCCGAGATCCCACTCGACGCCTCGCTCGGATCTTCGCTTGGAACTCAGCCGCACCCGCGGCACTATCGCCCCGGAAGCGCTGCCGTGGGAAGGCTCCCGCCTGAACTCTCTCTCTCTCTCTGAACTCTAACTCTCTGCCGGCGTCCCGGGCACATATATATAGGACCAGTCACCTTCCAGAACTCCCGAGCGCGGCTGGGGCCAGTCACGTCATTTCGCGCCGACCCGACGGAAGAAATCTCTCGAAACACGTGTAGGCGGCTCGCGTAACTTCGCAACTGTCCGGTGTCAGTTACGTGTCAAAGGCAGGGCGCCGCGCGGGGACTGGAGAGAAGGAGGGGGGAAAGCGACAATCCTTGTTATCTTTCAGACGCGCACGGTGCATCTCATGTTGCGGCAGTCGCCAGCCAGCTCTGCACCTGCACGTGTCCCGGCCTTGCACATGTTCGTAACAATACGAATTTCCAATACATCGGCCATAACGAAAATTACACCGTTGTTAAAATCATATTTTATTAAAATTAATTAATTAATTTTTTTATAAATTTTAAAATTTTCCCCGAAATTATTGCATAAAAATTACGGATTTATTCAAAGATGGCACCTGTTATGAAAATTGCAACATTTTGCTGTTGGGCATTCGATTTCAAGATGGTGGAAAGACCTAGAAAACAATATGACCGATCTAAGATTGCCACCGGGGTCAAGGTCAAAGGTCAAGGTCAACCAAGATTGCCGCCGTGACTTCAAATCCAATATGGCGGATACCGACACCTTACGAGAATCTATACGCTCGGACGAACTAGTCGGCATCTCGCACTCCAGCCTTAGTCTAGCGCCGAAAATACTTTCCTATTCTACTGTATTTGTCAAGGACTTGTTTTCTGTGTTGATATTTGAAATCACGCATGGTGATTTGTCAAGTTGAATTTTCATTAAATGCGTTTCTCTCAAACATGTTTATATAAATAATCTGCAACGTTGATGGCTCTTGTATAATAGCGTGTATGTAATAGGAAGAAACCAGTTTTTATTTAATTGTCTATTGCTGTTAGTCACGTGGGCGAGAATGGAATGTTGACAATAACGCAATATTTTGGTCATCGCGCTATTGTGAGTCCAGAATAAAACTTTTATTATAGCGTCGAAAATTGAATGAAGTAACGACACAGACTGCTTCATTGCGCCGAACACCGACGACACGACAGCTGAGGGCGGCCAAAGAAAATGTGCGGCTGCCACTAGTTTTCTGCTCGAGTGTGCAGCCCCGGGGCGTGATTCGGAGGACTTGCGAAGCTGGCAGCTGTCACGTACGGTCGTGAGCAGGGACAACCTCCCCTCCAACTTGCCATCGCACCCCCTCCCCTAGCACACGTGATCCAGTGTCCTGCCGCACTCGGGCTCACCGAGTGCGTGTATGATGAAGTACTGTTAGAAACCTTTTATTTGCGCGTTTTAAAACTAAATTGGTTAAATGAGACTTTTTTAATCATGGTGGAGCGTCTTTGCAAACGCTGCGTTATGCAGACCGAAACTCTGGTGGTTACGATGCACAGCAGTTCAGCTTTTTCTTACACCATTGTGTTGTATGCAACATTTCATTCACAGCACCACGATTCGCCGTGAGCACGCAGGGTTGCCAACACTATCACTCCCCCCAGGCCACTAACTCAGTTACACTTGCTTGTTGTTTGGTGTGTACTTGTACTGAAAAGTATGTCAGTGCAAATCAGAACATTTGATGTCGAATGTTTTGTTTGTGAGATTAAATTGAGGCCATATGTTTGGCATATTATCTCTGAAGACCACAAAAATAGAGAATTTAAGAAGCAAAAGTGGTTGGTATAACTGCATTAGAAACACTACCCCACAGCTGTCAATATAAATACTAGTAAACATCTGCCAAAAGAAATACTAGCACACAACTGCCAATATTGTCTGCGCATGCAAACACATGAATAATAGGAGCCATAGTAAACGGACTCACTCTAATGAATGTACAGGACCAATCAAAATTAGACCGACAAACTTTGGATGCAGGTTCGTCACGTAAAAAAATAAAGTTTTAAATATATTATAATGTTACAATAGTATGTTTTGGTATGTCCGGGCACAGGGTTCAGGGTGTGGTGCCTGGTGTCAACCGCAGTCTTGGATTTGTGACGTCACGGCGGCCATCTTGGATGACCATGACCTTAACCTTTGACCCAACAGCCATTTTGGATCCGCCATCTTTAAATAGAGCGCCCCACTCACTCATGATGAAATTTTCGTCACGACCGCCATATTGATTATTTCTGTTCCGCTGGAGGCCGCCGACCTTGGATAACGTCAACTTTGTTTCTGTTGTTTGTTCCTAGAGAGCGCCAGCATCGCTCTGTCTCATCACATTAGGTTGATATTCCATTATCTACCAGAGC
The DNA here is from genome assembly GCF_032445375.1 of Bacillus rossius redtenbacheri. Taxonomy (NCBI): domain Eukaryota; kingdom Metazoa; phylum Arthropoda; class Insecta; order Phasmatodea; family Bacillidae; genus Bacillus; species Bacillus rossius. Next base: position 67,269,023 of record NC_086331.1, read on the forward strand.
TATTATGGTCCTTTCGGCATATTAAATTTAATTTTTTATGCAAAATACATTGGAAGCGCTGTGATTCGAACCATCGCAGCTCTGACCTCTAGGTTGGAAAACATACGCCTTTCACGGCACGGCCATCGAGACATTTACCAGACTGAGAATTAAATAAGGTATATATAAAAATAACATGCATATTCGGACGTGTAATTTTTTTTTTAAGTAATAATAACACCACCTGTTCGAGACAGATCCGCCATCTTGTATTAAGTCACAACTGTTGCAATTATTTTTTACGGGCGCCATCTTGAAATGTTTTATTTATTATCCGTTTTTAATGAAAAAAGTTCAAAATTAATTTTAAAAAATAACCTATTAATATACTGATTAATTAGATCGATTCCTATCCTTGGTTCGAACCCTGGACGATTCAAAAAAATTAGTTTTATGTAAAAATAATAATTTCAATAAATCACGTTCAAAATTCTTAAAGAGGCTTAAAATCCTATACTATCAGCCTCCAGTAACCGTCACCTTGGAAATTTGTATTTATTGACCCATAAATTTATAAAAAATTATTAAATTCACCGAAGAAAATCAATCATTAATTTGCATATTAAATCGATACTTGGTTCTATCCCTGGGTGATACAAAACAACTTTAATTTTTAAAAAAATACCACAAAAGTGACAGGTTTGAGAAAATTATTACACCACAAGTTATTTTACAAACATAAAATTTTATTACATAAATTCTACATATATTCTACACTACTGCAAGTACAAAAAAACACAGACAAATTACTAAAGTCTTGAGCATTTCTCGATTCAAACAGTCTTCTTATTGTACGAAGTAAGTCCTTTACATAACTGTAAATATCTGTTTAGTTTATCAGGTCAACACATCGGTACACCACAATTTTCACACAGAGACGACTTATCGATTTCTTTAAAAGGACAGTGATATATTTAATGTTTTTTTATAATATTTGCTAATGATTTTCCACAAAATATACAGCTTGATTCTGATAAATGCACAGCCAGTCTATCACAATTCCTGAGTTGTCGTTTTAATCTTTCATAGTGTATAAACTGGCTGAAATACCTATTGCACTGATATATTAATGCGTTCAGAGTTATTATTACAATTGTGTATTACATAATCCTGTAATTTCCAGTTTTTGATTTTCTCACAGTACGTACAATTGGGTGATGGAACACCGTTGGATGCTCCTTCCTTCATCAATGTCACTGGCACTGTTGACAACCATTGTAACACCGCTGGAATGTTAACTTCTGAAGCCTTCGAGGTCTGCTCTGCGGAAGATGTTGCACACGAAATCTCCTGCTGTGCTGAGAGAGTAGGTGTCGCTGTTGTCGACGCTGCCATCGGACTCTGCACTGTTGATGGTAGGCCTTCCATCCAGGTCGACGTTAATAGTGGTAATGATGTCATCGAGTTCTCAAGAATATCTATCCGATACGTTCATCAGCGCAGCCAGAGACGGACTGAAGTTCTCATCGTCAGGGTCTCACTTATATATACTCTCATTGGCTGGTACAACACATGAGTCAAAACAACAACCATGTTCATTATACTTGCACTTAACATTCTCGGAGCATTTTTATAATGACGATGTAAGCTATCGGGACGATAAATTAGTTTATTGCACTTGATACAATGAAACTCTGCTCTTTTCAGTAAATTATTCGGACAACTGCTTATTTCATGTCTGCGTGCACTTGAAGTGGTAGTAAATGATGCACTACAGTATTTGCACTGCCGCGATGTACGCTCTTCATTAATTGGAGTATTCAATGCTGATGTTGAAACTTCAGCTGATGATGGAACAGCACATATCGTTCGTTGTCTTCTCTGCAGCCGGTATCGGGATCTCCGCAGCTGCCGTCACCGCAGCCATTGAGCTCTCCGCTGTTGCTGTAGTCACTGTTGTCATCGTTGGTACCATCAAGGTCCGCGATGTTGATGACAGATCGTTCATCAAGGCCGTCATTGAAACAGTAACTAAATATCGAAAAACTTACTGAACAGAGCCGGTCCGTACTGCACCGCGGCCAGAGGTGAACTGAGGGTTCAGTCGTCCGAACCTCACTTATATACTAGAGGCCTACTGGTATACTTCATGAGTAAAAAATATTGACTCTATTTAAAATTAGTTTTTTATTAGGTACCTAAAAATTAAAGAAAAAAACACACAAGTTCCAGTTTTCCATATTTATTTATAAAAATTACACAAATGCATATTAGGTTAAGGAATTTGGCATTTTCGCAAGCAAAGTCTTAAATGCTGCACGAACTGCCTCGTCGACTCCAGTTCCAACTGGCTCGTCGGTTCCAGTTCCAACTGGCTCGTCGACTCCAGTTCCAACTGGCTCGTCGGTTCCAGTTCAAACTGGCTCGTCGACTCCAGTTCCAACTGGTTTGCAGGTCATGGGATCAGGAACACAGGTTTACAGATGGTCATCTTCTGCGCCGTCGAAAACTCTAGCGAGACATGGTCGATGACGTCCGTGACCACGTCTGTGCATTGGCTTTACTGCAGTGCTAGTTGGGACAGATTCACTGCCTGAACTTCGACGACGAGACGCAAGCCATTTGGACGTCTGCATAGAAGCATCACAGGTCGCAACAGATTGCAACACACCCATGTTTCGTGTTGCACGTGCAGACGAGGCGACTACCTCAGTGATGTTAGCAGGAAGGATTGTGTGTGGTCTCATGTTATAGACGGCACAGTTTCCAGGTTCGCAACAATCTAATAGCTGCTGAGTCGGTTCGTAGGACACAGGAAAGTTCGCAAACCGCCAATTCTGAGCGCCTCCATCACAGGTTTCTGTATATGTACGTAGATACCCGGCATCCTAGTAGCTGTACTCGACACTGCTGAAGCTAGGTCTTGCGCTCACGTACACGTTAGCAGGATGAAACGTAAACATCTTCTTGCAGGTCGAACGACAACTGAAGGCACGAACGGATGCACGCCTTATATATATATATATATTTATTTATATTTATTTATATATATATACAGGCTCATGCTAACACTGTGTGTGCCATTTCTGCATTAACTGGGGTTTTTGTACTGGCACATATTCGTTTAAACTTGTCACGTGGCTGCAAGTAATATATTGCACTAAGCTTGCGCAGGAAAGGACAGCCGTAGTCGGTCTGTAGGTCTACAATTTCAACTGACGCATCACACAACTTGCTCAGCCATTTCATCTGTTCAGGTCCAGCAACGTAAATTATTTCTTTTTGAAATAATAAATCTTCAATAGTGTTTTTCACTTGGTGGTACAGAATTTTATCTTCATCCCATTCCAGGCCATGGTAGTATTTACATAGCCATTCATTCGTGAGTTTGCATTTTTTATCTAATAATTTCCAGGGATACGGAGGTCGGAACGTGTGGTTTCGAGTGTTGTCTCCAGAGGTGACACTAATTTCCTTGAGCACGAAACAATTTTATCTCTGAAAACCTTGCAGTTTGCCGTACATCTTGTCGCTAGCAATGCTCGGTTGTAACTATATTACTATCGCAAACGAAACAGTATTTATGTCAGAAATTTCCCAAGTGTCTCGACAATTGTAAGATTCGAGCCGATCGTGAAGTATCGGACAAAATGCATAGGTGTTTGGTGGAATATTTCTGCTAGTCGATATCTCGATCCTACACTAGATGATGTTTGAATTTATTCGATTATCCTGTTTGGAAACGTCAAACACCATTAACAGAGCCTTGTTATTGAAACTGTCAGGACTCAGTATCGGTGACTGTCTCGCCCATAGTATGCTTGCTGAAACTTGGCGTACATTTGATATGCGAGAAGAAATCTTCCGTTTTCGAAGTCCATGTTCATATCAACATATGGGTGGCTTTCGCTGTTTAAAAATATTTTTACATTACGTATTTTAAAGTTATCGTATACGGAGCGACTCACTCCTGCATTTAGCTGTCTTCTGGTCTGAAGCCCGACGATGATGTATCTTGGTTTTTCCGTAGCGAAGCTGGACTTTACTATCCAATTGGTACGCTGACTATGAGGCAAGCCAGGATAAGTTTACAGGCTCCAGGATCGGAATGGAACATCGAAGTTCTTGCCATTTTCTATGTTCTTCAACATCTTGACTGGTTCAACAGTGCTCACTTGGATGTGGGGCAGCATCCACTCGATAGACTGTAGTGTTAGCAAGGCATCTTGAGGGTTTTCTGGAGTGGCGACAATTGCATTAATGTGCGTGTTGGCTAGAAGCAGTACGAGCTCTTGTTTCGAATTAATGATTATATGCTTGTAGTCCTCAGCGAATCCAAGAAGCATGGACAGAGGAACACAAACTTCGAACTTCCCTTCGGCATAAACCGGAAGCTTATATTCATCCTCGATAGCCTAACCGGCCATCTTTGTAGCAGACAGTTCATTTGGCGTGAGCGAAAGATAATTTTTCATAGCAGATGTTATGCCTACATCTTTCGTCTGGTCTACCTCGACGCCATTGAGTACATATGCAATGCGCTCGATTAGGTGAAGAATACCATTGCAGGATATTGGCGTTGTTATCAGATGCATACCATCTGCTTTTGTCAGCGTGCCTCTTATACATATAAATGACTGGGAAGGTAAAGTACAGATATGTTGGTGCTGTACAGCATTGCGTACTTCAGATGGTAGTGCATACAGTCCGAGCAGGAAAGGTTGGTACTCGTGCAATTCCATTTTCGTAATGCTGTCATCAAAAATGACCGGATGTTCCACGTTGAGGATTTCGTATTCCATATTTATTCGGCACTTGTCCAATATTAAGAAGATACTTTATGCTGTCAGTTGTTAATGCACCGATGTCTCGTACATATATGTTCTTATTCACGCCAATGCAATTATCTTTTATAACTGTTCGTTGTTATAAACTTTATGCCCATCGCTTCAAGTGAAGAGATAATGTAATTTCTTCGTCTTGAAAATTCACCAATCGTCCTCGCTGGTCAACGATTCTAACGACGACTTCGTGTGTGCACTTCATGACGACTGGAATGTAAATGATACTTTGCGGTACTTCGGTTTCGTAATTGTAGAACAATGTAGTGGTCCGGCCCAGGTACCGCCTAAGTTCTGGCGGAGGTCGTAAATTTCCAAAACTATCATAATACTTGGCCATTTTTCCAGACTTTATGTACGCTACCCAGTGCGTGCCACGACCTGACGATGTAACTTAATTAATTATGGCGCGCTCACGTGTCTTTGGCTTTCTGGGTAAAGTGTCTGGGAAAAAACGCCTCGGTAATTTGTTAGTTTCTGTTGTCGAGCAAACTTTATTAAATTTATATAGATGAGCGGAAGTTTCGGCAAAGAAATTTGGATTAATTTATTCGTTCCTTTCTCATGCCTCGACCTGTTTTGTGAGGTTAAAAGTAGAGTCCTGCGCCGTTTATTTACCCATGGCAATGGCTTCCATGCTGGCATTGTGTCGTTGTGCTTCTTTTAACTGCTTGCACTCATTATTTGAAGTGTTGACTGCTCGCACTATACCGCTCGTTGCACCGATGAGGCGCGCAGAGAGCACCCAATGCAGGCAAAAGCAAAGGAGGAAATCTTCCTATAATCTTCTTGCCGTGAGTCTGTAATTTTTGCTTGGCTTTTTGCACGCCTGCACCAGTCTTGCGTTTGGTCTTGCGTGAATTAGTCTTTGACTTGATGGAGCTGGCTCAAAGAGCACCTAGTCCTAATATGGTCTTTGCATTCATGATTTTGGAAACGCCCCCCAAGCCGCGATTTTCTCTCCTAGTCCCACGTTCGACGATTTACTTATATCTTCGGCTTCCTGTGCCAATATATCGTTGGCTCGGTGCCTGGATTCAAGATCCTTGCTTACTGAATATGCAATATCGTGCTGCTTGCACTTTTCGTCAAGAGAATTAATGCCCACGTCACCGCGAGCTAACCTTTTCGCTAGTTTAGTGCCAGGGCCGCAATCCCTGTAGCCGGAAATGTGTAGCTCGAATGGCAGATTGTTTATCAGCGAGTTTACCAGTCCTGCACTGATGTGTTTTTTGTTCTTACCTCTTCGAGTCATTGCGTACAACTGACCAGAAAGTATAAATGTGTTTTATTTTATACAATTTCGTCAGTACAATGCAAGTCGTCAAGCAAGAAGTGTGTTTGTACGTGCGCATTACGCAAGACGATGCCACTAGCGGTCGTGAATCACGACATGGCTTATTGTTGCCTAATACTGTACGATGCATAATGGCAGGCCCGTCCAACTGCGGCAAAGAGTGTGTTCTATTGAGTTTGGTGGAAGAACCAAACGGTCTAAGGTTCAAAAGTGTACCTCTATCCAAATCGTTGCAACAGCCAAAGTACCAGCGTCTAGCTACAGTTCTAAATTATGTCGATGGCCTGGAGTATTTTCTATTTAATGATAATGCGGATGTGGTACCTCCTAGTGAAATAAAAGCCAATTCCGTGTTTGTTTTCGACAATGTTATGTGCGAGAAGCAAGGAATAATACCAGAGTACTTTTCCGTGGGCAGACACGCCAAGGTAACTGCGTTTACCTGTGTCAGATGTACAGTCATATTCCAAATCATCTCCTACGAGACAACGCAAATGTCATAGTACATTTTAGCATGGACGAACTTAATAAACGTTATGCATACGACGACCACGTAAACACCGACATGACATTCCAGGAATTCCAAGACATGTGCTCCTTGTGTTGGAAAAGAAAACACGGATTCCTAGTTATTGTCAAAGACTAGCCTCTATATAAGGGCAGGTAGAGACAAGGTGTCGATCAGTTAATCGTCAAACATGAGTCATAGCATTTCGAAATTCGGTCGTAGCAGTCGTGACTTACGTACTGCTCTTAAGTCTCATGACGATGTTATCCGCAAATACATTTCGCTACAAGTGTAAAAAACGAGTTACTAGAATATCCCGTTGCCATCGACCAGCGCGTGGAATCCTCGGATTCTCAAATTCGCGACATGATCGAAGTATAGAATGCACGAAAACATGACGATTTGAGGACTTTTCAAAGTAGTCTGAAAGCATCACTATCTCACTTGTCAACAAACTCATATTTTTCCAAACACAAGAAAGAAGTTTCTGCGAACGAATAAAAATGTATAAATGGAGGTCTTGCAATATTTTTTCAGCCAGTAAAATGTCGGATCTGGCCAGTGACCTTCATTGAACTATAGAGTCTGTTCGTGAAAAATATATACTTGCGACACGAAACAGACCTGCACGTGAGATGGAAAATGAAGAGATATTTACACCAATCACTAGTCGCCTCGACGAACTTAAAAATAAGGAAGAACCAGCCATCAATGTGAAGAGAGAAGTTGAAGATGAAATACCAAATAAAAGAAGAGCAAGTATGATCCAGACCGAGAAGAAGAGGACTTAACGAGTACAGAGTCCATGTACAAGAAAAAAATACCGAAAAAGGGACACCAAATTAATGTAATGGTCCGAACATACCTGATATTGTTTACGAGTCGGAATAATGATACGAAATATGGAGTGTACAGAAAACATAATAAGTGGTTCCTCGGTGCTAAAGAAATAGACTTTTTACCAGGAAATATTGTGCGCGTAGAAGAGTTCAAAACGCACAAAACTCCGACTCTGAACGACTTGCTGTTTCGCAGGGATCCTAAAGAATATTCTCACAAAGACTTACAAGAGTACAAAAATCTGCTAGAGCATACCAATGGACATTTTCGCGATAACGATCCAGATAGTGGCATATATAAAACGAAGAACATGAAAAAATCGACATTCTAGCAAATCTCTTCAGTGAACTAACAATACATGGTGAAGGTTTAAAAAAGCTAGAAAGTGGTCGGAACTTTGACTATGTGTATTGGGACGATCCTAATGAATTAGTTGATCGCCTTATACTTCTACATGCTTCGCTTGGTGCAGGAAATTATTCACAAATCAACGAAATAGTCTCCACACTTGAAGAACTGAGGGAAGATGGCTACATACAATGAGTCGAACCGGAATCGCTCGCGAACTTCATGCTCCTGCTAGACGGAAATACCTTCGTCGCAAAGTCATAGTTCGTGGAATTGATGATTTATTCCAGGCTGACCTTGTTGAGATGATACCATATTCCCGATTGAATAAAGGTTTCAAGTACATGTTGACAGTCATTGATGTTTATAGCAAGTTCGTTTGGGCTAGACCTGTAAAATCAAAGACTGCAACTGAAGTAGCCAAGGCCATGGACAATATCTTGCGGGATGGTCGTGTACCGTCACACCTGCAAACGTACCTCGGGAAAGAATTATACAATACAACCTTCAAGGCTTTGATGAAGAAGTATGGCATCAAATTTAGTAATGTCAAAGCCTCTGTTGTCTAAATGTTTAACAGAACTTTGCGTTACAAGATGTGGCGACAGTTGATGGCTAACGGAAATTACAAGTGGCTTGACATCTTGTCGAAACTTATAAACGAGTATAATTCCACAGTGCATTCTACCACGAAAATGAAGCCAAAGGACGTAAAGGACAATCGCCTACTTCGAACAGTGTTTTCCAACACAATGAAGAAAGATCCACGAAAGCTTTAAAGCTAATTTCGGTGACATTGTACGAATCTCCAAGCAGAAATATATCTTCGAGAAAGGTTTCACTGCTAATAGTAGTCCCGAACTTTTTCGTGTGACAATTGTTTGTGAATCAGAGCCTAGGACCTTACTACCTCGAAGATTTGGACAGCAAACCTATTCGTGGCGGCTTCTATGCCGAAGAGATTCAGCCTACATTGTATCCCGATACGTACTTGGTGGAGAAGATTTTAAACGAAGAAATGGACGATCCTATGTCAAGTGGCGGGGCTTTCCACCTCGCTTTAATTTTTGGGTGGTAGATGCAGAAATAGAAAAATGCTCAAGAGTTTAGTAATTTGTCTGTGTTTTTTTGTACTTGTAGTAGTGTATAATTTATGTAATAAACTTTTATGTTTCTAAAAGTACTTGTGGTGTTTTAATTTTCTCAAACCTGTCACTTTTGTGGTATTTTTTTAAAATTAAAGTTCTTTTGTATCACCCAGGGATCGAACCAAGTATCGATTCAATATGTAAATTAATAATTGATTTTTTTCGGTGAATTTAATAATTTTTATAAATTTATGGGTCAATAAATACAAATTTCCAATATGACGGCTTACTGGAGGCTGGTAGTAAAGGATTTTAAGCCTCTGTAGAAATTTTGAACATGATTCATTGAAATTATTATTATTACATAAAATTGAATTTTTGCATCGTCCAGGGATGGAATCAAGGATAGGAATCGATCTAATCTATCAGTATATTAATAAGTTGTTTTTAAAATTAATTTAGAACTTTTTTCATTAAAAACGGATGATAAATAAAACATATCAAGATGGCGCCCGTAAAAATAATTCCAACAGTTGTGACTTAATACAAGATGGTAGATCTGTCTCCAACAGGTGGTGCTATTATTACTTAAAATTAAAAAAAAATAACAAGTCTGAATATGCATGTTATTTTTATATATACCTTATTTAATTCTCAGTCTGGTAAATGTCTCGATGGCCGTGCGGTTAAAGGCGTATGTTCTCCAATCTAGAGATCAGAGCTGCGATGGTTCGAATCACAGCGCTTCTAATGTATTTTGCATAAAAAAGTAAATGTAATATCCTGATAAGGACAATAGCTCTGGTAGGTAATGGAACATCGACCTTATGTAATGAGACAGAGCGATGCTGGCGCTCTCTAGGAACAAACAGCAGAAACAAAGTTGACGGTATCCAAGATGGCGGCCTCCATTGGAACAGAAAATATCAATATGGCGGTCGTGATGAAAATTTCATCATGAGTGAGTGGGACGCCTGATTTAAAGATGGCGGATGCAATATGGAGGATCCAAAATGGCTATCGGGTCAAAGGTCAAGGTCAATGGTCAAGGTCACGGTCATCCAAGATGGCCTCCGTGACGTCATAAATCCAAGATGGCGGTCTGCAACAGGCACCAGACCCTGAACCCTGTGCCCGGACATTCCAAAACATACTACTTGTTACGGCGCGACTAGCAATGAGTTTGGCCAGCCAACCAGTGCACCAGCATGCGGGAGGAGCGCGGTGCCAGTGGGGGCCGCTCGTCTCCTACCGGCACGGGTTTAATTATACGATTAGCAGCGGCTCCTCTCTAACTCTCTGAAGGGGTAGGCAAGTTCCCAGTGCCCCGTCTGCGCAACCTGGCGTAACTCTAACGCCATTATTCTCGCAGCTTCGAATGTTAAGGAAGGGATTCTGATAACGCAACACTTGGTTGGGCTGCGAGACCTTTCTAGAACGGGGACTGAGATGTATATAAACGGGGTGGATGACCTGCAAGGGCAGTGAAGTGAAGAGGGCGAGCTATCTCTCGGCGAGTGGTAAGCTGGAAACGAGTCGGCTTTGTGTGAGAAGGTTGTTGCTTCGGGAATGTGTCGCGGTGCGGACGAGTAAGTAGCGCGAAGCAGTATGTTGGGACCAAGGTACGAGTTAAGAATCAAACCGTAGATAGAGCGACTGCCGAGCCGAGCCCCACTGAGGAGAGTGAATAGGAGACTTATTAAAACTGTGATTATTTTGTGTAAAGACAGTCAAATTGTTATAATTTAATTCAAAGTGTATATATGAGATAAAAATAACAATTTTAGTTTATTTATTGGGCTGTTCTTTAAAGTCTTGTTTTACTCAATCGTAACAATATACACAACTTCCCAAGGCTATTATGCAATTTAAATTTGGAGCTGAATAACTTTTTACCGCAAATAATAGAGATAATGTATATTTATGTTAGAACACTGAGCATCACGTTAAGGTTTGGTTCAACACATTTCGGACACAATCGCAATACGTGTCGTAGTTGTCAAATTAATTACTTGCAATAATTTTGGATGACAAAATGTTACAAAAAATGTACGGAAAAGAATAGTATTTTAACCCCTGCATTTGATTATTTTAATGATATTAATTTATGCCCAAGATGGTTACTGTTCGATCTTAAATACTTTTTATATTATTAGCAATAAATAAATGTTTAGCGACAACTTGACAGACGTATAAAAACCATGGGAAGAAGTTAAGAGCATAAGTGGTACAATGTTTTCAACTTTCTTTTTCATGAAGAACCCGAAGCCGATGTATGTAGGTCGAATTATGACGCAAAAAGTGTATTGTTTAAAGTATCACATTCTTCTTATTACCATTCATAAGTTCATTCAAATTCAAAACATTGCCGGAACGGAAACGAATCTTTTGCTAATAACGCTGGTTATTGGATATTGTCACGGTCTGAAAATTTCATTATTTTTTTTCTTAAATTTATTTTACTTTTGTATCTCGTTAGGTTAACGTGTTGGTGTACGTGCGCGTTTCCAGGCTCGGCCGGTTGATTTCAACACACGGGTAGTGAAATATAGGTTACTGCGATAGAAGTTTACTGGCACCGCGGCTTTTGCGAAGCTGCGTGGTTTGCGTTTTCTCGCGGGCCGCTGGCCAGGGCTCGCCGAGGGATTGCACCACGTTGTTCCAAAAAACCCGCTGCGCTACGCTAGTCTCTTGTTTGCCGTTCTGTTTGTTCTGCCACGCGAGGCTTTTGTGTACTCGTTTCGAGGACTCTGTCCTGATTAGTGTTGCCATCTTGCGTCCGAGTTTGGAAACGAGGACAGAAAACAATCGAGCAGCGCAAGAGGGAGAGGGGGAATCTCGCTCGCGCCTGCGCTGAAGGAACAGCCGACTTCGCTTGTTTTCGTTTTTCCTTGTGGGAAGGGGGGACAGCCAGTTTCCCCGTGGCTAAGTTTTCCCGGTGTTCGTGTTTTTTTTGGAGTGGCCCAATTTTGTAGTTAAAACCTCCTTCCAGGGAGGGGCCGAGGCTTTTTGCCTGGGGACCTCTCTGGAAGCCGGGTCCACGTCGGTTTGAAACAACTTTTCTTCGCCTCAAGTCAGAGGGTAAGTGGTTGGCCATGGCTCGTTCGCCACGACCATTTCTTGGGCGGTCTTCGTCCCGATTCTAAATTGAATGTTGTAGTTTAAAGTAACGTAGTTTTTAGTATGATCTTTTATTTATTTTTTTACTGTGATTTAAAATGTAAACAGGCGCAGTACCAGGTTGATGCGAGCAGGAATGTGCTGGGTTGTAGCACCATAAATCTGAGTGGGTGCTAATGGCTTGAGGGCAGCCATGTTGTGTAGTATAGCGTAATTAATTCATTAAGCTCTTTGTTTGTTAAATTTTAATTATTATTTAATTTGTTACACATTTTTTTTCCATTTTTGTTGTTGTAATTACTTGTTATCCTAGTAAATAAAATCTGTGCTTGAATGAACTAATCATGTCTCTTTTCAGTACATAAATTATACCCTACACTGCCTGTATAGGGAGAAGACTTGGTCTCGAGTACCATGCCTACCAACGAGCTACAGTACCACCCCCCCCCCCCCCCCCAATGTTATAGGTTATTTATTGTTTTGTGTATAGGTGTATGCGGGACGTCTGACGGAGGCACGTCACAAGTGGTGTGAGGCTTCGGGTAGTCTCTTGTAAGGTTGTTTGTGCTTTATTTATTTTTTTTTTCTCTTCTCTTTTTCTTTCAAATTTAATCATGTTTTATTCCTGAGCAGTGGAAGCAGTGTCGTGTGGGAGCACGCGGCGGACGCGTTGCGTTGTGCTTCACGTATTTTTGTTAGTAATGTTACTGTTGTTTTGTTTAAATTTTATGAATAAAAAGTTTTTGGTTTAGTTAAGTTAGTCACTTAGTCAGTCAGTCATGAGTTTCTTTTTTTTGATCAGGTCACCTATCAAGGTTTATTAATTTTAATTACGTAAATTCTAATGCCGGTTTAATGATTATTTAATTAATTTTGAAAATTATCATAATTAAATTTTGGTTAAGAGTTTGTGTGGAGTTTTGGTTTAGGAACGATGTTAAAACTTGTGTTAAGTAATGTTGTAGACAGTGCTTGTTGCGGACGAGGAAAGTCATGTGTCGTGGAGCTGGCTTGCTACCAACGACGAGAGCGTTGCGTAGTCAAGACATCGCGTGCTATGTGACGAGCGCGACAGTCAGCTGTGCGCTGACCTTGAGAGGTTGCCGGCCTGGCGCGGCCCGGCTCGGCACGGCGCGGCAAGAATCATTCCGGCCCGGTGTTTACCAGCCGGCTGGTCTTCCAAGGACACAGATAAGAGTTTCATAGTTATATTTTTTGTAATGATTTGGTTTATGTGCGTTATTTGTAATGTTGAGAGTAATAATTTTAAAGTATTTATTTATTTGTTATTATAATTATTTTTGTTTTAATAATAATTAATTTTTTTTAACTTTGCGTTTTAAATTGTAGGAGGTACACAATAGAATGGATTAGCTCTGAGAAAAGTGTGAGGTTTGTTTATTTGTGTATGTTAAGGGAATGAACTCCAGGGGAACAGTAAGGTATAATTTGTGTTGTCTTTGAGATGAGAGAGTTGTTGTTATTGTCCAGCCAGTGGAGCTGAGCTGGGACAATTTGAGGTGTCCCTGGGAGAGTAGGGACTGTAGCGCAGACCCATAGGAGATGGGCTGGCTACTGGTTAAGGGTCGGGAGAACCCTGTGTTGTTAGTAGTTTGGGGCAGGAGTTCCCCATGGTAGTACCGAAGTGGCTATCCCGTATGGGATAAGGGTACCACTTCAAGAAATTTTATTGATGGGGTTAGAGTCCCCTGTGTAGTGGGCCTATAGGAGATAGGCACTACAGCGAAATTTTTGGTTGCTCTGGAGGTAAATTCCCTGGGTTAAGTTAATGGAATTGTGTTAAAGTTAGGAAGTAGGGAAATGTGAATCATTGTTGGGGAGTGAGTTAGTGTATCTGCCTACGTATTAAATTAAATTTTATTGAATTAATTTATGAGAAAGCTTATTGTGTTAAGGATAATGGAAGTGAGTTAATTTTTTTTAAATTGGTTTTTGAGTCAAGTATTTTAAGTAATAAAGTTAAATAATAGAGTGAGTGGTGACAGTTATGATTGAGCATTTTTGAATTTTTTTATTTATCCTACTTGGAATGTAATGTTTTAATTTATTCTCGCTACCTAATTAAAATTTAAATAATTTTTTTTGTAGTGTCCCTGATATTTACTTTTGACACAAGAGATAACAGTTCAAAGTATTTATTTTAATTACACGAAAATTTGTATTTAGATTTGTGATACAGAGGAAACATTTTTTTTAATGAGTTGTTTTGTTTGTGCTTGATTCTTATCGGTTTTGTAAAAGTAGTGTTACAGTACTCAGTTCAGTGGTGACCTGTGACTGACTTCATGACTAAGAAGACTAAGCATGGTGTTGCTGGCGGCACATCAGAGTGAACCTGATGGCACCACCAGTAGCTGTTGTTTCGAGGTGTTGCTGTTTTCACCAGACGAGACCAACCAGCTGATTGCTGCCTACAGCATAGCAAATGTTAAGGTGAAAGTATTTTTATTTTTCTTATCATGTTCATTAATTTTTTTTTATTTTTGTCTAGGATGTTTAATACAATTTTTATTTCAGCTTTCGTGGTTTATTAATTACAGGCAGATTTTAAGTGAATAAAGAAAAGTATATTTTTTTTGGGGCAGTCTTATTTAATGATTGTTGATTCAGGAGTTTATTTTTTCTAAGAGAGCAAGTTAAACAGTTAATAACGGTTAAAAGTAACTTACCTAATTTTTGCCTTGTTTTGATTGTTGATTTTGGCTATGGCCCTGGTTCGATTGAGTAGTTACTGTGTTAACAAAATTTATTTGATGATGATGCCATTGTAGGAAGTTATGGAGTAATGTAATACAGACCCTGGAGGAATGGGCTGTAGTGTGAGGGCATGGAGGCCCTGGTTGTGATTGGGTTCGCAGGGTAGGCGAACCTTAGTAAATGAAGAATGAGCCTGGGGAATGTGGTGTCCTTTTGAAGTAGTGGTGGCTACCAGTGTAAGAGGCACGGAGGTGTAGAAGTGGTGGGCCAGGGAATTGGCACCACAGGGATGATTGGTCGAGCCAATCCTGCCGCTGAGAATTTTTTTTTTGTTGTTGTTGGGTTAGAGTCCCACAATGTGTATCCACAGGAGGTGGATGTTAGGCATCTATTGGCTTTTGTTGTTTTGAAAAAGTTAGAAGCATGTTGCTAGTCATCGATTTCGGGTTGGAGTCATTCGTGAACCAGGTGCCAGAGGTCAGATCGTCAGAATAATTTAAATTTTGATTGATGAGATTATTGGTAAAATTATTTAGTTTTAGTATTGAGGTTTGTGCCTGTGAGTATGATTAATAATTTTTTTTAAGACTTTCTAATAGTTAACCTGTACCCATCTTTGTTTAGAATCGTTTAACTATTAGTGTTGCCCAAGTACAAAAGTATTTTCATTTGCCTATTTGCCGCTGTCACATTTATCAGGAGAACTTGTATGTCAAACTTAAGATACCTATTGTTCATGTTAATTCCAATTGGAAACTATTTCAGTTTGTTGCGGTACCTTTCCGCTGGAAAAAATAACACTTGCCACTTAGAGCACGAGCCCAACTTTTTAGCAGTAAATAATGAGCAACTGGTGACCATTCAGGGTAGAAATTTGTTGGATTGTCGTCCCTTCGAAGACAGTTTATGTTTTGTTCCCAGATTTTCAGGTGATGCCATGGGAAGTTCTCTATGTCCTAAAGCTTTATTTCAGGGAGTGACTGCAGAGAAACTTGGTGAACTGTGTGCTTACAGATGCCATTCGGGAACCCACCTCATGATTACGCAGGCTGGTCCTGAACGGTATTTTCTAACTAACCTTGTTGGTAAACTAGAAGTACAGTGTTTAGTGAATAAGAACCAAACCTTGTTTTTAGCTGCTGCGGATCGACCTGGCGCTGTGGACATTGAGGTCCCTTGCGATTGTCGCTTGTACATGAATGATGAGCTTAAAATTAATGAACTTTATCCGTGTGATTTTCTTTCTAAAGCTAAATTCCAAATGATTCATGTGATTCCAGCTGCTTGGTCAAAATTAAAAAAATTAAAGATTTTACCTTTAACAGCATCTTCACACACAGTTTATCCTTCATTAGAAGATTGTTTAGACGAGGATTGGCCTTCTGTTATTCCTCACTTGAATTTGGTCGTTTCACATTCCTTTGCGAGGCCCGAAGAATTACAGCTGCGAGACCCGGTGGAAGTTGTAAGCTTTTTGTTAAAACATTTACAAAGTATTTCTTTATTTGTGATTGCTGGTACTTTATTACTAATTGTTGTAAGAAACCCTTATCTTGTGGGGATTGGTACCTTCCCCCGCGTATCAGCTTTTAGTGAAAATGCCATGTTAACAATGGAGATAAGCATAACTGTATTTATACTTGGTGTCATAATGTGTATGATTATTTTTCTGCTATGGAAATGGTTGTCACTCAAGTGGAAATTACGAAAAACTGAGGAAATTTCACCTCCTGTACAGACTATTGTTGCGACTTCAAGTGAAACTTTTAATTTACGTGAGAAATTTTCTGACAATTGTCAATTAAAGTCTAAGTTGGTTAGTGAGTCAGGTGAGGAATTTCATGTTTACCTCACCCTGTGTGATTAATTTTACAGAACTGTTGTTTATGTTTGAATTGTTTTCCCCATTAAGGGCACATAGTTGTTAAACACTTTTGTGGTTAGGATTTAGAATGTTTTTGTAATTAACTGTTCAGTTCAGAGGTTTTACCTTTTGTTTAAAGAATAAAAAAAAACATCAATCGAGGATGAATCTAGGGGTCCAAGCAATTATTAACCTAGGGTTAATTTTTTTTTAATTATTTGTTTATGCTCGACTTTGATTTAACCTGGGTAGGCATACCTTGTTCCTGGTCTATACCCTCCCCTGTCCAAACCTGTGTGCTCTTGTGCCTCTAAAGACAGTGTAATTCATTTTCCACAGACTCAAGTGAGGCAGAGTTGTTAGCAACAAGTGTTTACGTTCTCTTTTTCTTTCATGAAGAAGAGATAGTGCTCCAATTCACCACATCCAGAGACTTCAACGATTACGTTACGTAAGTTATGTGAAGAACTTTCCTTCGCCATATATGTCCTCCTGACTGAGGACCAGGTGTTGTGCAGCCATGGAACTTGTGTGGGAGATGGACTACTGTTTCCTCCCCTGTTGTGTGGTGGGCTGCTTATAACTCATGAGGAGTTATACTGTGGAAGCCCCTTTCAAATCGGTTTCTGTGTGTATGTGAACTTTCTGTCTTAAAAGAATGAAGAAACGGATCAGCATGGGGCTCGTTTTCGTCGACTTGTGCCGAACGAAGAAGTCAGTTACTCTCGGCCAACCAGTGACAATGCTATTTTTTTTTCTGTTCTGTATCTAGTAGCTGCAGAGGCGTGTTTTGAAGATCTTGGACTTCACCTAATCCTATGGACATTTCAGGTTCCTTTCCTGATGTTTATCCTTTGTTTTCCTGACTTGTGTAATCCATTCCTTTTCTCTTGGTGGCCAAGCTCCCATTTTAATTTAGCTGTGTTTGTTTTCATTTTATTGACGTATTTGTGATCATCTTTGTTGTTGTTGTTAGAGAATAACATGCCCCTGGACTCATCCTTGGTTAGTTATGCTGTTTATGGAACTGATAAAGATTAAATGTAGGGTGGATCTTATTTGTGTTAATCAGTCACTTTATTCAGATGTAAAATATTTGACAACATTGTTTGCTAATTATTCAATAGGGTCACTTCACAGTTTTACTTAATGGAATAATTAACTTTTTTTGTTATCAACCTTGTACTAACATAATGTTTGGATATGACGTTAAAAATAAACCCTCCCCCCCCCCTAATTAACTTGTTGAAATAGGCTTGACAGTGTAGTGTATGTTCTTTGGTGAGATTTTGATACTGGTGTTGAAATGTTTGTTCAGTTTCACTGGGGAGACATCCCCAATGACATGCTGCGAGGAAGGCAGGCTGAGGGCAGAACTGCTCTGAAGGCTGGATCCTGGGTGTGAGCTGCAGATCACACTTCAAGGACTCTTCTCTCCAGCTTCATCTAGGGCTGATCTGTCCACGGTTCATGCCTCTCCTAGTTGTATGTCGTACGAGTAGTTTTACGATGTGCCAGCCACCATCGATTCTTACAGGAAAGAATTGTTTCCTGGGCTATTTACTAAAATTGTATTATGTATTGGTTTAACTTTTTCAGTTTAGACTTTGAATTTAATTGTTGTGGTAAAACCCAACCTTCGTGCGCTGTAGACATTTAACTTGTAATTTTTTGCCCATTGGTTTTATTCATTGTCAGGAATTTTTTTTATGGCTTGTGGGGCACAAGCCCTTGTAGACCGGGGTAGTTTCACAGTCTGAAAATTTCATTATTTTTTTTCTTAAATTTATTTTACTTTTGTATCTCGTTAGGTTAACGTGTTGGTGTACGTCGCGTTTCCAGGCTCGGCCGGTTGATTTCAACACACGGGTAGTGAAATATAGGTTACTGCGATAGAAGTTTACTGGCACCGCGGCTTTTGCGAAGCTGCGTGGTTTGCGTTTTCTCGCGGGCCGCTGGCCAGGGCTCGCCGAGGGATTGCACCACGTTGTTCCAAAAAACCCGCTGCGCTACGCTAGTCTCTTGTTTGCCGTTCTGTTTGTTCTGCCACGCGAGGCTTTTGTGTACTCGTTTCGAGGACTCTGTCCTTATTAGTGTTGCCATCTTGCATCCGAGTTTGGAAACGAGGACAGAAAACAATCGAGCAGCGCAAGAGGGAGAGGGGGAATCTCGCTCGCGCCTGCGCTGAAGGAACAGCCGACTTCGCTTGTTTTCGTTTTTCCTTGTGGGAAGGGGGGACAGCCAGTTTCCCCGTGGCTAAGTTTTCCCGGTGTTCGTGTTTTTTTTTTTTGGAGTGGCCCAATTTTGTAGTTAAAACCTCCTTCCAGGGAGGGGCCGAGGCTTTTTGCCTGGGGACCTCTCTGGAAGCCGGGTCCACGTCGGTTTGAAACAACTTTTCTTCGCCTCAAGTCAGAGGGTAAGTGGTTGGCCATGGCTCGTTCGCCACGACCATTTCTTGGGCGGTCTTCGTCCCGATTCTAAATTGAATGTTGTAGTATAAAGTAACGTAGTTTTTAGTATGATCTTTTATTTTTTTTTTTACTGTGATTTAAAATGTAAACAGGCGCGGTACCAGGTTGATGCAAGCAGGAATGTGCTGGGTTGTAGCACCATAAATCTGAGTGGGTGCTAATGGCTAGAGGGCAGCCATGTTGTGTAGTATAGCGTAATTAATTAATTAAGCTCTTTGTTTGTTAAATTTTAATTATTAACTAATTTGTTACACATTTTTTTCCATTTTTTTTTGTTGTAATTACTTGTTATCCTAGTAAATAAAATCTGTGCTTGAATGAACTAATCATGTCTCTTTTCAGTACATAAATTATACCCTACACTTCCTGTATAGGGAGAAGACTTGGTCTCGAGTACCATGCCTACCAACGAGCTACAGTACCACCCCCCCCCCCCCCCCCCAATGTTATAGGTTATTTATTGTTTTGTGTATAGGTGTATGCGGGACGTCTGACGGAGGCACGTCATAATATTAAGTAATTTCTTTTTAAAAATGTAATGAATTTTAAAAACTATAAGAGTAGTATATAATAGGGCATCCGAGATCTGGGTTCTGGGTGTGGATTGAAGATTGTCGGTCCGCCGTCTTGGATTGTGACGTCACGACGGCAAAAATTCCTCAAAATTCCTCAAAAATGCCTCAAAATGACTCAAAATTTCCCGTTTTAAGAAAAAAATTCCCGTTTTTCCGAGGGAAAAATTCCCGTTTCGAGGGAAAATTTCCCGTTTTATTCCTTAAAAATCCCAGCGGCTGAAAATTCCTAAAACTGGCTTAAGCATCCTTAACTCAAGCCATCGTTAAGCCATTTATAGGATTATGACCTCACCGCTGCAGTTTCCGTTATGCCCGCCATCTTTAAATTTACTATCCAATTTTAATGAAATTTTTTTTAAATTTATAAAAAAATTCAATTAATAAAATTTTAATAAAAAATATTTAAAAAACATACGTTAACGACACGGAGCTCGGAGTCATCGGTTCGAACCCGGTGAGGGCGAAAAAAAATAAAAATGGCGACCGATCCTTTCACCACGGAAGTCACCTACAGACTAACCTACCACCACCAATAACAAGGTCAACTAGTATGATGTCATGTCCGCCATCTTGTCTTCGTCTGCTGGTAGCCATCATCATCTTGTTATCGTCGGCGAGAGTGCGCTGACGCCATGTTAGTTTAATTCTTATCCGCTAGAGTGCAGTAATAATTTATTATTGCTGTGTCACCCGCCATCTTGTCATTTGGCCGCCATCTTGGAATCGTGTAATTATTTAGCTAGAAATTCGGGAAAAGTTCCAAAATTCATTAAATAAATCACTCATTAATTTACATATTGATTCGATCAGTTTCAGTCCTTGGTTCGATACCCGACGAGAGTAAACAGTCGATCAATCCTCCATGAAAGCTACCTAGACTGATCTATCACCACCAATACCAAGGTATATATCGTCAACTGGTATGACATCATGTCCGCCATCTTGTCTTCATCCACTGGAGACCACCATCTTGTTTTCGTCTGCTAGAGTGTGCCGATATCATGTAGTATAATTATCTGGTCACCACACCTTTGACCTTGACCTTGACCTTGAAATTTGACCTTGACCTTGAAATTTGACCTTGACCTTGAACTTTGACCTTGACCTTGAACTTTGACCTTGACCTTGAACATTGACCTTGACCTTGAAATTTGACCTTGACCTTGAAATTTGACCTTGACCTTGAACTTTGACCTTGACCTTGGAATTAGACCTTGACCTTGATATTTGACCTTGACCTTGAAATTTGAATTTGACCTTGAAATTTTACTTTGTCCTTGAAATTTTACTTTGACCTAGTCGACCATCATGGATCTGACATTTTATGTTCAGTACATGCTACCAGGAGCAACCACCTGCTGGAGTACACCATCTTGTGCGTGTACTCGTATTATAGAGTACATTTCCATCTGGTTAATTTTATTCTAACCCGCTACATTGCAGTAATCATTTATTACCGACGTGCCCCCGCCATCTTGAAATTCGGACGCCATCTTGAAATCATGTAATTATTTAGCTAGAAATGCGGGAAAAATTCCAATAGTCTCCGAAAAAAAAATCAATTAATTTACAAATTGAATCGATGGATCCCTGTCCACAGTTCGATTCTTGACCAGAGACAGTTGTAACTAATTATTAAATAAATGTTAGGTTCTGTTTTCCATTATCTTTCGCGGAGTTTATTAATCATTCACTCTACGAAAATCAACTCAAGTCTTTATACCGGACCAACGAATTAAATCAGTGCCGATTAGCCTATTATGAAAGTCTAATTTTTCAATAATCTGAATAACATATAAGCCGTTCATGTACAAAGCCACACATATAGATCAATTGCCTTCAGTCCATGAGACCGAGTCATGTCATTATCAGACGTATAGGCTAGTCATTTCAGGACCACATGACCTTCGTAATCCATCGTGACATTTTTATACATTCTAAAGGACCAAGTAACCTTGTAAAATATTTTAGTAACACCAAGAGGTGATAAACTAGTAAATATTCAATCACTACATTTTGTACTACGCGCAATCAACAAAAAAGGAAGCACCAACAACGAAAAGACAGCACCACCAACGAAAAGACAGCTCATTTGGAAGCACCGACAACGAAAAGGCAGCACCGCCAACGTAAATACAGCACATTTGGAAGCACCGACAACGAAAAGACAGCAGTGACAACGAAAAGGCAGAACATTTGGAAGCACCGACAACGAAAAGGCAGCACATTTTGGAAGCACCGACAACGAAAAGGCAGCACCGTCATCGTAAAGGCACGGACCGCAAGACCGGGTCATGTCAATATCAGACATAAAGACCATGAACTCAGTACACACAGGAAAAAGGAATGTACACGCAGGAAAAAGAAATGTACACGCAGGAAAACGGAACGTACACGCTGGAAAACGGAACGTACACGCAGGAAAAACGGAACGTACACGCAGGAAAACGGAAGGTACACGCAGGAAAAACGGAACGTACACGCAGGAAAACGGAACGTACACGCAGGAAAACGGAACGTACACACAGGAAAACGGAACGTACACGCAGGAAAACGGAACGTACACGCAGGAAAACGGAACGTACACGCAGGAAAACCGAATTTACACACAGGAAAACAGAATGTACACGCAGGAAAACGGAATTTACACGCAGGAAAACGGAACGTACACGCAGGAAAAACGGAACGTACACGCAGGAAAACGGAACGTACACGCAGGAAAACGGAACGTACACGCAGGAAAACGGAACGTACACGCAGGAAAACGGAATTTACACACAGGAAAACAGAAAGTACACGCAGGAAAACGGAACGTACACGCAGGAAAACGGAACGTACACGCAGGAAAAACGAAACGTACACACAGGAAACGGAACGTACACGCAGGAAACGGAATGATCACAGGCTCCAAAATTCATTGGCTCCAATATTCATTTACTCCAATATACATTTACTCCAATATTCATTGGCTTCAATATTCATTGGCTCCATAAGTCATTGTCACCAACAGTCTTTTGGTTCCAAAAGTCTTTTGGCTCTAAATATATTTGGCTAGAATTCTTCGAGTCTAAGAGACTATGAGGCCACATGGCTACGAGTCTAAAATGATCTAGATATTTACGAGTTATACACGGCTTGCGAGGCTAGAGCTACGAAGCTTCTAGTTCACAAGTTTACGTGACTGCGAGGATACAGGACTACTAGTCTACATGAGTACTTGACTACGAAGCTACTCGTCTACAAGGCTCCAATTGCAGCATCTGTCTTCGTCAGAATTTTCTCTCTTGCTCCAACTGCACCACCACCATTATGTTATAAGATTACATGGATACTTGCTTACGTAGCTTCAAGTCTACGTGGCTCCAATATATCATGACTACGCGACTTCAAGCAATGAGGTTACGAGACTACGTGAATACAAATCTTCAAGTTTACGAGACTGCGAGGCTACAGAGCTACGAAGCCTCTAGAAAAAGAGTTTACGTGACTGCGAGGATAGAGGTCATCAAGTCTACATGAGTACTTGACTACGAAGCTATTTATCTACAAGGCTCCAGTTGCCGTATCTGTCTTCGACGGAATTTTCTCTTTTGTTCCATCTGCACCACCAGCATTATGTTATAAGATTACATGGATACTTGCCTACGTAGCTTCAAGTCTACGAGGCTCCATTACATCATGTCTACGCGACTACGAGCCATGAGGTTACGTGACTACGTGACTACGAATCTTCAAGTTGACGAGACTGCGAGGCTACAGATCTACGAAGCCTCTAGAAAACGAGTTTACGTGTCTGCATGGATACAGGAATACAAGTCTACAAGGCTACAATTACTACATTTGTCTTCGACGGAATTAAGGAGATTTATTAGCAACACCCATATATTTAACATTATAAATACAGTATCTATAATAATTATAAAAACGTTTGAGGTAAAATGCCTGTACATTGAATGAAAGAAAGAAAAAAACATTAAAAATGACTATTTACAGTATTTAGTACTAAAAATTTGTTTTTTTTTCTTTCGAAAAACTAAAAAAAATGTTTATTCCCATATGAACTAAAAAGTAAAAAAAATAATCTTTACATTTAAGTAATTCAACAGCAATAGGATGTATTACAATCCTTTATAAATTATTTTCATATAAGCTTAAAATATAAACAAGTAATAAACAAACAAATAATTTTAATAAAATTATCTGGGGTATTCTCTTATTTCATTGATATCAGTTGTCTTAAATTTTGTATCACTAAAACTATTTGCTTGCGGACATTTCAAGCCACTGATAGTTTAAAGAAACATTACGTTAAAACTTTTCCTGAATACAAAATTTATATTTCTTAGAAATAGAGAATTTTTTTACTTTTTGAGGAATTTTCAGTTAATTTGGAAAAATTACTGCTGGTGGTATCCGATTCACAATTACACTTAAATCTTTATGCTCTAAATAATTTTACTAATATATTTAAAAAATAATGTTATATACTTATAGCCTTAAGATCTTTTAATATAGCAGGCATTGACAAAGATCCCTAGGCGTGGAAGGGGGGGGGGGGAGAAAGGCATCTAGGTCTCCCCCTGGATTTATGAAGCCCGTCACTGAGGGAGCCCACTTGCGCTTGCAAAAGCGTGACTGTGTAACGGATTTGATGTCAAAACTATATCTTATGGAAAATTTACTGTGTATATTTTACGTTTTCTGTTCATAGCATGTAAATAGGCCAAATAGGGATGAATATAACAAACAAGCACGCTATCCCGAGATTACATATGTTGGTTAACGCTGTTGGCTTCACCCTTAACCTGGGACAAAACCAAAAACTTCTGTACCCTCCCAGGGGTCTACTCAGGAGTGCCACACATCAAAATAAATTTAAAAATATTTTTCCAGCATCTGTCTGACCAAACTCGACTCTATTTCTCCTGTGAAGGATGCAAGCAAAGGCAGTAAAAAACTAACATCAAAAACGTAAGGTAGGAAACTCTTAAGAAGTAACTAAAATAATAAAAGTTTTAATCTACTTAATAGCAAATTATTTACACCACAAAATATTAAACCTCTTTACAACAAACGGTATAATGAATCGTGAGCCAAGGGAATCTAACAAACTTACTCTTACATCGAAACTTATAACTTTACAAATAAACCAAACATATAACAAAACAATAAAAATCTACAATTTTAAAAAACCTTATAAAAACTGGCTTTCCAAGATTGATATAAAATTGCCTAAAATTTTATAAAGCACTTTGAGTAAAAGTTGGCTTATGGATTCACTTAAAAAAAATTACATAAATTCTCACTAAAATTCGTAATCCCAGGCATTAAAAATTACCACAAAAACCAATTTCTAAAAAACCACAGCCTCAGTACTCAGCAGCCGCTACTATCACGATCGTGAAAATTTTCAAGGCAATCTCCTCTTTAACCGTTTTATTCACACAGTTATTGTTATTTTTTTAATATACTGCATTCTCTGCGCAGGTTGCCACAGCCGTCATAACATTTCAAGGGAACATCACATTAACTTTATTGGATATTAAATCCTTCCTAATGTAATGCATTCTGGCGACGCATTATACAGTAAGTTATCTATTTGCACGAGTACATAAAAATACTGGTCCGATACGACTTATTTGCTAGCAGTGCAGCGACTATCGCACGCCCGTGCAAGGCGTCATAATAATACCACAGGAATTTCTTGAAAAGAATGCATATGGTAGCCCCGCAATAACTCACTTTAATATACAATAGCCCGAGCTGGCACTGGGTTTTGGGTGTGGATTGTGGATGGGGTCAATGGCCGACAATCCTGACGTCAAAGCATCTTGGATGACCTTAAACTTGACCTTTGACTTTGAACATGCCGGCCATTTTGGATCCGACATTTTGAATTGCGCCATTTTGTTTTTCACCATCTTTCTGCTATCTTGGAATCGAATGCCTTACTCCATAACGTTGCAATTTTTGTCACATACGCTACTTACACAGGGTAATAATTGGGGGCGCGTCGTTTTGCCTAAAATCGTTTTGCCTAATCGTGTTTCTCCACCTTCGTTTTGCCTAAAATTCGTTTTGCCTAAAGTCATTTTGCCTAAAGTCATTTTGCCTAAAGTCATTTTGCCTAAAGTCGTTTTGCCTAAAGTTGTTTTGCCTAAAGTCGTTTTGCCTAAAGTTAGTTGGCCTAAAGTCGTATTGCCTAAAACCATTTTGCCTAAAATCGTTTTGCCTAAAATCGGTTTGCCTAAAAGTCATTTTGCCTAAAGTCGTTTTGCCTAAAATCGTTGTGTCTAAAGTCGTTTTGCCTAAAATTATAATCGCATGCTTAAGTTCCCCTAAAGTCGTTTTGCCTAAAATCGTACTGCCTAAAATTCGTTTTGCCTAAAGTCGTTTTGCCTAATGTCATTTCGCCTAAAGTTGTTTTGCCTAAAGTTTCAGCACTTCGCTTTCTTAAACAGACAGTTAACTTGCCGAGCAGTCGTTTTGCCTAAAATCGTTTTGCCTAAAGTCATTTTGCCTAAAAGTATTTTAGTATATTCTTGCTCCATAAAGTGTGTGTAAATACATTCCAGCCACTTGTAACTCTAGTCGTGGATTCTGGAACTACTACCGAAACATTGTGAGAGGTTCGACATTCTGCCACAAGAGTGGAGGGTGTTCAGTATCGCCTGCATCTTTCAAGGATGAAGGGTAGTTCATTTTTGAGACAACAGGTAGTGTGTCGCTCATCAAGTATCGCCTGCATCTTTCAAGGAAGATGGGTAGTTCGTTTCCGAGACAAATAGATAGTGTGTCGCTCACCATTACTATTTATCGTCTTTTGAGGTTGCTTCCTTCTTCAATATTTGAGCGCAGTTGTCCCATCTACGCAATGCATTCAATGCTGCGGAACGCACCACGCCTATACTAATTACTCGCAAACAAGATCTGTAACAGTGGGGTATTATCACGCGATAAAAGACAAATAATAAATCTACTAATTTTATGTTGTACATTTTGACTGCGAATTAAGTAAACTGAGTAACCAGGCTCTAAATATGCGCTTTTTCGCCATTTTCACAATTTTTTTTCTATGTAAATATATTATACGGAAAATGTAAAACATGACAATTTTCACCTTTCGTGTAAAAAAAATCGTATTACCAAAACATTTATTTACGGAGACACGCATATACGCTTAACTAGGGAAGGCCCTTACGTATAAAGTATTACTGTTTTTGAAGGAATATTATACACTCCTGCGCTATTATTTATAACTTAGGGTAGATACTACGACAGTTTTATTATACTAAAACTGGTAATATTTTTGGAGTCCTAGAAGTATATTTCGTGGTTTAATGTTTCCAGAACAAAAATTTAAATAGAATTTCCTGTATGACTTATTTATATATCATTTCTATAGCTGAGTAATATGTAATAAACACTTTGAAATCAAAGGAAAGAAAGCGATATGGTTAGTGAACGAAACGGAAACTTGTTAAATAAAACATGTTGTTCGGCAACTTAACATTTCATGGAATTATTATTATTTTATATCCACAAGGAGTAGAGGAGTTGTTTGTGGTAATGTTGTTGCCTTTGTATCGCTGTGACGCCTTTACGTTGAACTTCCCCTTCTAAAGATACTGCAAGCCTATAACATTTTGGTTTAATAATTTTTATGAAAATAATCTGAAGACGAGTTTATAAATAACACAAACGTATACAATAAAGTTTACTTCTGCTATGTATGTTTGCTATAATCAATAAATTTTTATTGCGTTAGCAACTTGACTTCACCTAAGCCACTGACAAAACCTGATATATGTTTCAGAAACGGAGTAGCCCTTATTAGCCTACTTTACTCTAAGAAAAGTAGTATAAACTAATATATCGTCTTTAGTCACGCCGGATATCTGTATGTATATTTATATAAAAAAATATTTGTAAAATAATGATAATCGCTAGATAATACGCCTACGTTTAACCAAATGCTATGCAGATCAATACCAGGCACTATGTTTTATACGTTAGGAAAGTGAGTGGAACCACCGCTACTAGCACTACCTCTTGATTGCTGGATGCAATATAATTCAAAATAATGCTTTGTTATAGCACTTTAGAGATTTTTAATTGCGTTTTTCAGGTACTTTTGATAATTTAAAGTCCAAATAAGGCTAGAATAATGGTAATTAATAATCTTTCTTTTGTGTTATACGTAAATTCACAGTAATTTTAGTACACATTTTCTGAATTCACCTCTCGACTTTTCAATGTAAACGAATACGGCGAAACACCTAACTTCATCCACATCCCGCTAGGATCGCTGTTCAAATTAGTTTCCGATACTCTTGCCGAATTTCCGGTATTGCTCTGTATTGTATTTGGTTTACTTCATTCGGCAAAACGTATGATTTTATGATATGTAGTTTTTACTGATTTAAGACGTAATTTTACATAATATTTTATTTTTAATTTAGTCGGAAATTTTTTTTACGTCTGTAATTCGGTTACTCTATGTGATTTAAGTATGTCTGGGTTCCAGGTACTAAGCAATTTAAAGTAACGATGATGTTGTACTTTTACAGTATTTTTTTATTAAATAATTTGTTCCATGCAATCCCTGTTTTCACACATTTACAATGATAGCGTAGTACGCCACCTTGTTTGTAATATGGAGCGAAATAAGTAGGCAGCGTAGCGCGACGCCTGAAGCATTTTATTGTTAAATTTAAGTAATTTGAGTACCTACTAGTAATGCATATCGTCCCAGAACAGTTTTCAGAAATGTGAGCTACATTGTGTAGTAAAAGAAAGTAGTTTTGAAATGGTAATCTATAAATTTATATTAAGAGAATAGATGTGGTTAACCACTTTTAATTATTGTGGTTAGCTTTGCTTAAGCCAGCCTGCCTGAAGAGAATCTACGGTGATTTTTTTAAGAGAATTTAATTTCGGTTTATATTGGATTCATAATTGAGAATATTTTCAAATTAATGAGAGGAGGTTGTATTTGTTTTGCTATGATATTGACGATCCTACCATGTCACAAAAGGTCTGATAGTAATGAGAAGAATTAATTGCTTTAACCTAGCAATATTATAGTCGACTTTATTTTGATTTAAAAACCTTAGATGTTTATATTACTTCTATAATTACGTCACAGAGATTTTTTATTCTGTTAATTGCTATAATACCTGTAAACCTGTGCTATTCGTTTTCTCTCCGATACATTAAAAAGCATTGTAATAAATAAATTGCCATTATATTACATTTATTATTACTGTAAATGGGAGATTTGGTCTTTTCCCTTTAGTATAGCCGTGCGAAGTCGAGTCTATCATCTAGTAATATAATAATATAAAGGTGGAGGTGTTTCAAGTACTATGGCACTAGTTCCCATTTTGAGTAGTCAATGTGTTTAGTGAGTAGGTAAAACTAAGCGAAAGACAAAAATATTACCGTCTGTTAATACAAGTACATATATAGTTATTTAAATATGATAAAGAGCCACTGAACTTCTTTCAACAGAGCCATACGCCAGCGACCGTATGTTACTGCGACGCCATTCAGATTTCACTCTAAATTTCTTTTGAAATTTTGAGGCTAAGTTACAATGTAAACTACGTGGTTTTAGTTTATTTAATCTCCGTCACATTTGTGACTCTGAGTTCTAATATATTTACTTATATTGTATAAAACACTACATATAATAACTTCAACAGTGAAAAAATATGTTGTGATTATTATTTTCCTGTTTATGTATTATCGCTGTTACATATCTTTATATTTTGGTTTTATTTAGCAAGAAAATATTTTAGAACTCTAGTCACAAAAATGTCAAACAAGTTATGATATTTTCAATCCATCACCTCTTATAAGGACCTCGCCAAAATACATAACATTATCTTTTTACTATATATGGACCTTTGAAAAATGCGGAACTGTCATATAGGAGATGCACACTTTTGGATATTACCGAGCACCTATTTTTAATTCTGCATGGCAACGCTTAAAATTAACATTAAATTACGAAGCAATTATTCTTAAGTTATTTACAGGTAGACTTATCAAATCCTTAAGTACTTCATGTTGCACATATGTATTTCCACCAAGCACCCTTCTTACAAAAATTGAAGACACTAATATTAACGTAAGAATATTGTTTTGGTATTTTTAATATTATCTACAACATGTCCAAAGTAATACCATCATCGTTGTCCGCATCACTATTTTATTACATACTCTACTTAGTTTAAATACTAACAAGTGAATATTTAATATTTATAGGAATGAACCGTGTTCTGGTGTAAACACGCATATTGAAATACAGCTTACATTTTAATTCATATTATAATTTATCTGTTTAAAGCAAGCATATGCCGCTTTCAAATTATAACATGTTACAAATTATTGTTAAATAAATTAGATAAGAGAAAAATTTGATCTAAAAATTCAGACACCTGTTTATTTACTAGGCTGAAAGCTATTTTATCTTGTAGAAAATATTGCAGTTGTAACATCTTCAGAATTAATTGTTCACAATGAAATGCATAGGCCTACTTTGGTTTCAGAACAGAGTTTAAAAGCTTGGGAGGTAAGTAGCTCGATTAAAATTTGACGTTGTGGCCCACTCAATATTCGGCGTTGTAGTTATTATAGACTTCAGCGTTGTGGTCAGTTAAGGATTGGCCGTTGAGGGCAATAAATTCATGATTCGGCATTGGGGTCACTTCATTATTCGATTTATAGGTCACTTTATGATTCGGTGTTGAGGTCACTTCGTGATTCGACGTTGATATCACTTCGTGATTTGACGTTTTGGCAAAAGAGGCATTGGAGTTGTTGTTGATTACGGTAAAACTACGTTTTATGATTACATTTTTCGAAAACTTATAAAACATTTTATGTTATTTAATTATTAACTACCATAAAATAGTTTTAAAACCAAACAGTAATTATTATTAATTATTCCATGGTCCCCTTTGTACTGGCACTAGGAGTTGAACAGTAAACCCTGCTAGCAAACCATGGGCACCACAGAGCTATACTAAAACGAAAATAATAATACTTAAATATACGATGGCTGAGTACCCATCAGTTTGGTAGAAATATGCTTGAAGGTTTGTTATTTTGAAAATAAAAGTGTCTTTCTTAAATCAAAACGTAAATGTCGAATACCATATAACTAATTGCATGACTGATTTGACGCGAATCGATTACGTAATGTTAAAAACTAGAAACCCGCTCCGGCTTCGCACGGGTAGCAGAGCACATATGCCTACATAAACGGAAGTTACGATCCTGATCCGGAAAGGAATATGCATGCCAAATTTCAAGTCAATCGGACGTATAGTTTTGGAGATCTCGTGATGGGTCATTGGTATTTCGCTTATATTTATAGATAGAGATACGGAAATTTCGTGCATTCGTTTAGTCGCAAGTTATCATTTAAACCTTCACACTATCACACTTTGTTCACGATTGGACCGCAGTTATTTGGACACGCCCCTCTACGACCGTGAGCCAACTATGCCCAGCCAGGAGTGAAGTAAGCGAATCAGGCAGGGCCAATTGACAAGGACAAAATTGTCCTCGCTAAGAAATCAACCAAATGGAAAGCAAACGCGGGTTGCGCACACCTATGACTTTGAATAATACCCTGAGTCCAGATGAATCTATGAAATTTCCGGGTCTCTATTTATAGATTATGGCATAGTCTTAATTTTTGAGACGAATGATTACAAAATAAGACGAAAATAATACATTGGTGTCACAATTAAAGGTGGTTTAACGTAGATAAATAAACGAAACATTATAGTTGGCCGAAAAGTTTAATATAATTGCCTCATATTATGAAATCTTATAGTGTTGTATTTTGTTGCATTACATGAATACCAAATTTGTCACAAGTAGGCTGTGGAGTTCTCATGTTATGAAGTAAAAGTTTTATATTATATGTTTAAGTATCTTAGAAGCTAGTGAATTAATAAATTTACGTAAATAACAATTTCGTTATAGCACAGTGTACTGGTTGTTAAAATGTGTCAAACATTTCAGGAGATTTGATATTAGCCACAACATTTAAAATAGTTCAATTTTGAAAAAAAAAAAAAAAAAAAGAGAGTGCTTGTTTCTTCTTGTTTCTCATAATGTTATCTTTTCTGTATTATATTTATTTGAAAACTAAATTTGCTGCGAGTATGGCGTATAGCTCCCAAGAAATTAAGTAGGTTAAAATATGTGTAATGTTTCCTGCGATATTATATATGCAGCAACCGAAACGCTGAATAAACAAATACGTATTACTGAAAATGTTTCTAATAACCATATTTTGGAGCCAAACACTTACTTTGGACAGGTATCCGGATTTTCTCCATTGGAAAACACAGGTTAGTCATTCGAGATAGCTACCTATCCGGATTTCAGTAATGGAAAAACTAACACCTTTAAAAATTCTGAAATATGCCTAACCAGAATAAGTTCCCTATACGGATATTTACATCAGTACCAATAAAATGCAGACGCCAGGAAAGGACAGCTGTCCGATTTGTAAAGGTCACTAATTTAGAGTTTCGTGACTTGGTGCCAAATTAAAATAGCCAAATAGGACACTTATCTGGATGTTAACTCACACGCCACAGTTTTCGAGAAATTGTTCGCTTTGATCACATATTGTATTAGGTTATTGCAGATTGTGCCATGTATAAAAAAAGGCGAGCTTTTCGTTAACCGTAAGCGGTAGATTACTAATCCCCTCGGTTTTATTAAAGTTGATTTATAACGCCCCCGAAGTTTTCGTGTTTTGCATTTCCTCGTTCCATGGTGCATTATCCGGAAACTTTGAGATATATCTTCCAATGTTGACGTTACTAGCAATAAACTTGTGCTTCAATTCCATTTTCAAGATTTGTTTAAAAACATTTGGCATTTACATGGGCTAATAGTTGTGAATTTTATGTTTAGGCCTACCTACTTTTTAAAGATGAATCGTCACCTGAATTTCGTCCTCGTGGTTTGTCCTAGTGGTTCGTGTTTTAAAAACAAAATATATTTATTTAAACAGACTCGTGGTTTTCAGAATGACTCGATGTCACAGTGCGGGTTAATGTATCTGGGTACCGTAAAGGCCCTGCTACAATTGACTTGTCCAATGCCATGTCCGTTGGACACAACTCACCTATTGGTCCACGAAACCCTGTGACGTCATATTTCTTGTCCCTTCGTCCCTTGTCCCTTCGTGATCAAGCAATTGGCGATCTTTTATAATTTTGTCCCTTATTGAGTTTTCCCATGCAAGAAAAATAAGTTTGACAACATGCAAAAAATGTAAACAAACATAAATTATTTAAAATTAAAAAAAAAACGTAAAATGTCTACAGAGGATCACAAACCGCGCGGGAAAAATAGTTGTATACAAACAATAAAAACAAAGTGAATTTTGTGATTTGACTATTATATACCGAAATTGTAAATATATCACGTAATTACTTTGCCATTGAAATGTCAGTTTACCGCGCTACCGTTCAAACAGAATAAGCTTGGCAATATTCACATCATCAATATTTTTAAAGAGATTTTGTGGCCTCTAAATATCTACTAGTATTATAATTTTTTTAAAGGGATTTGTGGCCTCCAACTTTTGCAAATGGCCACAACACATTAGACAAATGAAGAAGGAAATATTAAAATGTCGCTCTAAACTACTGCACTCTTGTGTTGGTATTTGAAATGTTTACAATTGGACAACTCGGGACATAACTGTTGTGGCAGCATATTTTCATGAGAGGATGAGACAAAGAGACCAAGAGACATGGCAATTGTAGCAGGGCCTCATTAAAAATAGGTGAAAATTCCAATACTGCATTTATCTGACTGAAATTTCAGAGCATCGGCTATTTTCCGCGATATTCTTTTGGTTTAAAATAATAAATTTTTCGCCCAGACCATTTGCGCAAAATTAATTTCTTTCGTTTAATTTGTATAGGATTCAAGGGTTCAAGTTGTTTCCGTTGTCTCATAAGAATAATGCCCCCTCTACACTTAGCCTGAACGTTCGCGAACGTTCGCGAGTGCCAAGTGTGGAGGGGTGGTTGGCATGTGATGGCTTGTGTTCGTGTTAGTTCGTGGGCGCTCGCCTCGATGTCGTTTTTTTTTGGAACAAGTAAAAGAAAGTTGGGCCAACGCCCGTAATGTGTGCATCTACACTTGGCCTGCAAGCAGTAACCCAAGAACATGCATCGAAGTTATCTTGGTGCTTATATTTTCTTGGTAAACAACACAGAGTAAACTAAAGCTGCCTGCAGTGTACCATAACTACATCAATACTCTTCATAGCAGAAACTTTCAGTTCGTTCGTGTCTGATTAATCTAGTTCGCTTCGGCATTGGGAATCGCGTTTGCAGGCCAAGTGTGGATGCATGGTTCATTGGCATCTGAAAAAATTCGTCTTTGTTCCCATTCGTGTTGGAATTCGAGTTAGCCTGCCAAGTGTAGAGGTAGCATAACATATGCCCGTGTACTTCTGCCCCCTCCTTTTTTTCCACCGCTTTTTCGACACTCCTTTTAGGCCAGCGGCTGTCCTAAGCGCCTGGGTAGATAAAAAAAAAATTAGGAAAATCATAAAAAGTGTAAATAAATTAAATGAGCTTAAATCTAGCACCAAATGTTGTTCTTGATAACGTATGTGGAATTTTGCTCGTCTGCCTCCACTATAACCACAGTTGCTCTTCGGCAATCTCAATTACCAAGAACCGTAATCCCATTTCCTACCTCGTCCATTCCTCTCTCTACTATGGTGATGACATTAATTCTATTCACTTTAGCAATATATAGACATAGAAAATTTGTGCTTACAGATACACCAGTTATGTAATGGGTAGAGACTGGAAAATTTTGCAAGTTCAATTACAGGTCAGCTAGACTTTACCTCACTATGTTCAATGAATGCTCTGCAAGTTTTAAGATGTTGCTGCTCAACTGCATTTCCGTGTTTACACAATCACTCAAAATGAGATTTTATCTAATTGTCTGTTGCGGTATTTGGCATTTGTTCATATGTCTACACAGCGTGCGAAAGAACTGAGATACGCCACTACATTTGCAAACTCAAAATGGTTGTACATGCGTTGAGAGTAAAGATTGCCCTAAAATTAATCCTACTAATATTATAAACGCGAAAGTTTGTAAGTATGGATGAATGGATTTTTGTTACTCTTTCACGTAAAAACTACTGAATGGATTTGAATGAAATTTGGCCCACAGCTAGCTTCTAGCCTGGATTCACACATAGACCCCATATTAATATGAAATTCCATCCCTAAGGGAGTGAAAAAGTGATAATTTAATTTTATAACAGAAATATAACAGAAAAAATCATAGGTCATAGACATGCAAATAGTGAGTGAGTGTCATTTCTCTATGTCTGACACACGATCATACACATAGTAAGGTTTGGCAAATTAATATTTTTCTCCTTGGTGAGACCAGTCCGCTTAGTGGAGCTCGCAGCTGCTAGCAAAATAAAGGCGCTAATAACAGTTTTGTTCTTGACTTCGTAAATAGATAGAGTTGCCTTGGATTTTAAACGCACCATCGTTTGATGCGTTTGTCATGTCTTTAATTTTAGTTTGTTTGTGCCGTATGCGTTCCTATACCATTCGACCGATTGCGATGAAATTTGGTGATTTGTTATGCGCATGCCCATGAAGGTTACTGAGACGGTATAACTATTTTTCAATAGTTGGAGCACGAATCGTGTCAAAAAAATGTGTTTATTTCATTTTATATAGCGGCACTTCGTCTGTTTTTGTTGTATAAGTGCGCACGCATGACACATTTATTTAAATATAAAATGAGAGACAGAGCTAGAGTTATATATATAGAATGAGATAGAGACGGAGAGATAAGTTGAGATAGAGCGAGGTATAGAGAATGAAATGGGTTAGATAAAGAGATATACCTATAGATGTATAGAGCTATATAGAGACATATATAGAATATATAGAGATAGTGGGAAGTATATATATGTAGATATAAAGAGATAAATATAGATAGAGAGATATATAGATGTATATAGATGTAGATAGAGATAAATATAAATAAAGAAATGACTAGATTATTTGTTAATGTGGAACTGCTTCAAACATATTACAAAACAAAACTGAATGAGGCATTGCAATGCAGGTCGAGCATTAGCTAGATAATGGAATCTTTTCAATATTAGTAATCTCTTATTTTTCAGCTTTTTTCTATATTGCTTTATAAAGTCTAAATTACATACAGACCAGGTAAATAACTATAAACTGGCAGAACAACGTCTGTCGGGATCTGAAAGTGATATAAATTAATTTTCACACTTGACATTCAAATTAAGAAGACAATTACTAACTACATCTGATTTCGAAAAAGGTCCCCTTCACCCTGTGTTTAGCCCGGGCAACGCCGGGTATTGCAGCTAGTATATGATATTTCGCGTACCTAGTTATAGGCTGTTATTATTAGTTAATTACTCATATTCACAGAAATGAGCTATATAACTGACCTCAGGTATATCAATTGTAAAATATGTAATAAACATTCAATATACAAGCAATTTTAATCATCGGTAGTATTTTATATAAGTCAAGATAGAACCATGAAGAATCCTATCGTTTAATGAACTTTAAAACATTTATTTTTCAATGCGTATTCAGCCTACCAGATTTTTACGAAAAAGTTTCAAGTAGGCTACCTACGAATAGAAAATAATGAAATTTTCAACTAGGCATGTATAATTATGAATATAAAAATTTACTAAAAAATAAAACACATAGGTACCATAGAAAATCCAGTGTACAATATCATTTTAAAAATTATTATTTTCAGAATATGTATTCCTAAGCACTATAGTAAAATGAAATTAACAAAGGCTGCTATATTTCGCGAAAAAATACATTTCTAATTCATGATTGATGGAATTACGATTTTGACCTTGTAAAAAGTCTAAAAGCGAATCACGAAATTTCGGTGCAAAAGTTACCGATTTCTGATTGGGCTAGAGAAAAAATTAAATTTTCGTGAGCGACAGCAAATATTGGCTAGAGAGACACTGCTGGTATGTGCGTATAGAATTGAAATATAAAGTAAGCTCAAACTGTTTCAGAAAAATATCACGAGATACATAAATAAGTTGACTACACCACAAACATACTATATACCTTAACAGAGCACACATATAATTCACTTATCTCAGTCTCGTAACATATTTAAATTATGGCATGCAGTATGATCGTAGTAACAAGCCTATTATGTTTCATTTCACATTAGATTTATTAATCCTAACAATAAATGTAATTAGTAAAACGATCAGCTTTTAGATTGTAAGATACTTCGCGGTTATTTTACATTACGATAAATCCCATGTGGTATCGCAAAGTAAAATAATGAGGCCAGCCGGCCTGTTAGATATGCGTGTATATAAATAATATATATAATATTCTTTTTTTATTCTTCAAGTCCAAAATTTATTTAACTAAGTTAGGAAAACACATTAACCACCAATTTCTTGCCGTTCGGGTTTATAACGGTGAAATTTTCTAAAACAAGAACATGTAGTCCGAGGTTTCAGTGCGTGTATACAGATTTTCACATAAACGTTTTAGTGCAAGAAGTACTCAATTATGAAAATTAACGAATTTATGTTTATAACAGGGTTTAAAATTAACTTTAGTTAATTTCTACTCACTTAAGTATTCATGTCCAGGGAAACATTATACTATAAAATTTTATTATTAATAAAAATGGTGTTTGTTTGGTTATAGTGTCGTGCTATTTTGTACGATGCTGTCTGCAATTATTTCCATGGATTGCCGAATCTCTGTTGCAATAACAGTTTTTACTAGCACATTCTATTAAATAAATATGCATCATGTGCTACAGCAAAATCATGGATATATATATATATATATATATATATATATATATATATATATGAAAATTAAAATAAAATGTATACCTTCAAACAAAGCTCACATGTCATAAAATAAAATAAGTTCTGCGAATCTAATATATTAAACTGAACTAGTATTATAAACAATTATTACTTATAAATATTATATATATTATATATAATATAATCAATTTACATTTTACGCATATTCATAAAATTACTTTCCTCTGTACTTATACGCAGCCTTGTGACCAGAAATTAAACCAGCGTACTCATTGTTTTAAATATGACTTGTAGTGACACCTGTTATGGTTAAACTGAACTAAATGATCCTTTGCTTGTGCTAAATATGGTGTTACGAGATATACTAATAGTCACGCCATCTATGCGCCAAATGTGAATGAAGTATTATTCTGAATATTTTAGATATTAAATTTATGTATCCGAATGTCGTTTTGCCTAAAGTCGTTTTGCCTAAAGTCGTTTTGCCTAAACTCGCATAGCACCACTCCACATTCTCGGGCAGTGATCAAACCTTACAGTCATTTTGCCTAAATTCTTTCTGCCTAAAGTCGTTTTGCCTAAAATTCTAGGCATCTGTTTAGCTTGCCCTACAGTCATTTTGCCTAAAGTCATTTCGCCTAAAAGTCATTTTGCCTAAAGTCGTTTTGCCTAAAGTCGTTTGGCCTAAAGTTAGTTTGCCTAAAGTCGTTTTGCCTAAAGTCGTTCTGCCTAAAAGTCATTTTGCCTAAAGTCATTTCGCCTAAAGTCGTTTTGCCTAAAGTCATTTTGCCTAAAGAACATTTTAGGCTAAATGACTTTAGGCTAAACGACGTGTACTCTAATAATTATCCGATTTCATTAGGAAAAATTTTAAAATTAATAATGTTTTATATAAAAATCGCCATCTTGAATTATGATGTCACCATTGCAATTTTTGCTATGGATGACATCTTGAAAATCCATGTTTTTATGATAGAAAATCGGGAAGTATCGCAGCCTGCATAGGAGAGTCTTCCATTATAATTATTTTTTTTTGTAAATTTTGTAATAATTACCGGTTTGTTTATCGTTGTACCGCTGAAGACCATTCACCACCGCTATTAGTATGTGACCATGGCAATGAAAGAATTTATCAACAGTCAATGGAGGGCTTTGGGCCTACCAATATCACCACCCTCTGTCCTGGACGTCCTTTGGCCAACACACGACGAGCCACGACAGTCACACATCCTGGGCTCGGCATACGCCAAAAAATTTCGCCTCAACAATCGGATGCCTGCCATCATGCCATAAGTCCAAAGCTCCACCACATGGTTCACCCAACAGTTAAATACCATAAACTATGAACATCGTCATGTACTGCGACGTCAAGGAAACGATGAAGGTGAGACGACGTATCCATGCTGTGCTGTCCGGACCCACGACCGCATTAGGCAAATACGTGTACATTGTTTTACATCTCCGAAGCAAGTACTATTTCATACAGGTCGGACGGCAGTATGTGCTGTACCATGTGTGGTTCTATGCCTCTACTTTAGACGTATTTCCACCCCCATCACATATATAGATAGGTGTCGAGACTGCACACACTATCGGCTTAAATGTGACACGAAAAATCCATACATGACGGTCTTTGACTACGAGGACCCCAATTGTATCGCGAAGTTTTATCACCAAAAAGCAAATTTCCCGTAAGCTTCAGAATTTCATAAACTCTCAAAATGGTAACCACAATGTTAGATACAACGAACAGTGTCACGGAACAAAACATTGGCGATATAATTACAGTGAAACATCACAGTGACGAACGTTTTACACATTCTGTAGTACCAATATGTGTCCGGAGGACAGGAAACACTTATTGCACAAAGCAGACTATTCCACAGCAAAACATGTAAAAAAAATGTATGGTCAAAATAACAAAAAAACTGTATGTGTTCAATGTCTTTAGTACTCAAAGAAATTGTCCAAGTGTTTTATGTAAACTATAAGATAATGTACCATATAAATTGTAATGTAAATAAGTGTCTTCTCTGTATCCAGCCGATATTAGGCAGGGTAATTTTCGCAATTAAAAAATCCTAATGTATGTCATCGTTTTGTCGTCAAACCCTAACACTATACCAAATTAAAACTAAAAAATAACACCCTGATGTAAAATTCAAGTTATGTAATTCATAATTTAAAAATTCAAATTTAATGTAAGTTTTAAAAAATTATATTTACATTTACAATGATCTTAGAAAAACATAATATTTCAATGCAGTCAGTCAGTGCAAAGAGAGAGCTAGAGAGAGAGAGAGAACACGGCTAAAATACGCCGTCAGATGATGGCTGACGAAGCACGCCTGCATTCTGTCAACATCGCGCGGAGGGAAGGAGACAAAGTACAAACGCACGTCCGCTGGCCGGCGGAGCGCTGCTGCTTCTTCCGGGACCTCATGGAGGGGGAAACAGCCATGGCACGGAGATTAGACGGAAATTACAGATTTAAAATCATTTATGCTACACAAAAATTTATTTACACATCGTTTTTATGTATGCATAAACTGTATTTACATAATATTCAAAACATATTTTTTGTTACATAAGACTCCGAACTAATTCATTTGGGTCATACCTATGAACATAATCTTTTTTTTAACAGTTTATAGGTTTAATAGTCCAACCCCTACAATATTCGAAAAAAGTGAATGCTATTATGGGATACCTGAAATGCTCATAATCCTTAAATCTTCGCGAGCTTGGGTCTTTTTTTTTTACGAAAGCTGCGTGTGTGGCTTTTAGCTGTTTATGATATTTACGCGAATCTTCATCCGAATACCATCGTGATTTTTTTTGCAAAACACCATTCGCACAGACAGCGAGTTATATTATTAACATCTTTGCCATTCTCGATATTATCGCCCAGGCAAGAAATGTACTTCCTTCAAACGAAACATTTATTCCTGCGTTTATGCAGGCCATAAGTCCAGTCGCTTATTACAGTCCCAAAAGACTGACAAAAGCGGTCTGAATTCGGACCCCGTGTCATGATGGTTCTACCTCAGAAATCTGCTATGCGGTACTTCCTCCGCGCTGGAATCCTTACTGGTATGATCCGTTTGTTCGATAGAACGCTTACGTTTCGCTGATGACGTAGGCTGTAACTCTTCGTTAACTTAGATTTTAATGCGCTCGTCTTCGCCCCTTATGGCTATGAAACTATCCAGACGAGCACACAAGCGTTTCAATTTCTGTTCCCTGTGAACATCGTCTTTTAATCTATGCTGATTTGCGAGCAAGTACTTGGCGCGAATGGCTTTGATAACCTCTTGCAGAGGTTCAGGTCAATCGATTATTCATCCATCATTACTGAGGAAGCGCTTTTTGTCACCAGACGTGAATAAAGTTTGGCTAGTAAAGACTTTAGGTCGTCGCATATTTGCACATTCAATACTTCGATCATGTCCGAATTGGAGTCCTCCATGCGCTGGACGATGGCTAACATGTAATCTAGTTTTTCGTTTTTCGTTTTTATTTTTTTTTTATTTTTTGAGGGGAAATAAATTAATTTCTTTCATGCTTAGTGTTATTTTAAAACACACAATTTTGCAGTAAAATTTGACACTTTTATGATAATTCATATACATTTTACATTTTATGCTACGTATATTCCCATTAATAAATATTAGAAAAAATATAATACAACTAATTTATAGAGATACCGATAGAACTGTTCATTAACGTAATGCCTCAGAGCCACAGGTGTCAATGTCAGGTCCCTGCATTTAAAAATTTTACAATGGTGTTTCTAGTAAAATTACCCTGTAACCTGTTCACTGCCCTTCTCATACAGAAATTTTACACGGTCAAGATTGCTTCTTCAGCTATGATTTTCATGGATTCGTGTTTTTCATTGTCGTTCATAACATTTACCGCAATATCAACATTATTACTACGGCAAACTATAATTTCCGATACTATAGATAAGGTTTACGTTGCATCACCACCACAGATGGAGAAACAGCAGCTGATTTCAATAAGTTTTTAGAAGCCTCGTTATATGATGACGTAGTTGTTATAGTTGTTTAAAATCCTTTGCAACTTCAAGCATTTCCTTAATGTACAGCTTGCAAATGAACGTTTCTTCTACAGTGTCTAGTCAACTTTGAGAAATGTACATCACATTTGTTCCATGGGAATGTCGCACGATTATCGTTCTTTCTGCATGCATGGTTTTCATGACTTCTTATATTTATTGATATTTTAAACTTTTGTCACAGTAACTGAACAGATAACGCCCACTAGACCCTGGGTAATTAAAGGCTCGAAAAGAATAATACTTCCAATGTTCATTGCTGTAGGCTTAGTCACGACTGACGCACGAGCTGGAGATTTCACTGTAGACGATGACAGAACAGCTGTACTTGATGACAAAAAAGGCTAGATAGTGGCAACTGATGCAGGAGATAATAATTCTGCTAATTTTGACACCGTGGTAATCAAACAAGTGGACCTATAATTTTCCTGGATGGTTGAAAACTATCACTTTCGTTTTTTTCCCACTACGATGGAAAAAACTGTAATTTAAACTTGTCATTTATTAATTCATCTAGGGATTCTAAAATTTCGTTGGGTAGTTTCTTAAGGATTACCACCTGAATGTCATTGCTTTCTTGTGCCTTACATGTTTTTTATATGCTTGATAGCCTGTTTAACTTCTTGTGATTGAGTTAAATACAATTCTGGAATTAAAGGCTGATTAATTTGAATTCTAAGGTTTATATGTACCTATATATATTCTAGATAAGGTTGAAAGGCTTGTTCGTGGTATTTGCGAAAGCTTGTGCCTTTTCTATTGGTTTAAATGCAACTGTAGTGTGGGTTTTTAGTGAAGGTATTTTATTAAATCTTACAGAGAAACCAGTTTCTCATACTTAAGGTGCTACTATCTTGCACCTGGAACTGGAAAACCTTTGCCTCCCACTGGCCTTCCCTCTATAGAGTTATTTCATTGGAAATTATTCTTTGTAATTCATTAATGCGCGTTTTAAAGTCGCGCTGACTACTTCTAGTGTATATCTATTTTTTGAGAAATTAAATCCATAATATATTCGAGCAGTTCATCCTACATAAACTTAACCTCCTTCTCTGGAAAGCGAGAATTCTTATACATCGAGATTGTACCTTAGTTCTTCACTATTATGGGTTGGCATGGGGAGAGCATAAATTTGATCATTTTTTCTAGCCAAGTTTCTTTGCAAACAAGAGCTGTTGGGTGTGTTGCTCCGACAGTTCCAATCATTGTGTTTGGCATAATATTGTACCATCAAACATTTGGTAGATAATCGTAGTAAATAAAAATCAGTTCATTACTTCTTTTTTTTCTGAAATTCGGTATGATCATTCAGATACCCTATAGGATGGACACTTAAGCCGAAGGCATGAGAACATTAAATTTATATTAATAAAATAATTTTTAAATTCATTATTCTGCTATCTCCAAGTCTATGCGATTTGTAAAATGTATTTCTTTACAGATATGGGCCCTTTAAAAAAGAATCACCAAGCCTGCAAGACTACTTTTAATTTAGGCCGAAAATTTGAGAATACATTAATTTTGAACGGAACATTGCATCCATACATAAATTTTTCTGATCACAATTTTTGAAACTTTTGTCACTTGTAACAATATAAAATTTGGGATACTTTAATTATAAAATGAATAAATAAAAAAATAATCAACAAACGGGCGATCCTTTAAATATTTACTTTTATTTTACTTACATCACGATCTTTTAAGAATTTGATTGAATATCCTTACAAGATTATCATTATTACTAAATACATAAATGAATAGTTGTATAAGCTGCATACTTGCTATGACAACTGGCCAGCAGCAGAGGAGAACATCCTCGTGCTGTAGAATTTATGGGTGGGCTGGCTCTCGAACAGCAGTCGAGCCCAGAAATGTCCACAAGGGATGAAAATTGTACAGGCTGGCTGGGCCACAAAGCTCATACAAGGAAGACAAAAGTGAGAAATGTCAGAGATTTGAATACACGAGTACATACACCCACTGTAAAAAAAATATAAATGGCACGTAAGGAAAAATAATAACAACAAAAACAATCCACAAAAGGTTTAAAAAAGTTGACTTCACCTTACTAATTATGTTGGTGTTATATGGCACGCGAGCATGTTGGTAGGGGCGGTAATCTGAAATTTGGTGTAGAGTCTCCAGGATAAACTTTGTTCACTTTAACACTAACTGGCTACATGCAAAATTGGAAACTTTCACTGGAAACTATCATTATCACACGGAAGAAGACCACTTATGAAAATCAGTGACCAAATGGAGAATAAGTGCCGAAAGCAGGTGGGTCCACGAAGGTGGCTCAAGGGCCTGGTGGAAGGATACTGGAATTCGCCAACTGGCAAGAGCTATTTCTTTGTGCAGAGGAGGTCTAGAAAGAGGGGGCAGGCTAGCCAAGA
This sequence comes from Bacillus rossius redtenbacheri, assembly GCF_032445375.1. Classification (NCBI taxonomy): domain Eukaryota; kingdom Metazoa; phylum Arthropoda; class Insecta; order Phasmatodea; family Bacillidae; genus Bacillus; species Bacillus rossius. Next base: position 67,313,063 of record NC_086331.1, read on the forward strand.
ATTGGGCCGACCACCCTATAAGTGGTACTCATGTGTAGAAGAACAGGGGAACTATGCAGTCCACTTAGTTAGGATAGGGGCCAAAGGATGGCAGGCAATGTCGAAGGTTATGCATCAGGGTATATAGAGAGTGTCAAAAAATGGCCTAAATTTTGGGAGGGAGCTATATTCTAAGGGACGGGGCCTCAAGAGGCGTCACTCCCAGCAGCAACTCAGAAGACTACAGTATTAGGGGTAAACTATAGTTCTTGTAGTATCCAACAGTTGTGTTGTGAAGGGAGTGCCACAGACATGGATAAGTAGGTGGGGCCAGGCCAAAAACAACGGGGTGATGATGCCCCACATAGTGTTCTTGGGACAACAGCAAATAGGCAAAAAGGGGAGACAGGGTTCAGGTCGGGGCAAAGGTAGCATGCTCCTGGGCACGAACAGTAAGCGTGAAGAAAACTTCAACTTATGACCACGGTACTCGGCCACGTACATAACCATACAAAAGGCAATGCATGTATGTATGTGGTAGGAGGCCCCCATAATTGTGATAGCGCAGTAAGGAAACAGAATGAACAAGTAGCGTGGCTACTGAGTGCTAGATTAAAGGCCTAGTGCTATTAGGCTGGTTGCCCTAGCTAATAAAAATTAAAGGTCCCTATGAATTAAAAAAAAATATCCACCATAAAGAAGTAATAAAATAAGCTAAAGAAAAATATATGGTAATCAAGTTGACTAATGTCAATAAGTGGCACATACACCCTTACTGAAATACAGAGCATTGGCTTTAGTCAGGAAAAATAATTTTAAGCATTGAATTTTTTTTAAATTGAACATACTGGATTATTGATAATTTAGGCAATATATATTGCTCAGGAGGAAATAAATAAAGTGGTTCTCGATGTAGAACATGGTGTCGATTCACAAAATGGACCCAATGAGGGAGGTTAAAAAATACTGAGGGAGAAATGAAACTGTTTCCTTGAGATCACAGTGGAAAATGTGGTTTACATTCCTGTATCTGGGTATAACACCTCTGTACATGAGTCTTCCCATATAAAAAAAAATTGCTAAGGGACTCAGCCCGCACTTTCTGGAACTAGAGAAACCAAGTAAAATTTAATGCTTATCGAAACGGCAAAGCGTAACTTTAGACTGAGAAACGATAGTTTATTTCCTCCTCAGCAATATAGATCGCGCAAATCATCTATAATCCAGTTTGTTCAATTTAAAAAAATTTCAATATCTATTTTTTTTCTTGACTAAAGGCAATTCTCTGCATTTCATGCAGGGGTGTATGTGTCACTCATTGACACCAGTCAACTAGTTTAGAATATATTTTTCTTTAGCTAATTTTATTAATTACTTTTTAGGTGAACATTGAAACTGGTTGTCCACGCTCTAAAGGGTGATCAGTCCATCCAAGCTGAAAAAGTGATACCTATGATGAAAATCCCCAAAGCTAGATTAAGTAAGAAAACCCAAAAGATCAAAAATCATTTATAAAAGTCACAAGGATGGAAAAAAATACTTAAAGATTTAGTAACTTCAGCCATAATCACTTTTATTGGTTCAAGATGATTATAAACGTTTTAAATATTTCTATTAATATTAGCACTCATATTTTAAACACTAAGAAAAATATAAAATCATGACAAATCATATTATTATTCTAGAGGGACAACTACCTTTAAGTGAGCAATCGGAATTTCTATGGCAGGCATTAGAATTACCACTGCCTGAGAGGGGATTCGAACAAAGATATTCCAAAGGTTAGTGGTGGGAATGGGACCCAGAGAACACCCAGTACAGGTCATGAAATATTTCGCCATCTGAAAGTCCAAAATTTCAATCAATATAAAATTTCTGTATAATTATAATGGCAAAAGCGACTACTAATTTTGGGGAGTGTGCAAAAGAAAAATGTAAAATATTGAAATTTTTGTCTACCAAGGTGTACAAGCTACAGTGCGAAAAGTTTCGGTACAGAGTTGTACATAACTTTATAAAGAATTATTTTTAACAAATTAGTAAAAGGAAGAAAATTTTATAAACACATCATTTCAGAGTTTTAAATTAAAATTCAATGTTAATAGTTTGAATCATAAACCATAATCACCAATACAATTATTTTTTTTTTACTCTTAAAGTTATTGATTTTGTAAAATACATTTTAACAATGTAAACTCTTAAGAGTAATGTTGTCAAATGTTATTAAATTATTTGGGATGTCAAGCAGATGTTAAAGTGTGATCTGTGTTTAAACAAAAATTACCTGTTCAACCAGCATAGTTTTGACGAGGAAACGTAGAACAAAAGTGAAATGTAAAGAAACTAGTAAAACTGTGTTAAATTAGTGTACGTAACGGACTTTGGCAAAATAGAATAATAGTCAATATTTCAATGGTTCATAAACTTATGCATCAAATTTAACTAACAGCTTTGTTGCTAGTAAAAATGAGACATTAAATCAATGGACTTAAATGCTGTATAAAGAAATCACAGTTTAGTTTACAGTTTATGCGTTGCGCCAAACTGTAGGTAAATTTGAGTCCTTAGTCGTAAATGCACTTACCAACCGGTTATCCCAGCTAGCACGCCACTGAATGTGTGAGAGGAAAAGTTTGATTGTTACTATTGAATATAATATTGTGTGTATTGTGTTTTCCTGGTATCTCTGCATTAAAGTTACTTTTTATTTCAATACGGTTCCATCTATACTTTAATAAAAAACAAATGATATGATATTTTAATTTTATTTAAATATTATTTTTGACTGAAGGTTCTTAATGCGGCTAATTGAAAGATGATTACCATGCATATATTCGTTCTAGACCTTGATATGCTAGAGGACAACCGTAGTTCATAACTTTTCTAATCTGAGTAATGTGGGAGGACACACAATAAAATAATTCCGGAACTAGCAGCTGTAGTCGGGAGGAAATCTTCTGCCCTTCGCTCTGGACTTCTAGGTGGTATGCAGCAACACTGAAAACGGGAGGGCTCTACTGTTACTGCAAACTTCAGCCATTACGATGCTATCAGGAACTGTAGCGAAGATCGGCATCCCTCTGGCCCTGTAAAGTCAGTTAGTAAATTTGGTCTCGCCAAACGTCGTTAAAGTTCGTTGTAAGATGCTGCAAACTCCGTCATGAAGCACAAAATGTTCGAAAACGAAAGACAATGAAGCGTCTCACTAAGTCATAAAACTTCTTACTTACTGACGTGCAGAGTCATAAAAAACTATTCAAAAACAATAATAAATAATAAAACCAAAACTGTAAACCATATGACTGGTTACAATGCTCAAAAAACATGTCAGTGTCAGCTTAGAAAATGCAAGTAAAATTCGACCTATATATACAACATTTAATTTTTAAAAACATTTGTCAATGGCACCAGTGAATACACTTTTTTGGTTGATCACAAAGACAATAAAAAAGAAGACACATTGATGGGTAAAAGTATTCAAAGAGTACAGTAACATGAGAAAAAAATAGTATGTTTACATTGACTGCAAACCAACGTAAACAGTTGGAGGTAAAATCTATCATTAATAAAATTAGGATATCCTATGTCAATGTTGAAGCAATTAATTACTAAGAAATGTTAATAAAAATTAAAATAAAAACATTGCTAAATATATTTTAAAATATGAATAACACTTTTAAATTACTAAATTGCTAAATACTTAGAATGTACAAAAGGCTGGTTGTAACCGAATTAGACATAACAAAAGTATCTTGTATTATGTATTTTAAGTGGTTTCAATATATTACATTCATTATAATTTTTTTATCTGCACTTAAACTTTAATGCAAGTGAGAAATTATAACATGGAGTACAATGTGAATCAAAAGTAAGAGGTAAATGCGAATGCATACATGTTTGTTTACAACTATGACACATGTGCACATACCATGTGAGAGCAACCGGGCATGTGTCGTTTTGCCTAAAGGCGTTTTTCCTAATTTTAGGTAAAACGCGATTTAGGCGAAATGCCGTCAGGCAAAACGCCGTTAGGCAAATCGCCGATAGGCAAAATGCCGTTAGGCAAATCGCCCTTAGGCAAAACGCCGTTAGGCAAATCGCAGTTAGGCAAACCGCTGATAGAAAAAATGCCATTAGGTAAGGTAAGGTTAGGTTAGCTTAGGTTAGGTTAGGTTAGCTTAGGTTAGGTTAGGTTAGGTTAGCTTAGCTTAGGTTAGCTTAGGTTAGGTTAGGTTAGGTTAGGCTAGGTTAGGTTAGGTTAGGTTAGGCAAATCGGAGTTAGGCAAAACGCCATTAGGCATAACGCCGTTAGGCAAATCGCCATTAGGCAAAACGCCTTTAGGCGAAATTACTTTAGGCAAATCGCCGTAACGAATTCATGTTTAGGCAAATCGCCGTCAGGCAAATCGCCTGTTACTCGAGCAACCAATAGGGTAGGGAGTTCTCGCAAGATTTGTGGCCTTGACACATGCGTAGTTGGGCAGAGCGTAGGTGCTGAATGCCACCCCAAACTCACAGCTGGGAGGAAGTGAGAACGAAAACACAAACACGACAGTGCCTGAAAGGACACAGTAAACAAAATTAACACTTAAGAAAAACTTTTGAAGTATGAGTGATTAAAGGCTTCAAATTAAGACAAGGATTTACTTTGAATTTAAACAATACATGGACCTTAAATTTTGTTTTTAGAATAATATTATTTATTTCTATAAACATGTTTTATCTGGTCCAAAAATCTAATGCAGTAAGAAATTGCATATTGTGGTGAGCCATATTTTAAAATGGCTCGAAGACCACGTGGAATGTGTACGTGTGTTTACAAACACACGGAGTGAGTGCAGCCAGAAGACACTGAATTTTATCGCACCTGCCCAAGGGCATATAGAGTGGCAATGGTTGTGTAATACCCCAAGTGTCTTAAAGAATTATTAAATAAGTAGGTAAAAAGATTTGGAAACTCTGAAAACTGGGGCCCACAATTAATAGCTATCAAAAGTCAACATCAGAGGCATAACTAGGAGTAAACAAAGAAAATTTAGTGACTTCCTACGAACACTTGGGAGAAAAAGGATCGTTCTTATAGATTAATTAAATAAAAACAACAGTTACGTCTATAGACTTCCTTATTATATTAATCATTGTTCTTTCTTTTTTTATAGATTAAATTTTCGTTTGTAACATTTGTGTTTCATTGATAAGTGATCTTACATAAATTCCTCACAATTACACTTATTATATTATATACTTTAACTTTATTTACGAGAGCGCCGGCCCTAAATGTTTAACAATATTAACATTTTAAAGAAATGAATGAAATTAACATCGCTAACATTACAGGTTGTACATATAGTCCTTGCAAAACATCATATGAATTTCCTCTTCTCGAACTGCTTTAACTGTCCGCTGTCTTAACTGGGTTAGACTATTTTTGAGTTCGTAAAGAAAATGATAGAATGATGTGGGTATCACCCGGGGCTGTAGGTTGACGGTGATCGAGGTAGTAGGCCTAAAGATGGTGGATTCTGCTCAGGATCCGACTCTAGAGGTTCTGGCAGAGGATTTTGGTTGCCCCAAACTTGGAACCCTGTCAGAACCGGGTTTTGATCCTGGCGCTCAGGAGAGGGCGTCTCGTCTCGGAAAACCCGAACCACGATGCGCGGTAGACACGGAAGTTTTCATGATTAAGAAAATATATATATAAAAAAATACTAAGTTTCTCTACTTTTTTTAAACTACTGACTGGTTAATATAAATTTTCCAGATAGGGACTTCATCCCTATAGTCTGAGAAGACTACATAATACAAGAATCGATGCCGATAATTCGCCGAAGATCGGAGCTACAAGAGGTACCAGTCAGCCAGGAGGCGCGCACCGAAGTCCCTTCAGCGCGGGATATCGTCAGTATATCATGAGCGTGGGATCTCTAGAGAATGGGAGGGGTTAAGATCTGAGCCGAAAATTACCGAGCCCACCCGAAAGTGTTCGGCATAAAAAAATAGATCTTACTGGAGTGACTGCGCGACTTAGGTGCTATATTTTGGTGGCGAGAAGAAGCACAAAGAAATCGACTATTGGCCGACGAGTGTGTCACTGCTAGGGGTTTATGGGGCCACCAGTGTTGCCACCTAGCGGCCCGATATCTAAGGATGAGAAAGTTTGTCGTTACCTCCGCGCGAACGCGCTAGTGTCGGTGCTTCCGACGCCCACAAGTGGCATTAGTGACCATAGCCGTCGTTAAAGACCAGAATCGTATCTGCGGCTGTCAAGCCTGAGATGGCCTTGAATTCGGTTACCGTCCCCAGGAGTTCACAAGCGGTCATCGCTCCTGGCTTCAATCCTGAGAATAAAGGGTGGGGGAGCAGGGGGGATGCCTAAAAAAACGCATGGTCTGTGGGACACAAGGCCCACGGGATGCTCCCGTCGTGTCTTGCTGCTAGTGAACCTTATACCGATTCGTGGCAGAGTTAGCAGGGCTCAGCACTGCTCCACAAGCTGCTGTACGCAGAATTAGTCATGCGAAGAAATTAAGTTACCGGCCTACGACGTGCCTATAGGCGGGAGAAATATTAGCCAGACTGCTAACCTAGCATTATGCTGGGGAAAAAATCAGCTCTCCTCTGAGAACAGAGGCTGAGGACCAGGTCGTAAAGATATAAGATAAGTAAAAAAAATAAATAAATTTTCAAAAATATTTCAGATAACAAAATTTTAAATAAAACGTGCCTAAATCCCTAATTTCCGGCACATACTCCACCGCGTTAAAGCGGAGCTTAGGGGAAAGCAAAAACAAAACACCAAAAACTTCAGTAGGACGAGTTACTAGGTTCGCCTGTATCCTACTACTTACATGCTAACACACAAAAAAAAAAGATTAAACACTCTTATGAACTAATGTACACATTCTTAATGACTAACATGATTAAATTCATTAACTTAAATAAACTGATTAACTTAAGTGGCCACTTAAACTAACGCCTTCTTATATTAGGTTTCCTACAAACTAGTACCATAGATTTTTATTGTTACTTAATGTTACTCCCTAGGTTTAGTTTATTTTTTTTTAGTCAAACACCTGCTTGTGTCTATAATATATATATATATTTTGGCATGCCAAGGCTTAGAGAAAGTAATCGCTCCTATTTTAAATTCGGATGCACTTTCTTAAGGTGGGAGATGTGCGCTCGTGTCACATACTCTCCGGAACTGGGGTCGGCTAGACTCACGGTCACTGGGGTTAGAAATCGTTGGATCTGTAATGGTCCAGTCCAGCGATACGATAACTTGGCCGATCACTATCAATGGCCTTACTCTGCGGGTGTGCTTTGCACATTACCGTGTCACTTACCCTGTAGGGGTAAGGGGAGCGGTACTTATTGTACCTTCTCTGACTTGTTTGGTGAGCAAAATTTAAATTCCTGCGCGCCTTTCTCCAAATCTCCGCGATGTCCTTGGGATCATCCAGCATTAGGTCTTCATGAAACCAAAGATTGGAAAGGGGTGTGTTTGGCTTATAAGTAAACATTATCTCAAATGGGGTGGATTTGTGTCCTTCATGTCGGGCATAATTAAATGCCATCTGTAACCACACCAAATTACTGTCCCATTTTTCCTGCGCATTCGCGTGGAACGCTATGAGCGCCGAACGAAGATTTCTATTAAATCTCTTCGCATGCGAGGTTATCGGGTAGTATGGCGATGTCCTCACATGCTGTATACCATGCGAGAAACACATGTTCTTGAAAGTTCTGGATGTAAATTGTGTTCCGTTGTCAGATACAATTATGTTTGGTAACCCTGAAGTTTTAAAAATGTGATTTTGTAATGCACGCACAGTGGTGTCAGCTGTAGCCTTACGGAGTGGGATAAGCCAAACAAATTTCGAAAAAGCATCTATGCCCACAAGAAGCATAGAGTGTCCAGATTTGGATCGAGGAAATGGCCCTACAAAATCAATAATAAGTTTTTGCATAGGTCTTTCTTCTACTTCTGAGGCAAGAAAACCGTACTGTGTATTTTGTGCAGGTTTACTTAGTGCACATAGCTTACATAACTTAACTCGCTGTGTAATGTCCCGGTGAATTCATTCCCAAATAAAATGGCGTCGGATAACTTGAATGGTTTTATAAATGCCTGAATGGGCACCGAGAGTCGAACTATGGTAATATGTGAAAATCATATCACGCAGATTTTGTGGAAGAACAATTTTAAGGTGCCTTGACTGTTGTGTACGTTTTTGTAGGAGACCTTTAGCTAACTTATAAAATTTCGGAGCTGTACCAGCTTTAACTTGTTCAATTATTTTTGTCAAATATGGGTCGGATTGTTGATGTGTTTGTATGTCCTGAAAAGCTAAGGGTAAATCGGTTAGGAGTGCCTGACACGAAATCTGAGGTTCCTCCTGAGATATTGTTTCGGAGGGGTTCTCGAACATTCGAGAAAGTGTGTCAGCCACAATGTTTTGAGTACCGCGAATATGTTGAATATTAAATTTGAGAGAAGAAATTTTGGTGATCCACCTTCCAAGTTTTCCTAATTGTTTAGGGTGGGCTAACAGCCAGGCGAGTGCCTGATTATTAGTTTCCAATAGAAATTCCCTATGTTCTAGAAACTGTCGGAATTTATCGATACCAAACACTGCTGCTAAACATTCCAATTCATACACTGAAGATGCTTTCCTTTCCTGAAAAGTTAATGTACGTGAGGCAAAGGCAATGGGTTGCCTGGCACCATCTATTTCCTGTGACAATACCGCCCCTATAGCAACACTTGAGGCGTCTGTTTGTAAAATAAAGGGTTTACTAAAATCTGCCATGCGCAGAACAGGTGGATTCGCTATGGCTTCCTTAAAAAAATTAAATGCCTTGTCTTGTTCAGGACCCCAAATATATTGTGTATTTTTCTTACGTAATGCGTTCAAAGGCGCCGCATGCTCGGCGAAATTTGGTATGTATTTGGCATAAAAATTAGCCATGCCAATAAAACGAGCTATGCCCTTTGTGTCTTTAGGTGGTTTGAATTCCCTGATCGCCTCTGTTCGTTCTGGATCAATTGTAACACCCTTGTGTGATACCAAATGTCCAAGGAAAGAAATTTCGGAAGCAGCAAATTTTATTTTTTTTGTATTTACAGTGAGACCTGCCTTGCGCAGTCTTTCAAGGACAAGAGTCAGATGCTGGATGTGTTCCTCAAAACTTTCTGAATAAATTACAAGATCATCTAAATAATTGTAAACCAATTTCAATTTAAAATCTCCTACTACTTGTTCAAGAAGTCGTGTGAGTACTTGAGCACCTGTGGCCAAGCCAAAAGGTACCAAATTATACTGGTAAATATTCCAAGGTACGCAAAATGCGGTAATAGGTTTTGAGTAGTCTTGTGTGAGAGGGATCTGATGGCACGCCGAATTCAGGTCGAACACACTGAAATACCTGGCCTTACTAAACCAATGAAAGGCCGAGTTCAAATCTGGGAGGGGTGTTTGCGGTATTTTAATCTGTTTATTCAGTTTCCGATAATCAGTGACGAAACGTTGTTCCGTGCCCTTGGGCACTAGAAATGTAGGACTGAAAGGATAATTAGAAGGTTCTATTACCTTATTATCTAGCATTTTCTGTACATGTTTTCTCATAATTTCCATTTTAGGACGTAAAAGTTGATAAGGGTGACTTTTGACTGGCGTGGTATCAGTCAATTAAATTTGATATTCAATTAGATTAGATCGACCTAATTTCTTAGTTAGCACATCAGAAAATTCATTACACAAATTTTGAATAGCAACTTGTTTACTGGGCTCGAGATAATCCAGGGACAAAGAATTTCTCTCGTCAGTGTTGGTAGAAACATTAGTAACTTGTCCTGACCTTTTATTTTCAGGTTCCACGAATGATATGACAAGATTTTTATTAAATTTAAATACAAAATTTCCTGCTTGTAGATCAATACCTGTTTTAGCCTAGGATAAGCTGCGTGGCTAAGTTTTCTGCCACAAGAAAAGGAAAATTCCAAGTGAATAATTATATCCTGATTTTCACTATAGCCACTTTGGATATACTAATTGGTTCGTCCGCTGCAGTAAAACAGCGTACATCCGTGACTTCTGTTTTCAGAACCTGCTTGTTATTCTGTAATTCCCTAAACAAATCGCCTGAAATAAAATTACGAGTAGCTCCTGTATCAATCAGACCAATAATTTGATTTTTGCCAAACATTGCTTTAGTTTATGGTAATACAGTTCGGACGTGACCGAAAATGTTGTGACACTTACGTTTTCCCTTGTAAGTCAGACTAACACACGTTTTACAAATTCTTGTGAATTTCTCAGAATTTTCTTTATGATTAATTTGCTGTGTTAAGATCCTCTGTTTGTGTTTTCTGTCTTTTTCTTTGTATTTCTTTCGTTTATTTTTGTTGTGTTTTTGTTTTCTCGTGTTATGCCTTTTTTGATTTTAATTTTGATTTTGTGATTCGTTAGTATGCACATTATGAACAGAAAAATTCCTCTCGGATGAAGTTTTAGGTGGACTAGGTAGAAATTTGCCTGGCCACCGGCTTAAGCGTTTTTTTGTCTTGTTGAAATTTGGTTTGAAATTTTTGTGTTTATATTGCTCAATGTAATGTCCCGTTTGCTTGCAATAATTACAGAAAGGTGTTTGTTGTTGTATGTTCTTGTTTGAACCATACTTATTATTTCTGTAGTAGTTTGTTTTCTGTTGTGGGTGGCTATTCTGTTGTTTCGTGTATGGAAAACTATTTGCAGTTTCTGCCTGAGAATCATGCTTATCCACGGACTTCGCTGACCTGTGTCTCTGAGTGTCTGCGTATTCCTAACTCATGGCCTGTATACAGAGTTGATCTAGTTCTACAAAACTCCGTGGCCTAGCCTGGAAAACAGCGCGTGAGCGCTCTGCCTGATTTAGTCCGTCTACTATGCAGCTAACTACTTCGCTCTCTGATACGCCCAATCTAAGAACAGCCGCGGCTTCTCTGATTGATGCTACATAGTGCGGCAATCCTTCATTACTTTGCTGTAGCCTGTTGTACCATTCCAAACGGTAATTAGTCAAAAGTCTGGCAGGTATAAAAAATTCAAAATTTCTTCGTGGTATTTATCAAAAAAGTAACTTTTTTTCTATTGCTTGACTCGTTCTTTCACTCAGTGGTGGTTGGGTGTAGGGAAAAACTATCTCCAACAACTGTTTGTCAGGAATGCCCCCTTTCTCTCTGATTTTAAGTAAGTGCCTTATGAATTCGATTAATTTATCTGGGTCAAGACCACATGTTTGTGGAAAACCAACAAGTAATCTCTCGACTGGATGGGCAATTTTCCCATAACAGCTATACTCAGCCGCCCTTGGCGTAACTGGTAATGTTGTTTCTTGTTGATTCTGCGTTGATGGCGGAGGTGCGGGTGAAGGATGTGCAATTTTCGCGGTGGGGATGGTAGTGATCGGAGTTCCTTGCCCGGATGTCAATAAAGAATGAAACTGGGAATATGGATTAAAATATGACTGGTTTGTGGCGAATGTGAAAAACTAATTTTTCTGTTGTAACCAGTACGACTGTTTACAGTTATATTATTATTTTGATTATGATTGTAACATTAATTGTAGGCCTATATTTGATAAGTTGATCTTATGTATTTAATTATTTTATTGTAAAGAGGACAACCAAAGTTTAACATATATCACACATCTAATTGCCAGAGTCAACACACCTTTTAACTTCAGGGTCATCTAAGCATTATTCTTTGGAAACTTTATTCATTTGCCTTAGTTCAGCACTCTTACACGCTAATATCCAAGTTTTATTTCACTATGCAGTTAATTTGGTTTTCTGATGGTCTTATAGCTCCTTGGTTGCTAGGGACGGAAAATAAATAGTTAGAAGGAAGAAGAAAGGGGAGACGCTATCGCCATCTTGCAGCAGGAAGACGTTTCTCGGACTGGGGCGAACCAAAGCCTTGGTTGCCACCCGAGGAATTGACAATTCGCGTCATCCGCGGTCGTTTGCTATCTAGAATTCTCCACACTATTATTTGTGAGAATAGTTCTGGACTGAATAAGTCTCAGATAGGGAGTATCGGTGACATCTAGTGCCAACTTCCGCGTCGGTCCCGATCGTCCCGTAGTGGTTCCGGACGACTGATGTCAGCGCCAGCTACTATCGGCCACGACGTTTGGTGAGACCGATCCTAAATTAAAACCTTTTTAGGACGAGAGGGAAGTCGATTCTTCAGCCAGACCCCCGGCTACCTCAGATCTTCTGTAGTTCGCCAATTTCAGCTTCCAGCGTCCAGTGTTCCAGCGTCGCAGCAGACCACCTGGAGGTCCTAAGAAGAGAGCCTCAAGCCTCCGACAGGTTATAGCTAGCCCCGGAATGGTAGTGGATGTGTTCCTGTGACGTCATTTACATCTACTTACTGACACATAGATCTAAAACAAAATGCTAACCTACACTGTAAATTATTTTGGTTGTTCCTCTCGCTGAATTACATGTTAACAGTAATTTCACGTCAATATTTAAGAACCCATTAAAATCGTATGTTTTCGGGCTATTACTATTTCATTTACAGTAAATGTCAGTTACGTATAAAACAGACCTGGTCATAGGTAATGCAAATTTCCACTAGTCACACAACACTACCTAATTTATTTTTAATAATTGCTCTCCTGCCAGTAATACAATGCAGTCACGTGCTAGCTGGATTAGCAGTCTGGGTAATCAATACAGCAGCAGCGTTCCTGAGATCTACTGCGGAGAGAATAGGCGCCAAAACCCCGCAAGAACAATAATTATTTACAGTTGACCATATAATAAATATTTCAACTAGAGTGGCACCCATTATTGTGGGGCTTGTACAGTGGGCTACATATTCCAATTACACTGTGTTAAAGGATGCGGATTTGCAAGCAAGTTACCGGAAAATGTGACACTGGTGATGGGAGCTGTAAAAACATGCATGCCTGAGGGAATTTGAGTGGTGGCTGCTGGGATGGGAGGGGTTGAAACTGTGATGAGTGATTGAGATGTTGATGTTGATGAAATGGGCGGAACCTGCATTGTTTGACACAAAGATACTTGTGTGTCGGGTTGCCTTATTTCCTGGGGAAATTCCGGATTTTCACTCTCTACATTTCCTAGTGATTCCATTCCTATGTTTTCTGCCTGGGCAATGTTGGCCCGAAGGTCCTGTTGATTTTCCAATTTGGCTGCCCTAGCTTTCAATTTAATTTGGAAGGCGTTTGTCTGTTGCAGACAACGATTTAGCTCTGTTCGATAAACACCATTGAGCACATCTGCGGAAAGTACCACTAGATTTTCCAGTCGTCTGGTGACATGCTCTAATCGCATAATGTGTCGCTTTACATTGGGCAAAATCTCTTCCACTTCTGAATAACTCAAGAAAGCAGCTATGTCGTAAAATTTGGAGCAAGCTATGTTGAATTCCTCGAGTATTTCCAAATTTAGATTATGTACTGAGGTAGGTAACTTATCATGTACTGCGGCTCGAAGCCTCTTTCGCAGCTCTTGCGCATTTCCAGTAGATGGTAAATTACGCAACTGCAACTCGTAATTTAATTCATCTACTAGTAATAGCTCCGGAGTAATCATCCTGTCCGGATTCATAGTACTACACAAAACAAAACACTACCCTCTTAAAATTATCTCTTAAACTTTAAACTTAGGTATACACTTAAATCTAGCTTATGATTAAAACAATTGCTTTATTGTGTGGGAAGTAAGTGCCTTTATAATTTATTATTATTACTACGCGCGTCGGAAAATCAACAGTGTACTCTGGGTGTAACAAGCTGTCAGGTTAGCTTGCCAAACACGGTACCTGCAATGAAGGTCATGTCAGCCAGCAGGACTGACTTTGGCGCGCAGCACCATTAACTGGTGAGGGTGGGGGGGGGGGTGTATCTCGTCCAGCGGACACATCTGTTGATAAGCCACGTGCGCGGCCCGACTTGTGTGGGCGGGGAGCAAGCTGCCTCTTGGCGCGCGCTCAAATGTAAACACAGAGACCGAAGAGCATCAAAACTTATGATATTAAAATTTAAGGGTCAATTTAGCTACCAAGTGTATCAGCGGACAGTTCACAAATTACTTACTACAATAAGATTCTAAGTCACCAAAAAAATTAAAAAACAATTTCAATTTTTTTTTATAAATTTAAATTTTAGGTATGACCTTTCAACTTAGGTATGCCTATTGACGTAACCATGCTCTGCTACCATTTTGTAATACCCCAAGTGTCTTAAAGAATTATTAAATAAGTAGGTAAAAAGATTTGGAAACTCTGAAAACTGGGGTCCACAATTAATAGCTATCAAAAGTCAACATCAGAGGCGACACTAGGAGTAAACAAAGAAATTTTGGGACTCCCTACGAACACTTGGGAGAAAAAGGATCGTTCTTATAGATTAATTAAATAAAAACAACAGTTACGTCTATAGACATCCTAATTTTATAAATCATTATTCTTTCTTTTTTTTATAGATTAAATTTTCTTTTGTAACATTTGTTTTTTATTGATAAGTGATCTTGCATAAATTCCTCACAATTACACTTATTATTTTATATACTTAAGCTTTATTTATGAGAGGGCCGGCCCTAAATGTTTAACAAAATTAACATTTTAAAGAAATGAATGAAATTAACATCGCTAACTTTACAGGTTGTACATATAGTCCTTGCAAAACATCATATGAATTTCCTCTTATCGAACTGCTTTAACTGTCCACTGTCTTAACTGGGTTAGACTATTTTTGAGTTCGTAAAGAAAATGATAGAATGATGTGGGTATCACCCGGGGCTGTAGGTTGACGGTGATCGAGGTAGTAGGCCTAAAGATGGTGGATTCTGCTCAGGATCCGACTCTAGAGGTTCTGGCAGAGGATTTTGGTTGCCCCAAACTTGGAACCCTGTCTGAACTGGGTGTTGGTCCTGGCGCTCAGGAGAGGGCGTCTCGTCTCGGAAAACCCAAACCACGATGCACGGTAGACACGGAAGTTTTCATGATTAAGAAAATATATATATAAATATACTAAGTTTCTCTACTTTTTTTAAACTACTGACTGGTTAATATAAATTTTCCAGATAGGGACTTCATCCCTATAGTCTGAGAAGACTACATAATACAAGAATCGATGCCGATAATTCGCCGAAGATCGGAGCTACAGGAGGTACCAGTCAGCCAGGAGGCGCGCACCGAAGTCCCTTCAGCGCGGGATATCGTCAGTATATCATGAGCGCGGGATCTCTAGAGAATGGGAGGGGTTAGGCTCTGAGCCGAAAATCACCGAGCCCACCCGAAGGTGTCCTGCATAAAAAAATTATATCTTACTGGAGTGACTGCGCGACTTAGGCGCTATCTTTTGGTGGTGAGAAGAAGCACAAAGAAATCGACTATTGGCTGACGAGTGTGTCACTGCTAGGGGTTTATGGGGCCACCAGTGTTGCCACCTAGCGGCCCGAGATCTAAGGATGAGAAAGTTTGTCGTTACCTCCGCGCGAACGCGCTAGTGTCGGTGCTTACGACGCCCACAAGTGGCATTAGTGACCATAGCCGTCGTTAAAGACCAGAATCGTATCTGCGGCTGTCAAGCCTGAGATGGCCTTGAATTCGGTTACCGTCCCCAGGAGTTCACAAGCGGTCATCGCTCCTGGCTTCAATTCTGAGAATAAAGGGTGGGGGAGCAGGGGGGGATGCCTCAAAAAACGCATGGTCTGTAGGACGCAAGACCCAGAGGCACAGAGTTAGCAAGGTTCAGCTCTGCTCCACAAGCTGCTGTACGGAGAATTAGTCATGCAGAGAAATTAAGTTACCGGCCTCCGACGTGCCTATAGGCGGGAGAAATATTAGCCAGACTTCAAACCTAGCATTAGGCTGGGAAAAAAATCAGCTCGCCTCTGAGAACAGAGGCTGAGGGCCTGGTCGTAAAGATATAAGATGAGTAAAAAAAATAAAAAATTTCCAAAAATATTTAAGATAACAAAATTTTAATTAAAACGTTTCTAAATCCCTAATTTCCGGCACAGTTGGTAACCCACAAATGATGGGTGGTGAAAGAGAGGGTGTACCTAACATCATTAGACTCAGGAGGTTGGTAGGCCTGAAGATGATTGTGCGCAGAAAAAGACATGCTAACGGGATGCCAGCTCTAAAAAGAACTATAAGGATGGTGGGGAAATAGGTGAAGATTGGTAGCCCAGTCAAAATGTTGGCACCTATAGGATAGGATCCGTAAAAGGTTAAACATAACATATCTACTGGATGAAGGTGTTAAAACCAAACATTGGTTAAGAATAACACTTATGAGTACAAGCGAAAATACATAATTAATAACAGTATCTGGCCAGCAACTTACAAACTCGCATAACTCATGTAAACACATATATTTTAATACTTAAAATTAATTCAAAATTATTTATAGCAATTCCAATTATATAAATAAAAGAACAAAATAATCATTGGGAAAGTAACCACACTCTGCTACCAAATGTACACTTAGGCCTTCAGGAGATTTTTATAGAGTGATTATAAATATCTGTTCAAAACTTCCTTGTTATCTGAGATATGGCATGCTGATGCAATTATACTTTTAGAATGGTGACAACAGAGGCCGAAGGCATGTGAACAATTAATTAAGCTGATAATAATGTTTTTAAATTCTTATTCTGATATCACCAGTTCAGTGCAACTTTCATTGAATCATATTTCTTTTATAGAACAGGGTTTATTTAAATAAACAACTATAAATCCTGGAAAAATACTTTTACTTTAGGCAGTAAATTAGAGAAAATGTTATTTTTGAAGGGCACATTGCATGATACTTAAAGTTTTCTAGACACAATTAATGAAATGTAAGTATTTTGTATAAATAAAACTAATATAATAAATTAATTTCCAAAATGAATGTATAAAAAATCAACAAAATGGCCCGCTTTTGCCATGTTCTTATCATTTTGACTTACACACATTCTTTTAAGTTTTTTCTTACATAGAATTACAAAACTATGATTATAACTAAATAAATAAATAAGTGGATGTCTTGGGTGTACACCTGCAATTACAATTGACCAGCAGCAGAGGTCATACATGCAATGCAGAATTTATGGGTGGGCTTATTCTCAGACAAGAGTCGAGCCCAGCACTGTCCACAAGAAGTAAAAATTGTACAGAACTGGCAGGCTGGGCCACTAAATCAATGCAGGGAAGAATAAAGTGAGAAATGTCAAAGATTTGAATACTCTGGTACATACACCCACTGTAACAAAGAATAACACCAAGTAAATTAAAATTATAACAGCAAAAACAAACCACAAGAGAAACGACCATAAGGTAACTTTAGGTTGAAAAGAAGTTAACTTCCACCTACCAATGATGTGGGTGTTAAACAGCATGCGACTATGTTGGTAGGGACGGTAATCCAAAATTTGATATAGAGCCTCCAGGATAAACTTAGGTCACTTTAATAAACTGAATATTGTTTGAAGAAAGGAGTGGGGGATATCCCACACTAACTGGCTAAATGCCACGTACAAAACTTACACTGAAATCTATCAACATCATATGGGAAATAGCCGCTTATGTAGATTAGTGGCCGACTGGAGACTAAGGCTACGGCCAACGACCGTTATTTGCAGCAGCTCGTGCGCTGCAAAATGTAGCTAGAAAATGCGTCGCATGGCAGCAAGCGTGGCTGACCAGCTGAGCCGCAAATGACGCGCCACAGCAAGTGAAGCGAGCTGCGACACGCGCGTCACGCAGAACGAATAGGACCGTACCCATTTCTGGGCGCGACAAATATGGCAGTATACCGGCCAGACGTGCGACATTTGCAGCAGATGGAGGAACGAAGAGCCACGCACGATGATCTACGTAGCGCGCAATGGATTTTAGTTATATTGACAGTGAACGAATTATACTGGAAATTCGTGCAACACCTGGGAAAAATGTGCAAGTTGATGTCTTTTGTTCTGATATGATATGTGTTAGTCGATTAGTGCACTACAGTAAAAATACATTTAAAATTCGTGGTGGTGTGTGTGTAATACCAATGCCAGGGACCATTTTGCAGTTAGTAGATGGTGCGTATTATAGGCACAAGTGTTTTCAATACAATACAGAAAGACATGGAAGTTTTTCCTAACACTGTATAATATATATTACAGGACCTCTGGCAATATGGATGTAGAAGAGTCACATCCTTCACCTGACATGGATGGATCAGGGCATAGGACGGAGGACAAGCAAGGGGATGTTCAAGTGATCAGGCCTACAGTCAGCAGGCCGACAAATTCTCACCAACGCAAAAGAGGTGCCAACTCTTTTGAGCGGGAACTCATAGCTGTTCTACAGAGTAACAAGATATCACGAAATATTAGTGAAGAACTTGAACGCGACCCAGATAGAATGTTTCTATTGTCTTTGCTACCTAGCATGCAAGCTGTCAAACCTGAGTATAAATTGGACATGCAGATTAGGATGCTGGAGGTAATGAAATCATTCTCCAGTGCACCGACTCTGGGTTTCTATCCACAAGCTCCATCATCTTACGATGCCCAACCATCTTTCGTCCAGTGTACCCAAGATACATCATTACAGTCGCCTACATCTGTGGCATCACATGAGTCAGACGAGTCTATCATGTCACTGTTTAAGTTGCCTTGATGCACAACAGTTTGGTGCTTTCTAATTTTAATTTTATATCTTGTAACACTGTATTATCACTACAATAAACTTACCTTAGTGTAACTGCTAGTTTTTCTTCCACTCCTATACAGACTCGCATAACGGTGTTCGGTTTTGCTAACATACCACTCACAGTCAAAGCTGATAACAGGTTATTAAATGAATTCACCAACATACGGTAATACTCATGAAATTTTTTGGGGTACTGCTTCAGTTTTTCATGCAGTAGTATAGAGGTATACTTCCCCTTTGTTGGACGTTCACTAATTAAAGGGTGTACCCACAATTTCCTTCGACGTTTTCGTCGTCGATGTACAAGTGCTGATACTACTGCAGCTTCCTCCACGACATTCATAGTGGGAACACTACAATCAACTGGCCGCAGCGAGCGCTATTTTTTTCACGTGTGGCCGTGTATCGTTTCACTTGCGACATTTCATGCCGTTTTTAACACGACATTTGACGCTCGTGTCTGGCCATGCGCTGCGACTTTTATCGCTAGCTTTATATGTCGCGCTCAACATTGCTGCAATTTACGCTCGTCTGGCCGTAGCCTAAGTGCGAAAATTGATAAGGTCGTGTGTAGTTCAAGCTTCCTCAAGGGTCTGGTGTAAGAATACCATAATTCACCACTTAGCAGGAACTTTTTCTTTGTGTGTAAAAGTTCTAATAAGAGAAGGATGTCTAGCGAAGAAATGGGTGCTCTTGCGTGGCATTACAGGGGAACTAAGCAGCCCACTTTATTAGCAAAGGGGCTAAAGTATGTTAGCCAAAATCCAGGGTTATGCATCAGGGTGGATATAGGGCATCCAATAGTTGGCCTTCAGGTTGGGAGGGAGCTAGATCCTAAGGGACGGGGCCTCAGGAGGTGTCACTCTCAATGGCAGCTTAAATGACTACATTGGTAGGGATAAAATTTAGTCATTGTGGCATCCAAATGTGTCGTACTAATTCAGTGTCACAGACTTGGGCAAGGAGTTTGGGCTAGGCCATAAACAAGAAGGGGGGGGGCATGTTTGTGTTAACCTGGTTCTCTTGACAGCGTTCTTGGAACAACAGAAATATAACCAAAAGGGAGGAGGAGTCGGAAAAGGGCTTAAGTGGCATGTTTATGGGCACAAACAGGAAGCTTGGCGAAAATTGCAATGCATGGCCACAGTACTCGGTCCCGTACGTGATTGCACGGTGGGCGTGGCGAGATCGCTACCATGTATATACGTGCTAGATACCGCCAGTAATTGTGATCAACTAAGTGTAGCTTTTTATTGAAAGGAACAAGAAGCTTGACTAATGAGTGCCAGTGGTTGGCCTGAATCTATTGGGGTGGTAGTCCTAACTAATAAAAATGGTAGGACCCTATGGAAATTACAAAAAATTCTACAAAAAGAAGAAACTAAATTAGTAATTTAAAAAGATGCTTCTAAAGTCGACTTATGACAATGCATTGCACATACTGCCCTGAATAAATGTGAAACATTGGGTTTCGTCAGGGAAAAATAATTTTAAATATCAAAAGTGTTAATATTGAAAAAAGTAATTCTAGATAATTTAAGATATCCATATTTCTGAGAAAGTAATAAAAAAGGTTTTTCTCCATTTTAGGACATTAACATTTTCAAAATGGGCACAATGAAGGAGGAAGAACAACATTGAGAGAGAAATGGAACTGTGTTCTTCAGATATCAGTGGAAAATGTGGAATGTACACACCTGTACATGAAAAATATCTGTGTATGGAGTCCCTGTACATGAGTATTTCCAAAAAAATACATAGAAAGTCCTAGGGACCCAGCTAGCACTTTCTGGAACTGGAGTAGCCAAATTAAAAATGAATACCTGCTCAAAAGGCCAAGCAAAACCTCAGACCCAGAATCTACTTTTTCTGTATGAACATATGACTGGTTGTCAACGCTCTGAAGGTTGATTAGTCCAACCAGGATGGAATAGTGATACCTATGAAGGAAATTCCCGAACATAGATTGGTCAAGAAAACCCAAATGATCGAAAGCTTATTTAGAAATTGCACAACGAAGAAAAAAAACTCAAACGTTTAGCAACTCCAGCAATATAAATTATGATGGATTCAAGATTATTGAAAACAGTTTTTAAAATGTTTTTTATGTTTCTAAAAATATTTGCACTCAAATTTTAAATATTAGAAAATATAAACTCTTAATAAATCATATACTTAACCTAGAATGACAGCTTTCTTTGAGTGAGCATACGGAATATCAATGGCAAGCATTAGGTTTAACACAGCCTGAGAAGGGATTTGAACAGAAGTGGTCCAAAAGTGAGTGGTGGTAATTGAACTGAGATAACACTCAGAAGTGGTCATGATATTTTTCGCCCACAAGAACGAGCCACTTTTAGTATTTACTTAGTGCTGCTCAATGGATACACATTAACTGAGTTCTACTTTAGAAACACAAAATAATAATAAAAAATTTGCCAATCAAAGATTAAACATTGAATTAATAAAAAATAATATCATAATTATGATGGAAAAAGCGACTACTAACTTCGGGTAGAGTGTAAAAAAATTGTGAAATGTTGAAATATTGCATACTTAGATATACAAGCTACAGTGCTCAAATGTTGTGTATGTAGTAGTAAATAACTTTATAAAGAATAAAAATTTAAAACCAAAATGGTAAGAAAATTTAATAAACATGTCATTTATTATGTTAAAATAAAAATTCACGAATACCTATTTGTATCAGAAACCATAATCACCTTAAAATTATTGTTACGATTTATAATATTGTAGGGAGAACTGGGTACGTAAGAGATAGCCCAATTATGTTTCTTTAGCACTTTTATTGATTACATATATTTTTCATCACTAATAAAAAATCTTACTTTAAAATTCCTGATAATCAAATACTCGCACTTAAAAATGTTTATCCCCAAGTCACTCAGCATCGGTCAAGTTCCACAGTCCGCACTCCTCCTGAGCCGCACTTCTCGCGCAACTCTCACCGCACTCCTCGCGGAACTAGTCGCGGAACTCACGCGGCACACCCCTCGGAACTCAGTTGCCAAAAACCTGTCACCGAACTCGCTGTGGAACTGCGTCGTGGGACTCTGATGCCAAAAATTCCTCGCGGAACTCTCGCCGCACTCCTCGTGAAACTCTGTCGCCCAAGAACTCCTTCGCCGAACTCTCGCCGCATTCGTGGCACTCACCGGTCCTCACCGTCGCGAGACTCTGTCGCCGCAAGAACTTCCGTGGAGGCCGGCGTCCCTACTAAAGTAGTTTCTGACGCCCTTTTAGAACTGATGAGTGCAGCTGGGGCGAGTCGCGTCATACCGCGCCGACCCGACGCTCAAAACGTCGAGAACAGCGTCGCTCCTCACGCCACGACCCGCGGAATTCCCAAGGCCGCTCAACGATAGATAATGGCGCCGAGGCAGGACGATGTTGGGGATGCGAAAGGGGGAGGGCGTAGCGCCGACCCTTGTAATCCGGCCAGGCACGCGTGGGATGTATTAGGGCGCTTGCACACGCACCGGTATTTTCCCGGTGCTAGCTCCGGCAACGGATCCGGCGCCCGGAGCTGTCCTTGCACACGCTCCGGAGTAGTATAGGATAGCCGGTCCGGAAACAGGATGCAGGATGTGGTGGTGGTGTCGGAGTCCGTTATCTTGGATTTGTGACGTCACGGCGGCAAAAATTCCTCAAAATTCCTCAAAAATGCCTCAAAATGACTCAAAATTTCCCGTTTTAAGAAAAAATGTCCCGTTTTCGAGGGAAAAATTCCCGTTTCGAGGGAAAATTTCCCGTTTTATTCCTCAAAAATCCCAACGGCTAGAAATGTCCTGATAGAGGCTTAAGCATCCTTAACTCAAGCCTCAGTTAAGCCTCTATCAGGATGTGACCTTGACCTTTGACCTTGACCCCGACGGCCATCTTGGATCCGCCATTTTGGATGACGTCATTTCGTTTTCTAGAAAATTCCGGCATCGTGTTATCCGCCATTTTGAATTATGACGTCATCGCTGCAATTTCCGTTACGGCCGCCATCTTTAAATTTATTATCCGATTTTAACGAAATTTTTTTTTAAATTTATAAAAAAAAAATTAATAAAATATTTAAAAAACAAACATTTACGACACGGAGCTCGGAGTCCTCGGTTCAAACCCGACAGAGGCAAAAAAAATAAAAAATGGCGACCGATCCTTCCCCCGCGGTGGCTGCTGGCATACTGACTCCCACCACTTTTTTTTCAAAGCATATATATCGTCAGGTAGTATGACGTCATGTCCGCCATCTTGTCCTCGTCTGCTGGAAGCCATCATCAGTGTATCGTCGGCGAGAGTGCGCTGACGCCATGTTAGTTTAATTCTTATCCGCTAGAGTGCAGTAATCATTTATTATTGCTGTGACACCCGACATCTTGTCATTTGGCCGCCATCTTGAAAATCCATAATTATTTAGCTAGAAATTCGGGAAAAATTCCAAAATTCATTAAATAAATTTGCAATCTATATACTGATCGATTAGGTCGACTAAGGTCCTTGGTACGATCTAGGACGATGCAAAAAAATTAAATATAACATCAATTTAACATAATAGTAACAGGTTCGAGGAATTAAACACCACAAGTTCTTTTACAAACATAATATTTATTACATAATTTCTATTCTACTACAGGATCATTTGCGAAAGCCAGCAATCTTATAATCATTTAGTTCCGCAGCGGTGTGAAATGACTAATTCTTAGCCCCAATCGGTTTATACTAGACAGAGTCCAGCCAGAACCTTTTCAGACATAGTCCACCTCTTCTTGACAGAGTTTCTGGATACCGTTTTTAACAGTTTGCTTCACATCGTTAGAACTGTAAATTACTGCAGCCGATGTCTTGAATGCACACTTCTTCACTTTGTCATCGAACGGATATGGCTTTCCATATATACAGTCCAACCACAAGTTATATTTCAAAGGTCCGTTTGTTGCTACATCATCAGTAAGCTGATTATGTCCTCTCTGATATCATCAAGAAAATTACAAATGTCTTTCGACTCACCTAACGTATTTAAATAATAGTAGTCCTTCAATGTTCCACGAAATGCAGACTGCGCCAAGTAGAAGCCATTATCGTTCACTTGTAATGCGCCGAACACAGTCTTAGGTATATTTTCCTGTTCAGACGTCATACCAATCGGTTGCTGCACATCGGTTTTCTTGCTTGTATGCTCACGAGCCTTCAACCTAAACCGAGGAGTCGAAATTTCTGCAGGTAGTTCAGCAGTAGGCACACGGCCTTCACCTTTACAGTTTTTCGCATGTCGTCGCAAATTATCAATTCTAGTAAACCATTCATGACACTCATCACATCGAAACTTCATGCGAGATGGATTCTTCGTGCATTTACTCCGCTCATGTCTTCGTGCATCATGAGCAAATGCGAACGACGTATCACAGTAGCTGCAAGGATACCGTGGTGATGAAGACGAACCTCTCAGACCCGATCCAGATACTGACGTTGCTGCAGTTGCACCATCTCCAGGCATACTCTTATGAACATCAATGCATCGTTGTTGCACCTAAACCTTTACTTTCTGCAGAACAGCAGGACCTTTGCATGCCTTCGTGTGCGTTTTCATATTATCTTTTCTGGCAAACTGCTTATGACATTTCTCACAAACAAACATTTTACGATATAGGTTCTTGGCACATTCTCTATTCTCATGTTGTCGAGCATTGCTGTTGTTTGAGAAAATCTTGTCGCAGTAACAGCACCGATGTTCGTTAGTTGTTGTCGATTCGGCATCCATTGAAGTTTCCATTGATGACGAACCAGCGTTCGCCGAGTTTCCCTGTGCAGCCAGCACTAGCGGCATTAAAGTCTTTTCTGCTGGCGATACCACGTCTGTTGAAGTCTCCTCCAGTGTTGACATCGACGTTGCCAACGGGATCTGCTCCACCATCGTCGACGCTGACGTCAAGGTTCCCGCAGTCGATGGTACAACCTCCAACGAGTTCGTCGATAAAGTCGGTAAAGATGCCATCGAAGTTCGCAAGAACAGGTAATTACGTGATTAATGCACCAGAAGAAACAAACTAGGTGATCCTTACACCGACGACGTCAGTAACAAACTGAGCGACCTGCTGTCTAGGACTCACTTATATACATGCACCGTATGGAATAATACGCTAGTCAAATCAAGAACCATTTACAATAATAATCGAGTCAAAACAACATTAAAAATAGAAGGACCATCAACAAAAAAGGAAGCACCAACAACGAAAAGACAGCACCACCAACGAAAAGACAGCTCATTTAGAAGCACCGACAACGAAAAGGCAGCACATTTGGTAGCACCGACAACGAAAAGGCAGCACATTTGGAAGCACCGACAACGAAAAGGCAGCACATTTGGAAGCACCGACAACGAAAAGGCAGCACATTTGGAAGCACCGACAACGAAAAGGCAGCACATTTGGAAGCACCGACAACGAAAAGGCAGCACATTTTGGATGCACCATCGAATAAGGAAGCACCGACAACGAAAAGGCAGCACATTTGGAAGCACCGACAACGTAAAGGCAGCACATTTGGAAGCACCGACAACGTAAAGGCAGCACATTTGGAAGCACCGACAACGTAAAGGCAGCACATTTGGAAGCACCGACAACGTAAAGGCAGCACATTTGGAAGCACCGACAACGAAAAGGCAGCACATTTGGAAGCACCGACAACGAAAAGGCAGCACATTTGGAAGCACCGACAACGAAAAGGCAGCACATTTGGAAGCACCGACAACGAAAAGGCAGCACATTTTGAAGCACCGACAACGAAAAGGCAGCACATTTGGAAGCACCGACAACGAAAAGACAGCACATTTGGAAGCACCGACAACGAAAAGGCAGCACATTTGGAAGCACCGACAACAAAAAGGCAGCACATTTTGGATGCACCATCGAATAAGGAAGCACCGACAACGAAAAGGCAGCACATTTGGAAGCACCGACAACGTAAAGGCAGCACATTTGGAAGCACCGACAACGTAAAGGCAGCACATTTGGAAGCACCGAAAACGTAAAGGCAGCACATTTGGAAGCACCGAAAACGTAAAGGCAGCACATTTGGAAGCACCGACAACGAAAAGGCAGCACATTTGGAAGCACCGACAACGAAAAGGCAGCACATTTGGAAGCACCGACAACGAAAAGGCAGCACATTTGGAAGCACCGACAACGTAAAGGCAACACATTTGGAAGCACCGACAACGAAAAGGCAGCACATTTGGAAGCACCGACAACGAAAAGGCAGCACATTTGTAAGCACCGACAACGAAAAGGCAGCACATTTGGAAGCACCGACAACGAAAAGGCAGCACATTTGGAAGCACCGACAACGTAAAGGCAACACATTTGGAAGCACCGACAACGAAAAGGCAGCACATTTGGAAGCACCGACAACGAAAAGGCAGCACATTTGGAAGCACCGACAACGAAAAGGCAGCACATTTGGAAGCACCGCCAACGAAAAGGCAGCACATTTTGGATGCATCATCGAATAAGGAAGCACATTTGGAAGCTCCATCAACTAAAAAAGGCAAAAAGGAAGCACAAGTTACGAGATCTAAGTCTTAGTAAGAAATCATAATACAAGAAATAAAAACATTACATTCTTATAATTTAAATTATTTATTTTATTGCTTTACATTATACAAATGCAAGTAAAACAAGTCATTATTGTATGTAGCCAGCATTCCTCAGTTCCTTGAGTATGAAGGATATTTCTTTGATGCACGAATAGTTTCCTGCACAAAGCGAACCATGTAGAAGTCTTAGCTGTTCAACCAATATGTTTGGATCTTTCCATGATGTGTAATCATTCTCTTCTACCACCATCTTCCTTGCACCTTTATAATAAATATTATGATCTCTGGTGTCTTCCGTTTTACCACCAACCTCAGGGTAACTTTCATGTTTGAGACGGTGATTATCACAAGCTTGATCAGATTTATTTAATATATCACGTCGTTTCCATCGTTTCGGTCTCAGGACACCGCCACATTCTTCGATCTTGGCAGCTTTAGGTGCTTCATCATAGTGGTGCTTCATCATAAATCCACAAATAATCAACATTCAATACATAAATAAACAAAAGAAAATCGTTCAACGCGGTCAATTTATCTTCACTTACTGGTACTGCAGCATGTCAGTGACGCGAATTCACAATATTTTACCTATCCAAAAAGTATCCAACACGCACATGATAATACAGTCGAGTATATACAATGTATTAATGTATATATGCGTATGCATGTTCACAGGCCACTGCGCGTTTCCAGTCTGGCGCAAAACGACAGTAGTATGTCGGTGACGGAACCCACAAGTTTTGCCCCTACCAAAGATCGTTCAACGCGGCAAAAGAAGTTTTCATTTTCACTTCAAAAATCTTTTAAATTATGAAAATATTTTAAATTGCAAAAGTACTTTGAATGTACTAAACGCTGGTAGTACCCTACTAAGACATAAGAAAGGTATCTTATGTACTTTAAGTGGCCGAAATATTTTAATTTATTATTATTTTTATATGCACTTAAACTTTAATGCAAGTGAGAAATAATGATACTGAGAACAATGCGAAACGAAAGTAAGTGGCAAATGCGAATGCATACGTGCTTGTTTACAAACATGATGCATGTGTACATACCATGTGGGAAGAACTGGTAGGGGAGGGAGGTCCCGCAAGGTTGAGCGAACCTGACGCTAGCATAGTTGGGCAGCGCATACGTGCTGAATGCCACTCAAAGCCAAATGCTGGGAGGAAGGGAGAACTAAAATAATAACCACAACAACAGTGCCCGAAAGGACGCAGCAAATAAAAGTACACAAAAATTATTTTTTTTGGAATATCAGTGATAAAAGGTTTTCAAAATAAGCCACTGGGTTACTGTGAATTTAAAAAAACCTTGTACCTTAACCGTGGTTTAAATAAAATTCTATTGAATATTGGGTTTTTTAATTCCCCACGATAAATAGAAAAAAATATTTGGTACAAAAATTTATTGAATTAAGAAATTGCACATTGTAGTGAGACAAATGTTAGTGGCTTTGCGCGGAGTATGTGAAGAAAGAGGGGAAATTCTAGCCAACAATAGGGCCGACCAGTCAGGAAGTGGTGCTCAGACCCAGAATATACATTTGTTAGGTGAACATAGAAACTGATTGTCCATGCTCTGAAGGGAGATCAGCCCAAACAGGCTGGAACAACGATACTTATGAGGAAAATTCCCAAAGCTAGATTGGGCAAGAAAACACAAAAGATCAACATTTCATTTAGAAATGGCACAAGGCTAAAATAATTTGCTCTAAGATTTGGCAACGCTAGGAATAACAACTATGATTAATTCAGGATGATTATAAAATATTTTAATATTGTTTTTTAATATATCTAATAATATTAGCACTCAAATTTTAAATACTTATAAAAATATAAAAACCTAAAAATAATATTAATTATCTAAGGGACAAGTATCTTTAAGTGAGCAATCGGGTCTTCCATGGCAGGCATAAGGTTTAACACTTCCTGAGAGAAGTTGTGAACAGAGGTAGTCCAAAGGTGAGTGGTTGGAATGGAAACCAGAGAACACCAAGAAGAAGTCATGAAATATTTCGCCCAGAGGACCGAATGCATTTTAGGGGTGAGTTAGTGCTGCTCAATGGCTAAGCATGGCCTGAGCTCTTGTTTAGAAACACTAAAAAAATACCTATGCCCACTGAAAGTCCAAAACTCCAATCCATATAAAAATTACATAATAATTATATGGTAAAAGCGACTACTAACTTTGAAAGAGTGCTCATATTTCATGTACACTGTTGTACAAAATGTTATAAAGATTTAATGTTAGCAAAAGAATTATAAGTAAGAAAATTTTATAAACAAATAATTTCCGTGGTTTTAATTAAAATTCAATGATAACTGTTTGTATCAGAAACAAAATTACCCAAACACTTAAAGTTTTCTGATCACAATTTTCAAACAGTTGTCACTTGTGTCAATATAAAATTTTGAGACTTTAAATATCAGATAAATAAATAAAAAAGATTCAACAAAACGGCCGCCCAGTTCACCATGTATTTAGCATTTACACTAACACCACAATATTTTAAGAATTTTCTTGCATAATCTTACCCGAATATCATTATTTATAATACATAATTGAGCATGTGTCATAGATGCATACTTGCGATAACTGGCCAGCAGCAGAGGAGGACATGCGCGTGTTGCAGAATGGAAGGGTGGGCTCACTCTCGGACAGCAGTCGAGCCGAGCAATATCAACAAGGGGTGTAAAAATGCACAGGTCTAGCAGGTTCTGCCATTAAGACTATGCAGGGAAGACGAAAGTGAGAAATATAGAAAATTTTTATTTTTGGGTACATACACCAACTGTAAAAAAGATAAATGCCGCGTAAGGAAAAAATAATTAAAGCAAAAACAAAGCGCCTAATAAGTTACTTTAGGTTGAAAAATGTTGACTTACACTTGCCAATGATGTGGGTTTTAAATGGCATGCTAGCATGTTAGCCCAGTGAAATTAGACCATGGAAACCCCTGACATGGAAAAAATTGTTGGAAAGCTGGAAATCATCTTAAACCCTTTGGTTGGCATACAAATAGAGTATCCTGAGTTTTCGCCCTCACAGGTGGTTAGCTTAAGGAGGGGGGTGGAAAAAACTGTGAAATTATCGGACTTTTTTGTGTTTTTCACACGTAACTAGAAAACGATGCATCTTAGGTTAAACTTAGTAGTAAACATAATTAACGTGTATATTATTATGCGTCTAATAAGACCACAAACGTCAAAATCGGTTCAGTGGTTTGGCCGAAATCGACATTTTAATATTAGAAATATTTTATATATTTGTAAATATTTTAATTACTCGTCTGTTTACCGTCAGATATTATCTAAACTACCACTCAGATCAACAAAACCCACAGTATAAAGTTGTAGAGCATTACATTCTAAGTTTAACAAACACCTTAATTGTGAAAATCTGTTTGGTTCAACATTATATATGCTCTATAATCTGAAATCCCAGTTATGAAGTTGTTGAAACCACCCCCCCACCCCCCGACCACCCTTCCTAATCCTATACATACTGCCAAATGGGTTATAGAAAGGAATGAATGAGGCTTGTGATTGACCAAAAAATAAATAACTTTATTTACAGTTGCGAAGAAATATGTGCATTCTCAAAATTCAAACAAGCGAAGATAATCTTCTACGTTTAGATGTCGATGGTTGGTGATCTTGAGATGTGGATATCTGGGGATCGACTAGCCTGGAAGTAAATGTCTGCTGTTCAGTGCAGGCACAGGTTAGGTCGTGTTCAATGTCGCTTGTTTCGTCACCGTCATTCATTTGGTCGGGGTCCATGATTTCAGCATCTGAATAAGAAGTAGAATGATATCAGCAACAATAAATTAATGGTAATTTGAATAAGTGAACAACATTGATACCTATTGTGGTGGGAATACAAAATGTGAAAATAACTGTACAAACTAAAACAATATTACCAGGAGCATTAAATGGGCCATAGACTTACGTGACAAGTCATCAGCTGCAGAATCGTGCTCTGAGTCAGTGGCTTTAGCTGTGTCTACATTTGGTGTGTTAGCACATGACTGCCTCTTGCAAGCTACTTAAATGTAGGAGCAGTTAAGCCCCGTTTTACGGCAACTATAGCCGAATCTCTTGCATTCTTTTTCACATTGACAGTATATTGTATTGAGTACATTCAGTGGGGCTGCCTCTTTCTCAGTAGTGATGGGGACCAATCCATCTTTGCTGTTTTTCCATCCCCAATTGAGTGCACCTTTATCGACCCCGAGCTACTTTTGGACCTGATGGTAGGCCCTAAAGCTATGCTCTCGAGCTGCTGCTTTTGTGGGGGCAAGGAAGCCAGGTTAATGTTGCTTTTTGCCACTGTTTTGGCGAGCACTTTGTACCTCAGTTCATCTAGGGAAACCATGTCTCAATAAACAGCCTCGAGAAATAACCCCCTCCCCCCCCCCCCCCCCCCACCCGCCATGGCTGCAATCTGATCTTTGTCGACTACAGGTGAAAGAAATACAGGCACAGCATCTTGCAGTTCCTTGCTTTTTTCCAGGGTCTTGACAAATTTCATTTTTCCCTGTCTGAAAAATGCTGAGGTTGTGTCACATCCACGAAGGCGTGCAAGAAAAGAATATTTTGTTTGCAGTGTCTGAAAACTTGAACTTGGAGGGTGAGTAACAGGTGCTATCGTTTGCCCCCTTCCCTGGTTTCATGAGCACAACCGTGGTTGTAGTTGGTGCCAATGCAGTAAGCAGTATTAGGAGGTCCGTATCGTCTCCCACTATTGCTACATGTCGATGTTCTTCAGCATGTTCCAAAGTGGCTAGGACAATGTCTCTGTCTGCATCTTCTTTGGCTATCTTCACTGCAAACTCGCACTCTTTTTCAAGTTTTAGACGATTTGCGAGCATTGATATGAGGCGCCGTTTGTTGCTGTCATTAGATAGAAACTTGTCTTTCGGCATTGTAGCTATCATACTTTCATCGAACTATACAGTGGATGCAGCGAAAGTTGATATCCGACAAAGGCGCTCTACTGATTTGGTGCTGGTTTCATTAGCATTTTCAGGGTAACCATCGAAGACTATGGCAGTGCCTTTTTTGTTGTAGTGTTTTTTCACATACCTTATTCCACATACCTATCTAAAATTTTGGGATACTGCTCCTTTATCTGCCAAAAAACTGTGTGTAAAAGAAAACCTCCATCAATGACATAGACTGGGTCATACAAATCATGATTTACCTCATCTTCATCTCTCAAGGGGCTGTATGAGTCATATAACACGGATTTGCGAGTTTTCCTCATGCCTGATTCATCAAATATGGAAAGAGGGTAGGGTGCCAATTCAAATTCAAAGTATGTTTTGAGATCGGAATTGGACTTTTTGAAAAGAGATATCCTCCTGAAGGTTGTGTCAGGATTGACTGGCACTTCCTGTTCATGGATCGTGACTTTGGAGTTGAAACTTTTCAATGGAGTTACTCGCATTTTCCTTTGAAATTTCACATCTTTGAAATTGCTGCCAATTATTTGTCTAATGCCCTTCAGCCCAATTTCTTATGCCTCGTGACAGTTTATCGTATCCTCCCCTACCACTCCGGTGCCTATTGACAATGCATTCTCCTTCCGGGAAAGGGTCGTGTGTTGATAACCACTCAGTAAATTTCAACACATCCAGCTCATCTCTAGTGATCCTTGATGGCCTGGCATCCACGTGTTGCTCTACTGTACTGAAAGTGACCCCACAAATTTTTTTTAAACTGTAGACATATCTCCAAGATTGCAGGCATGGACGATACCCACTTAATTAGAACACTGTCCGTTACGCCTCTTCCGCGACTTACACCTCCTTCCGTTTTCATAGATTTCATCAAGGTCTGCTCTATGACCATATCTGACTATAGGCCAGACCAAAATTTCTCAGATTTTCTTACTGTGAAGAAGCCTTCCACCACGAAATGCTTATATTCAGTAGGAATCAGTTTAGATTGAAGCTGTAGTAAATCCTCTATGTAAAGTTGGCATTATTTGGCATACAGGAAATGTCCACTTGCGTGAAAATATGGTAACATTTGTTGTATACATTGAAGATGACCATTCCAATCTCCAACCCTTTCGGAGTGAATGAAGTATTTCAATATTGTCACCATACGGTAATACTGCACCTAAAGTTTGGCGGTGGGTCCTCTTTGTTCTAGTTCCAGAAGTTTGTCCGAGAAATTTTTCATCACACTTTGTACTGCAGATGCTTCAAAGTCCACAGTTGGTTTCCCAATGTCTTTTAATATTTGCAGTATATAAGTGCTCTCATCATCTGTTATGTCCAGCTTGGACAACTTAATTTTAGATAAAGCTAGATGCACTAAAATGTAGCATCGCACGGCTCTTGAATATGCATGTTCTGTCAACATTTTATAGGTTGATGCAGTAGCATATGCAATGTTGAACACATCTTGCAATCCACTCCCATCCATGATAAATCCTATTGCACCCATTCGGCTGGACGAATGGTCACACCGGAAAGAGGTGGAGCATGATTGGGAGGGTGTGGTTGAAACGGGGGGGGGGGGGGGGGTCAGAAGGAAGAATAACATGCTGCTGAAGGGTAGAAACAATAAATAAAAAAGGAGGGAAGGAAGAGGAGTGGGTGACTGCCGCCTCTCCAGCAGACGGAATAAGACCGCATGGCGACACAGAGCCATAGTGTTTACATTCCACTAAGCTGTGACACAGTTCACAAAGACTTATATTGTGCTCAGAATTCTACTGGAGACAAATTTATGGTGCGGCTCTCACATATGGCAGAGCCCTTACCGTGAAATGGATTATCCGTTTTTTTACTGGATTTCAATTATCCGGGCATCTGTGAGTCCCAGTTAACACGGATAATCGGGAGTTTAGTATAGTTACTTTTTTGTGTCAACCACAACAAGCCTCATTCATTCATATAACACAATTTTTAGGTATACATACACACACACACATACATACGTACATACATATATATATATATATATAATAGTAGGGTGGGGTGAGGTGGGGTGAGTGGTTGGCACAACAATTTCATGATAACTGGGATTTCAGATTATCGGACATATCTTGCAAAGAATAAAGCGGATTTTTGCAATTAAGGTGTCTATTCAACTTAGAATTTAATGCTCTACAACTCTATACTTTGGGTTTTGTTGATCTGAGTGGTGGTTTAGATAATATCTGATGGAAACAGACGAGAAATTAAAATATTTACAAATATAGAAAATATTTCTAATATTAAAATGTCGATTGCGGCCAAAAAACTGAACCGATTTTGACTTTTGTGGTCTTATTGGACGCATAATAATATACACTTTAATTATGCTTACTACTAAGTTTAACCTAAGATGCATCGTTTTCGAGTTACGTGTGAAAACACAAAAAAAAGTCCGATAATTTCACAGTTTTTTCCACCCCCCTCCTTAAGCTCACCACCTGTGAGGGCGAAAACTCAGGATACTCTATTTGTATGCCAACCAAAGGGTTTAAGATGATTTCCAGCTTTCCAACAATTTTTTCCACATCAGGGTCTTATTTAACTGGGCTATGTTGGAAGATAAATTTAATCCCAAATTAGGTGTAGAGGCTTCAGGAAAACTTAGTTCACTTTAATAAACTACATATTTTTAGATGAATTAAGTGAGGGATATCCCCGCGCTAACTGCCTACATACAAAACTACGAAACATTTACTTGGATATATCAACTTCACACGGAAGATAGCCGCTTATGTAGATGATTGGCGTCTGGAGACTGAGTGCCGTTGGCAGGTAGGACCACGTATATTTAAAGCTGGCTCAAGGGCCTGGCTGAATGATACCGGAATTCGCCACTTGGCAGGTACTATTTCTTTGAATGAAGAAGGTCTAGAAAGGGGTTAAGGCTAGCCAAGGATGGGGCAGACCACCCTGGAAGTGGCATTCATGTGTGGCTGAACTGGGGAACTAAGCAGTCTACTTAGCAAAGGGGCCAAAGGATGGCGGGCGAAGTTGATGTTTATGCATCAGGGTGGATCTAGGGCTTCCAAAAGATGGCCTAAATGTGAGGAGGAGGCTAGATCCTAAGGAATGGATCCACAGGAGGTGTCGCTTCCAGCAGCAACTCAGAGGACTGCAGTGGTAAAGGTAAACTGTAGTTATTGTGGTGTACAACACGTGTCGTACCAAGGCAGTGCCACAGACTTGGTCAAAGAAGCGTGCCCAGGCAAAAAATAAGAAGGGGGCATGTTTTTGCTACCTGTATGCACCATTCACTGTTCTTGGAACAACATTAATATAGCCAAACTAGGAAAGGTTTCGACCCAGTGCTAAGGTGGCATGCTTCTGGGCACAAACAGGAAGCGTGGTAAAAACTGCAATGCGCGGCCAATGTACTCAGCCGCATATTTGACCACAACGGGGGCGCGTCAGGGTCACTATCACGTCTAGACATGTTAAGAGGCGCCAGTAATTTTGATACATTACTTCGTGCAGCATGGGAAAGAAAGGAACAAGGATCATGGCTACTGAGTGCCAGCATGTAGGCCTAAATCTATTGGGCTGGTAGCCCTATCTAATAAAAATTAAAGGTACCTATGAAATCAAATATATTTCCATAAAGGAGAGATAAAATTACGTAAATAAATTTGTATGCATAAAAGTTTACTAGGGCCAATTAGTGGCACGATATCGCCAACTGCCAAAAATGCTGTACCTGAGCGGTATAAGACGTTCTGCTAATTCTCCGTTAGTGACCTGCTCTGCGATTCATACGATGAGATTATCATTTTTTGGTGATTATTTATCGTAATATTTATACCGACTGTTCTAACTGAGTATTTTCTGATAATTATGTATTCTGTCTGAATATATTTTTCGGGACTACTTAGGCAACTTCGACGCTTTTAGGATCGTGGTCATGCTTATAAACATTAGAATTTAAGATTGTGAGGCGATCGGTTAAAATCAAATGAGTTTCGTTTACTGCAGCAATTTTAATTTGATGGGTATTTAAATGGTTATTAAATTCGACTTATTTATTTCTAATACCTCGTGAATTCTAATAAAGTACGGTACCTTATCTACTGTCAACAGGGGTAAAATTAAAGACAGAATTTAAGTTATAGGATTTCAAGAAGCCGGTGGTGGCTTTTATTTGATTATTTAGTGATTAAGACGGATTTCGCCAAATGGTCATTAAGTGGCACATTGTTTCCAGAGATGTGTGTCAGTTCAGGAGCCTGGGTTAAGGCTTGATTGTTTCACTAGATTCAGAAAATATCTTGGAAAATCACTGGCTTCTCCACAGGATTTTGCTGCTTTAGAGTAGTTATAAGTTCTGTTGATGTTGGCTCAATCTGCATCTGACTAGCCTCTTGTTCTTCAGGTGCAAAAACTTTCTTGGAATTCCTGAGGGTAGGGGTAGTGGTGGCTGAAGCCTTAGGAGCTGGCTGGACTTTCACCTGTCCTTGCCCCCGACCTTTACCATTTTTGTGTCCTGAATGGTGTTCCTTCGGCAACCTCTGAGGCAGAAGTTGGCCTCTATGTCTGGTTGGATTTACCATTACTGGGCACACCAGCTCGTACCAGTCAAGAACCGCGTAATGGTTTGGGGAATTAAAATTTGGCTGCTGCGTAACTCGGGGTTTGTTCCTGGGGCTGATGGCCGGATGGGCCAGCTATTGGATGGGGTGGGGGGGAACTGAGCAGCTGTTGTCACACTTTGCACGATGGGACTGCGCTTTTCTTTCCTTTATTTTCTGCTGGGGAAGGTGAGGCCAAAAATCCTGCTTGTACGCGCTACAGCCACAGTGATTGGCACAGCGCGGGCCCTCAGGCCTCGCACTCTTTGCCTGGTCGCACTTTACCCCATTGAGGCAGGTTGTTGTTGCGTGGTTTTTTGCTGCACCATTGGTACACTGAGGAAGCCCTACAAGTCCTTGCCTACGTGGCCAAATCTCTGGCAGTTACCACACTGCTTTGAGCCCTTGGGTTCCCTGTAATCCTTGAATCTTAGTCTTGGTCATTGCATAAATCGTTTCTGAGTTTATGTTTTGGGGTAACTCAAAAACGAGACTGTTAATTGGTCTTCGGGTCTGTCTGTTGGTCGGGAACCAAAATTCTTGCTCAGGCAGACCTATTTTAGAGAACTCGGCTTGCAAGAATTCCTTATTGGTGCTGTTATGCGCCCGACCTGCTGAAGTGACATAGAGGGTTGTACTCTGGCTTGGTGGAGTGCACTCACCGCACTGTGGTACTCGCTTACAGTGGCAGTCGTGACTAGTGGTTTATCATGGCCCCTGTGTAAACACGACTATTTCTCCTTTAGGATTGCATACAGGGTGACCTTCATCATTGGGTAGGTGTGTATTTCATCTGCAAGCACAAACAATGGTTTAACCCTTGTTTTTCACTGGGTTTTCCGGGAATTGTTGTTGGTCAGCGCAGGGAGCGGTGCAGGGGGTATGGTGGAGCTTGCTCGTGTGCTCGTGAGCGCAGCTTCCTGGCTAGATGTCTCCGCGTCCTTTCACTGGACGATCGCCGATTTATTCAGTGTAGCACGCAGCCTGTCTTGTTCTTCCCCAATTTTTCAACATTTTCTTGTTTACTGCCATTCTCCCTCAGCAAACATTTCGTAGTTTCCTGGCATTGGGGCATCAATAAATTCCACCGGAACCTCAATCATGGAACCTTATTGGTCGTCCATGGTCTCAAGTCAAGAAACACAAAGCATGCGGATGCCATACAGAACACCAAACACCCACTGACCACGCACCCAGGACTGAGTTATTCGGGTTCGTTTCTACGCTTGGAGGCGCTGTCTCTTCGGGTGTTTTCGTGGTCTTACACTCTCTTGTAAGTAACTGCAATGCAAGCACACAGGCAATACTTATATGTAACCTCAGCGAAGCTCCTGTGGACAAGCCCTTCCTCCACGGCTTCTCGAAGCAAACTCAATGGGGCAGGATTTATTTTTTATCTAACATAAATATAATGTGAGTGTATTTGTAGGGAGATGTCCAGGTTAGGAAGTGAACTAGTCACGTCTCAGGGCGAAGCCTATACACTTAGGCCCGGTGCACACGTGCGAACATTGTCCGCGCGGTGCCGCTGCGGCGCCGGAGATGCGTTCTCGGAAGGCTTGACTTATAAGAAATAATGCACACATAGCTGCGGCGCCGCGGCGGCACCGCACGTCCATTGCACGTCCACTTTGCTTACATTTTTGTCCGTAGATACCACAGGAACGCTGCGGCGCCGCACGTCCAACTACGTTCCTTAGTACATTGGTGTAAATCGAGCAGTGCCCACGTGCGGTCGATTGCCGCAAAGTGAGATGGCAGCATCACGTAAATTTGAAGACATATTAGATGTTGAACTCTTCATCGCAGAAGTTAAAAGTTATCCAGAGATATGTTGAAGCTGTTGCTTCGTTCATAGCTCCTGCGTGGCAAGTCATTCCCCACCCCTGTTCCCCTCCGCCGCTTCTACCGCTAGATTTCCCTCTCCACTTCCACCTTCCACCCCTTTTTAGTTCGCCTTCTGTCGGGTGCTGCTATTTAAGCTGCTGTATGAGCTTGTCTAGGGTCGTTTGGTTGCGGTCGGAGATGGAGGAAGGGTCAGTATCGGCGATGCTGTTAAGCGAAAACTGTAGATCGTAAGTGCATGCACGATATGGCCGTACCTTTATTTGGCCTTTTTACGTTGCCCATAGATGTCTTAACGTAACTCGCCATAGCGGTTTGATGCTATTGGGCTGTAAATTCCTGCGCCCCGCCGATCTACCTGCTGTTTTTTTGTGTGGCTTGCATTACCACTTGTTCGTCTTGCCTTTATGGCATTTCATGCTTTTAACAAAATGCGTCCGCAGTTGTATAGGACGCCTAGTTTTTTAGTTGGGCAGTATAGTTAAATTTGTTTTCCTAGTTTTTCTGCCCTGTATTGTCATCGTGTCATGTGCAGCGGGCTCTATACCACGGGTTAGTTTATGACAACCTCTGCCCGCACCGAACCGCCGTCCTTGTTGTCGACGCGTCGTTAAACTTTATGTAACTTGTAATTAGATTTGGGCATTTGGCCAGCAATGCATGCTACAGTAATTGGACCTTGGTTTAGAGCATGCGTGTGTTCTTGTTGCTAAATATTTATTTAATGTTGGCTGGGATTTGGGCTATTTAATCATGCTTGTGCTCAATACTCGTGAACGTTTTCGCATCAAAAATTAGGCCCCTATATTTATTTGTACGCCCGCAATTGGGCAGGACCTAGCCGTCTTTGTTGTCGGAACGTCGTTTATGTAATTGTACATTTGTAACTGGAGATTTGTGTCATCACGTCTGCTAATAATAAATATTTTGATTAGATACTTTGTCGGTAATCATTTGGCACAGTTTTAACATACTCTAGGTCACACTCTGTTGATCCCTACTGGAAGGGATTGCCTCTGCTTGTTATCCTCTCACGCATTGTAGCGTGTTCGAACCTTGATTCAAGCACATTGCAATGTAACATAGCCGTTGAAGAATACCACGACCGTAATAAAAAAAAAAAAAGAAGTGCGTGGATCAACATGTGCCGTAAATTTCGCGAATCGTTTGACGAAAAGGATGACAAGGAAAAAACCGAAATATTTAAGTATACATTATACTTTATTTTAATGAATGCCTATATGCTAATCTATATAAATACAGATACGAAAGTAGTGTTTTAATAAACACACAATATTTCAGAACAGGCTATATGATAAAATACATTTTCAGATGTGAAACATGTAAGTGAATATTTAGCGTTAATGTACGTACATAATGTAAGGATACATTTGGATAAAATATTATGTGTGGGCCAACCTAAAAGCAACTATGTCATACACTTTAAAATGTTCAAATGTTATTTTGTTGCCATGGTGCATTGCCAACAGGCGAGGAAAAATAGTCAGTAAGTGTGTTTCGTATTTGGTTGTAGTGGAGTGCACCTCTACATCTATTTGTGTCATTATGTGTTACATCATCCATCCCTTGTACACTCAGTGCATCCTGGAGGCTGTAACGATCTCTACTGCGTACAAAATTGTGAAGAATACAGCATGTTTTAATTATTGATTTAGCAAAATCCAATTTCACATTAATGGGCTTGTGAAAAACCAGCCACTTGTTTGAGAGTATGCCAAACGCACTCTCCACATACCTGCGTGCACGCGATAATCTGTAATTAAAAATATGTTTTTTGTCTGACAAAACTTTGCCACTTTAAGGCCTCATTACATTCCTTGAAAGTGAAAACGCCTCGTCTCCAACAAACATGAAAGGTATGTTCGGTCCTTCAGTCCCTGAAAGTGGTTGTCCCCTAGGAATATTAAATTAATTGTTTTGGAGCTTACTATAAAAAGAATATCGTTTAAATATTGTACTATCAGAGTCTTTGCCAAACGACCAACATCAATGTAGAGAAACAAGTAATTAGCATCTGCAACAGCTAATAGTACTACTGAGAAATAGTTCTTATAATTATGAAAGAGTGACCCACTCATGTTCGGTTTTCTAATCCTAACATGCTTGCCATCAACCGCGCCTGAGCAATGTGGATATTGAGCATACTTTTCAAAACCAGCAGCTATTTGTTTCCATTGTTCTTCAGTAAGTTAAGGAAAGCATTCCGTCTTCAGTACATCCCAAATAGCTTTGCACACTCTTCGTATTATCTTGCTTAGTGTTGAGTGACCTATGCTGTACTGCAAATGCAGGTCAAGCTGGTTGCATCAGCTACCCAAGTACCTGGAAACAAAATATATCACAATGCAATATGTTGTATCTGTACTTGGTTTATGTGTGAATATTACATTTTATGTTTACGTTTCAGGTAACAAATATGTGAAAAAATGGAGGAATATTAATGACAACTTTATAAAAAGCATGCGGAGGAAGACGAAATACGGCCAAGCTGCAGACTCTGGACGACTCTACATTTATGCACGGCAGTTGTCTTTTCTGCGTTCAACTACTGGCTACCCCACAGAGACGCAGTCCAGTATATGCGGTGAAGAAGATGAGCAAGATGATCCAGATCAACCAGAGGAATGGGACACACCAACAGAAGCCGGGTCAACAGAAACTCTGCGTCAACCACACTACAGAACCGATGGCAAGCGTCGAAAGCAGGCTCTTGAGTTAGCAATAATAAATTACATGAAAGCTCCAATAGAATGCCCAAGATCTATCTAACAAAACAAAATGCAGATAGAGAATTTTTCGAAAGCCTCCTACCATCGTTACACGAGTTTACAGAGGATCAGAAGCTGGAATTTCGATGTGAGGTTTTACAATTAGTAAAACGTATGCGAATGTCTCGTCCCAACTCCACACAGGTTCAGGCATATCCATTGCACACCCGGCCATTGTCACAACAATTTGTACCACCACCACCATATCCTGCATCCCAACAGCCACCATTGACGACACTGCCTATAATCCCTATGCAGCAGAGCTGCACACCGAACTACAATTATTCAGAAAATACACTAGGCCCCCCCCCTACTCATACAAACATCTTCCTGCCACAGTAACTTCAAATACAGGCACGGACAAGATGTCGCCGATTCCCAACATAACTTCGCCGGGAACTTCGTATCCGGGGTGTCCTTCGAATACTTCTTCCAACAATTCGGATTTACAACCACAAGAAGATGAAGACTGTCTAAATATTTTCAATGGTCGCGTATAACATTATGACCAATGCATTCCTAGCGTTAAGTGTATGATAGCAAGTTGAGCAGTGTTATTCCATTATAACCTCCGTTACTACGTATATGTATACTCCCTACTTTTCATGTCATTGGGGCCTATTTTACCATACTTGTATTACAGTTTACAACAAATACAATATTTAAAAATATTTTTCATGTGTGGCTTACACGTCTTTGTTTACTAACTCATTACAACGTTTCTAATTGTATACTTCGCGTTTCATTTGGCGCCTACATTCTTTGTTTTACCTATAATCACGTAAACTGGGGTTACTTTGCACCCCCCCCCCCCCCCCTGGGTACCTTAGAAACCACCTGATTAATTTAATTTAATATTAAACTTTCAAGATACCATATACTCTACAATTTTGGTTTGTATTAAAGTAGTAAGTGGTATTGTCTACATACATTTAAGAGGTTGTAAATCTTTACTTAAAACCACAACTTGTGGCGCATAGTTACCCTCGGAGTATTGTGCCAAGTAACCCTGCTTTATGGTACATTTACGTTACCTGTATTATTATTATATGTTTAACCTAATGAGGTCTACATTTACCTACCTTAGTGTTACAACCAGCATCTCCATAGGTGGTATGGCGAGTCGCATTGCTGTGTTCTTCGCTTTTATGCTGTCCGTAATTCTCGCTAACAATTCATCAAATGACTGGACACTCATACGGAAATAATTATGAAATTTTTCTGCATTGCCTCTCAGGTCTGAAAAACTTGTTGCAAATCTGCCTCTGAGGAGTCTTGAGTCGGTGAACGGATGCACCCAATGTTTCCTAGTTGTATCCAATACACATTTGTATACTAGGTACTCAAAGAATACCCGTTTACGTTTGTACACATCCATCTCGTTAGTCAGCATCGTTCAGACTGTGCGGTATTTGTCCGTACTGTGTGAATGTGTTTCTGCGGCAACGTTGCGGCGCCGCAGCGGCGCCGCAGCGGCGCCGCGCGGACAATATCCGGATGTGTGCACCGGGCCTTAGTCATGCTGGGAAAGCCGTGCGGGTTTAGAGTAGCATGCGTCGTGTTCTTTTGTGCGGGGATTGGCCATCCATGGCAGCGATTGGCACCATGAATAACTCTCCTATCTTAAAACTAGCTTTATACTAGGCAGGATTGAGTTATAGAAAACCAAAGTGGTTGATAATGGTCGAAGAGCTCTTAATCATAGGCAACGAGTGACGAACACACTCAAACTTACCGAATCCTCATGATTGGCATGCCAACTAGCCAATAAGTCATCAATCCGTAGTCTCATAACAAATACAGTGTCACCATATCGTCTTTTGTATAATTTTAATAATGTTTTAAGTCCGAAATAAGTATGGAATGTACCGCGTTAAAGATTCTAAATAATCACTCATTTTAATTTTAAAATTGGGCCAAGTGCTCCATTTGTCTACAAAAATCTGTTTATCCTCGCATTTAAAGGCAAGTCATTTAGTTTTTATTCTTAATAATACAATTTTGTTTTTAATTTGTAAAAAAAAAGATTTATTCAATTGCAACTTTACCAAACAAATGCTTTTGCAGATATTAAAAATATTGTTCTGAAGGGATAAAGTTCTTAATTAAAGAAACTGATTTAGATTTAGTCGTTCGTATTGTATTAATTAATACAGAAAATCAAATGTTTGACTGTCCATCATCAAGTCTTGAACTTGCTGCAGACTTGGCTGTTCCATGGGATGTGATGGAATCGGGTTTGGGGCGGTTATTTTCCGTACGGAGCTGCGGAAGCGGCATAATAATGCATTACATTTCATGTGGATATATTATGAAGGTACGTTTTGCTTACTTACAAATATTTTTATACGTATTTTTGTTTGATTTCCACTTTTAAAATCATATTTCATTACATGCAGCCAAAGTAAGTTTAGCACTACAATTTTTTTTAACTACTGTAGTTTTTATGTATTGTTGGTTGTATTTATTAAAATAATTAAATCTTAGGCTCTCGTAATCTACCATTTCTTTGTTTGTAAGTGTAGTGTTTTACTTTTGCATTTTATAAATATTTACCTAGGCTTTTTTCATAGATGTTTGTAAAAAAAATTTCACTTCATGGTACAGTATTAAGTACCATGGATAAGTGCACAATATATTTTTCAATTGGTCTTAAATGTTGTTTGGTCACCGTAAAAACATAAATTATCATACAGTTCACCATATAAGTCGACCTTAAAAATTAATTGCTGCATTAAAAACTTAAAAAATAATAATTTTAAGTCTTAAGACTTCCGAGGCAGTGAAATATTTTCCCCCAAGAGCAAAATAATCAAAACCATATCTTCATTCTTTTTTTTTTTTTTTTTTGCTTGCGCATGAAATCTGGTCTTCCAGTTTTATTGTTGGGAGGGTTTTTGAAATTGTTTTGGGACGAGAGACTCCGAGGTTGCCGGCGAAAGAGGGTGCGAGCAAAAAAAGATGGGTGGAGTCAAGGGGGAAGGCGAGAAGGCAATTTCCTCGAATGGCTGTCCATAAAGAGGCGAGAAGCATTTCCCAAGGAATATTGGTCGCAAAGTTCTGGCGACTGCGACAAGATGCTTAAGTTTTATACTGTCTTGCAGCCTTGACTGAAAATTGCGGGAATTCTCCGCCAAGAATATCGCACCGCAGACAGACCGATGACGCTAATAATAAAGGAGTGCCATAGTTCGCCTCGCTAGTTTTGATAGCAGACACACTGGATGTATAGTCCATTCCATTTATCCTTGATATTTTGGAAAGTGCTTCTGGCGGATTCTCTTATCAAAAGTTGCACAGAACTCAACTTGCACTTGGACTGACTTAACACTTGTTCTAACGGACACATTTTCGAACAAACAGTTCCCAATTTAGACCAGTTCCAAGTTTTCAGTTCCCAATTTTACACAGTTTTACACAGTTTACATAGTTCTTACACGTTGGTTCCAATTTTAGAACTTAGTTAGTGCTAATGTAAACAGCAAAATTAAATCTCTATATTTTAAAGATAAAGCTTAAGTATAAAGATATAGAGCTAAATTTTAAGTTTTTTTTAATTTATAGCTTTATTTGAAGTGCTAAAGTTTAGAATAAAACTTACATTTATTACTTTTACAGGAAAATTAAGAATTCATTATCTAAGATCTTAAATTAAATCACTAGGCGAAAATTAACAAACCGTTTAACTTGGCTGGAATTCATTATAGCTGCTCAAGGCGATCACAGACGCCTGCTTGTTACTGAGATGAAAGCATGACTTCATTGCCAATCATCGTTTCCCCCCAGATCTACGTCCATGCGTGACGTCTCTATATACAATTTGCCGCAGTGACAGTAGCTGAAAGCATCCTTGGCCCCACTAAACGGCTGTTTTAGATCTCTTTCTTTCGAATTATGTTTACTAAAGAAAATAAATTCTG
The DNA here is from genome assembly GCF_032445375.1 of Bacillus rossius redtenbacheri. Lineage (NCBI taxonomy): Eukaryota > Metazoa > Arthropoda > Insecta > Phasmatodea > Bacillidae > Bacillus > Bacillus rossius. Next base: position 67,357,473 of record NC_086331.1, read on the forward strand.
TAATGAAATAAATATAAATATTAGGTTTCTTAAAGTCTCAATTGTCTTACCTGTATGTACTTGCATGGCTGCAATTATATACAAAACATATATAAAAATAGAAACGAAACATCGATAAATTTACTATAGTTATTATTTTTGTGAAAAGATTTATTGAAAACAACTGCCCAGCGTGTATTCTCATAGTTCATTGCTTCACAAGAAAATTCAGTCGTGGTGTAGTCAAACTATAGAACATGGGTTGGGCAGTGTATGATAGCTTCGCAAATAATAATTTATAGTCAATCATTAAATGGTTCGTTTGCTAAACATAAAATTTAATTACTGTGCACGGAAAACGTTATCAGCCCGTAGTTCAAGTTTTAGAACATTTTGGGTATAGTTTGTGGATATCCACAATGTGAACACCATGTTTATTTTCAACTGATCATTCATTAAAGTGGTAACATTTAAATTGCGGGAAAAATTAATTATTACCATTAGTGTGGGAGAAAAAACGTGAACAAACAGACGTATCATCATTATAAACAGCATGGTTTCGACAGTTATTCACTGATTACTTTTAGTCAGTGCCGCGGACATGGCGCAGGTGTCAAAAATCGGCAGTCTGCCGTAACTGCAAAGTCACGAGCGCACGGGAGCAACATGGGGCTCGATTTCCATATACACACCGCGATTAGGCGGAAGGCTTGTACATTGTCGTGTTTCCCGCTTGCGGGGCGTGTCGTAGTATTCTCAAATACTAACGAAAAGCCATTGGCGCTCTTTACAACCAGAGCGTCATTTCACAGTCTCTTCAGATGTGAGGCTATGCCCATTAATGATAGTGCCTGCGGAGGGTTCAATTTCAACTGTTCATTCATTTGGGCAGTTATTGCAGCCTCGTGCACAGGAGCTTATTAATTTTATTGAGGAATCATGCTGTGAGCGACCAAGGGCTCGATTCTGAAATGAATTAGCTTCGCCTTGTCGTGACTCCGCACACGACTACCCGCCTTCTGACAATATCCGTATTCTCAAATTTCAAAAATAGGGGCAGGCGACATCAACACTCCCGCTTAATTGTCGTAGCCTCCGAGCACCTTGGACTACTAGGTGGTACCACTAGTGTTGAATGCTGGGAAATAGCGATATTATTTTCTGCTATTCCCATGAGCCGAAGCCGTCAAGATGACGGACTCGCGCGTGTGACAGCACGAACCCGCACATGTTTACGTTTCTGGACATCAAGAAAAATACCAAAAATATTATTGTGTCAAATGAATATGTTTTGCAAACTTAAATAATTTTAATTTGAAATAAACGCACATTTTATAATCCGTGATTCAACGAACTTCATTACATTTATGAGGAGACGTCTCAAAGTTATAAGTTATGTATGTGTGTAGTAAACGGTAAAGTGCATGGTGCAAATTAACGAAACACGAAGGCCAAGATATGTATTAGACCCTGTAATTGCATTTCATATTTTAATTTTGTATATACTTCATTATTATATTATAAAAACTTATGCAAAATTGTTATTTCAATACATAATTCTGCCCATTTGTTCTTTTTTTTCATACTAGTTAGGTGTACAGACATTTTGAAAAAACATATATTTAAAATAAACTCTTAAATTTTAATTAATTAAAAATCATATATTTATATTAACATTGTAACTCAAATAAATTTAGAAGAAAGTGCGTGTCCATATATTAGGTAGGTACTGATATTCAACGAACAATTTTTAGGAATGCGAGGTGGTTTTCTTTAACTTAGAATTTTGCTTTATGATGAGGACTTCATTTATCATTAACTTTGCTTGTTTATAGGTTTACTTAAATATGGTTTATTACAACACAGTAACAAACTAACACAAAATAACCTTCTAAAAATGCATGACTCGTTGTCAATATTAACTATTAAGATTTACACTTTTATTACTGTAGAAGTGTATTATCCCTATGAACTAAATGCATGTTATTTTACGATTAGGTGTATATATATATATATCACAAGTTTCCTGTGTTAAATTAAATGTAAATAATCTTATATTTCTTGAAATAATATAAAATGAATATATATATATATATATATATATATATATATATGCCCATCCAGAATGAAATATTAATCTCATTTATTCCAGAGCAGAACAGGAAAAAAAAATATTTTTTAATCAATGACACACAGGCATTATTTTTTTAAGTGGTGTGGAAGAAAATTATAAAAAAATAAATTATTGTCGTAACATTCTTTTAGAATCAATGGCTTACAACGTTTGTGTATTTTCAATATTTGGTTATATTTACAGCAATTTTTACCCAGATATTCATCCACTATACAACATTAAATTTACCAAGGAAATGACTAAACTTATACGAAAATTCATCAAAGAGTTTTCTCACTTTGGCTTTGGCTGCATAACTTCCTTGTGTATTAAAAGCAATGTTGCTGTCTTAAAAATAATGTTTCATGTAAAAAAAATACAATATTAACAAGCTTTATCCTTGTAAAACATTAATAAATGAAATGTTGCTGTCCACACTTCAGCAGCGATATCTTTATGGTTTTAAGAACATGGAAGCTTTAAGAAAACCTTACTAAATAAAATATTTCGAAAATTTAAATAAATTTGATTTTTTATTGCACAAATTAAATCTTCTGAGCTATACCACCTATGCAAAAATTAATTACAATAATTAAAATCACTCTAATCAAATAAATTACCAACCATAACCCAATAGAACTGTTTAAAGAATAATATTTGTATTTAAATAAATTGTAAGACTTATCGACCAGCAGAGACACTTTAGGTTGTGATTAAGTCCACCTTACACGATTTTTAATTTCTGCCATATCGCCTGTAATCCCCATAGGTATAAAAGTGGTCATGACAATTTGTATATCAGTAGAAAATAATGAATTCTGTTCTTCGCACACATGATACATAATGTGCCAACCGATAAACAGACTCCATTATATCTGACTAAAGCAGCCACATATATAAATAAAAATAAACACATTGCTACAATTTGACCAAATACTGAAAGTACACGAACATTTCAGCAGTGTAATATAATATTATGTAACCATGGGAATGGATATTTGTTTTTTTCTTCTATACCTCATTCGCCTAAAATGCAACAAAGGCGTCTTAATACACTATATATAGAAATATTCTGTGCATTTTTAACTAAACAATAATTTAATTTTACTTTTATGCTATTATCAAAATACAATAATACTAAATAAAAAAGAATATAAATGAAATGTGGTCTTATATATGATGTAACTATAACATACATGCAATTAGTCACTTCATCGAAATAATTTACAGCAATAGTTTGCACATTTAACTATAATAGCTTAAAATTATACCGAAAATATTTATTTTTAATTTGATTAATTATTAAAATAGTTTCAAAAATTTAAAAAAAAATCTTACCAAATGAGACAAAGGAAGAAACACATCTTAACGTAATAGTAATGCCCATCATTCTTATAATCAAAATTAAACAAAACCAGCTCGCCTTTCCATTTACAGAGGTGCAGTGCCTATAAATAATTCATTTATCCGGAAATAGTATATGGAAACTTATTTACTTACAAACGAAGATGCGTTCAACTATAGTTAACTTTTCTGTTCAATGTTGTGTTTATATTTATTTTTACTATAAGTAACAAATAAACGCTTTTTAGTACGAAATAACTGAACCAACAGACTAAGTTATGTATAAAATGTTATTAAAGCAATTAGATACAGAAAAAGTTAATAAAACATTTTTGTTTACAGTATAATTTGAAAAATCTAATATTCATACATATAAAAAAGGTTTTTCCAGTGTTGGGATTTAAACTGAATCAAATATAACCACATCTGTTTTGAAGACCCACACATTGCCAATTTTGTGACCTTTTTTATTTTATTTTTAGAAACACGATACAATATATTACATATACATTGGGATCATGAAAATGTAATCACTGGTCCTATCTATAAATTACTACAGTGCAGTGCTACCTCTCACAAACCATGCTTAAAACCCAAACAGTTGTGTCCATAAATTCATTTGAGGGTACCGTATTGAATTAGTTCCCATCGCTCTAGTCTGAGATGTTGCAAAAAGTCCTGTGTGTCCGGCGGCACTGTCGCGGATAACGTGCACTGAAGGGCTTGAGTGAGAAGCCACGTAACTCCGCGCTGGCGCACACTCGGAAACAACTTGAATCGAATAGTCACAAAATATAATCTGGTAGGTCGACGACTGGAACTGTCATAATCGTTGCTATGCGGAGTTTTACCCAGCGCCATAATGGCCTGGCATATGTAAGTGACAAATATTCGTACTCTCAAGATTTATCTTCTTTCTCTTGTATGCCGTTGGGATAATGTTGTTGTAGAATTCAAAAGCAGTTGACCGCAGGTGCGAAGGTAATGACTGATCGGACAGTTCTCGCCATAAATGTACCCAGTAAAGATTTAATTGCAGCACTCGATTTCGTGGTATTGAAGGTTTCTTCCTTTAGAGAGTTTTGTAGAGTCGGCTCGCTGTAACATGTTCGTCTTCGGGAAGTTCCTGAATGATTGCGTGTATGGTCCGGTATGCCGTTCGATACTCAGATGGGAGTCTGTCACACCATCAAGCACTTGCCGCTGCAATAGTTTCACTGGCTCGTCTTCTCGTAAAAAAGACTTAATTACATTGACAGTAAATAGTACAGTTACCTTATCTTTAATGTCAATTAGTCCTAGCCCGCCGGCACTTGAATGAGTGTAAATTTTATGTGCGGGCGACGCGGAACATATATGACTTCCATAGAAACCATCCGACATACATAGTTGGACGCGCATGTAGTCTTGGTGATAGTAGAAAAATGTACGCTAAATACCTAAGTTTGAACAGAATGAAGGTATTAATAATGTGAATTCGTGGAATGATTCTAGCTTCCTTGTACTATATTCTATCATGCGTCCTCGGCATGTTGCTATTGTGTTTTCCCAGTTGCCATTTATTGTGGGATTAATACCGTTCTTGAAGGTGACCCAGAGTAATTTAATTGGCTCCACCGTGAGGAAAGTCTGAGACATATGACTATTACTCTCTCGTTACTGTAAAAATGGAAAATCGCACTCATTTGGTTGTTAATTCGCCTATTAGAGATGGCCTGAAATTCGACTATGCAGTTCAGAATAACTTGTATATCTCGGGTTGCACGCACCGCACATGTTACATCGTCGGACTATGCTTTCACACTATCCGGGCATGCATAGGGTGCATGGTGTGTAGCTCGACATGTAGCTTCCTACAAAGGGACTCTAGTCCAATAGCAAACAAGATCATGGATAGACGACATATTTTCCGGACAGATCGGTTGATTTCAATAGGAGCAGTGTAAAACCCATTAATTTGTAGGCCTACACGTGACCTATCTCCCATGAATTTCATTTTCATCCAGTTAATTACAACTTCCGGAAAATCCATATAGGGTAGGGTGGGGTTATTTGAATCAAGGGGCTATTCGGATCAAAATAAGCTTATGGCCTGCTGGGCCTAGATCCTGATGCACCAGCAACGTCACATTCGAGCTTGCGTTTTAGAAGGAATATGTTGAAATAAGTTCTGAGGAATTATTTTGATTGCGCTATTTAGAAGCCTTCTAAACTACATTTTAATCTGTACAGGTAAGTGGTCCTTTCCCTTGTTTTATACTCATGTAATTTTCTCTATGCAGAATATAAGGTCTGACGTAAAAATAAGTATTTCCTCAAAGTTTCTCTCTTCAGTGGTTACAGCGCCATTCTTTCTACGCATGCTTATGATACAACTTGCGCGATCTGTTGATTTTTGGAGGAACTACTAGCCCTTTTCGAAGAGTAATCACAAGGGGCCATTTAAATCATTTTTAGAGGGGCTATTTGGATCAGCGTTGTTCGGACATGGCACGACAACTTTATCGAGTTTGCGCTGCAGTTTGTTATTTTTCGTGGAAGAATGAGTTTAAGCAGTTTACAGATAGCCACTGTGGCTCTACAAATTTTATACATTTCTTCGAAAACATTACCTATATCGCGAACTGCGCTGAGTGAAGTGTGTCTATCAGTGTTTTGAATGTTTTTAATGATGCTGTTTTGACCTAGGATTACGTGAATAAATTTTTGTATGTTTTTAATATCCGAATACACATATTTAGGTTAAAATAATTCCAACAAAATTCAGAGCTATTTGTAAAAAAAATTAAGGTGGGGGAAAAAGGTTTTTAATTTTTAAATGGGTTTAGTTTATACGTGCGTACAAGTCATTAAATTAGTTTTGTTTGCTTTTACCATACTATAATTAAATGTGCGATACTTTTGGACTCGTTTATAGCATTTTAAAAACAATATTTAGACCTTTTATCAAAGATTAAAGTGATTAATTAAAAACTTTTTTAAAAAATGCAAATTTGTTCTTCCAGTTTTAACTTGCAAGCATGGCTTTACTAGAACTGGTCTGGATACTCGCATTGACCCTACCTACAAACGCTGTCGAATTTGCCTCCTTAGTATTAAATGATTTAGTTTCTGGTAATAACCCTATGTGCCAATAGTGTCCAGATCTGCTTTTATAAGACTGTATGCTGACCTGTAACATAGGTATTACCAAAATCTGGAAAAAATGGTTTGTTTTCCAATTTTTTTCAGATGGTGAGAAAATATAAATCGAAGGTTGTGTATTTGAAGTGGAAAGAAGAAGATATGAATCAGGCCGTAGCAAGCACACTACAAGGACATCTGAGTTTACGTGCAGCATCTGATCATTTCAATGTTCCATTCACCACACTTCAGCGACGAGTTTCACAGGGTAAGGACAAAGCTGCCAGGGGCGAAGAAATTACCCACATCAGACCCAAGGCTATTGGACATCCAACAATTCTTTCAGATGCACAAGAAAGGGATCTTGTAGAGAGATTGAAATCTTTGAGTAATCGTGGTTTTGGCCTCACCCCAATCTATGTGCGCAAAACAGTTTTCCAATTTTCAAAAATTAATAACATTACTGTTCCTTGGAGTGACGAAGTGAAAATGGCCGGTAAAGACTGGTTTATGGGATTCATGAGTCGCCACAAAGATAGCATTGCCCTAAGAAAACCTGAAGGTCTATCAAAAGCACGAGCAATGGGAATGAATAAGCAGGCAGTTGTAAATTTTTATGAATTGTTGAAAGAAGTTCAAACCAGTAATGGGTTTCAGGCCTAGCCTCAATCAATTTATAATATTAATGAAAGTGGTTTTCCTATGAGCAACAAACCAGCTAAAATAATCAGTGAAAAGGGACAAAGAGAAGTAACTTCACTGACAAGTTTGGAAAGAGGCGAGAATGTTACTGTGGTTGCATGCTGTAGTGCCAGAGGGGCTTTCATTCCTTCGCTTGTAATCTTTAAAGGACAAAGGATGCGTGAAGAATACAAACAAGGCTTTCCACGGGGTACCCGGGTTAAAATGTCTGAATCAGGGTACATCAATGAAGATCTGTTCATCGCCTGGCTTGAACATTTTGAAAACAATCGTGTCAAAGGAAAATGTTTGCTTATTATAGATAGCCACATCTCCCACCATTCAATCGGGTGTCGAAAGTTTTGCACAGAACATCAAATTGAGCTCCTTTGCCTATCACCTCACACCACTCATATACTACAACCACTCGACAGAACTTTCTTCAAGCCTTTGAAGACATTTTATCACCAAGAAGCTACTTCCTTCATTCACGCCAATCCCACAGCATCGATTACCAAATTTGTTTTTCGTTGTATTTTTAATAACGCCTGGAGGAAGGTTGCCACTGTAGGCTATGCAGTTAAAGGATTTGAGTGCACTGGACTGTATCCTTACAATCCTAACCGAATACCCGACCACAAGTTCCTACCTTCAGAAACTTTTGGCCCTGAACAAAATGAAACTCCTTCATCCTCCAATCCAGGACCATTCCACACAACAGCAGGCCCTTCAAATGAAACACCCATTCCTTCCAGTGCAAACGTACAATCTCGCCAATTCACTTGCTCTGAAATCAAATTTGCAGAAGTTTTGCCATCTCCAGTTAAAATGGCGCCAAAGAAGAGAAAAATTAACAACAAAAAGAATACTTCACTTCATCTAACACCACCCGAAAATATGAAGGAAAGGAAGGAAGGAGCAAAGAGAAAACTGTTGTTGGAAGAAAAAATAAATAAAAGAAAATCACGAACATCAGAAGCATCAGCGTTAAAAATTATGTGAGGAAAATCTGTAATGATTCCAGTGACTCAAGTGATGTCCCATTTTCAGAAGACGAAGAAAACACACCATGTGGTTTCTGTGGAGTCCGGTATTATGACACCAAATCTCAGAAGAAGGGAGAGCGGGTGCAATGTCAACAGTGCAACATTTGGTGCCATGAACACTGCGTAGGAGCTAGTGGACAAAAACAATTTAACTCTGGAAAATGTGATTAAAGTACACATAAAAAATTAATAATTGTATGATCACGAGTGTTTAAATCCGTTTTGACAGTTGTGTAAATATTTAAATTTCTGTAACCATTTATATTTATATATTATATAAGTTTTTAGGGGGAAAATTCTGATCCAATTAGCCCCACTTCCTGATCCGATTTACCCCTCCTTTTCAGAAAAGTGCATTATTTACGTGGCAATCTGTTTTGTGGTGTGTTTAAAGTTATATGGCATTTTTCAAATCTTATAATGTATTTTCTTGTTAAGAACACATAGAAGCACTGTAATTTCAGTGCCTAACTAAAAATAATTAGATAGAAGTTTTGCAATTTGAGTCAAAAGTTGAAATGATTCAAATAGCCCCACCCTACCCTATGATGCACAAATGCTAACACAGACTTGTGGCTTAATCTGTTAAATACTTTATCAAAGTCTAATTGCATAATAGCCTTGTTTGTTTATCTAGTTATTGCAAGTAGCTCCTCATCCCTGAGTGCACTGAGGCTTTGAATAATTGTGCGGCCGGGTATCGCACAGTTTTGACTGGGCCCAATTACACTAGCCATAACCCTGCGAAGACATTTGGCGAGTACACGCATGATGATCTTGAAGTCCGTCACTAAAAAAGTTATCGGTCTATAGTCTGTTTATTTAGTTGAGGATAGCGTCTTTGGTACTAGCACAATAAGACTATATTTTTGTGAAACACTCGATTCTTCAATTTGCAGAGCACAACGTACCATGTCACTAAAGTCATTAGCAATAATGTCCCAATATTAGATGTAGAGTTCATACCCAAAACCATCGGTCCCTGGTGGTCTCCTAAGAGGTAGATTTTTTTTACTATTCTCGCATTTTCTTTTTACCGGTAGTGTCAGGCGTTGTTGTTGTTTGTGACTGAGATGCATTACGCAGTGTCGCAAATTTTGGGGGATACGTTGACAGTGTGTATCTTCCCTTTTGTACATATTTGAATAGTGGGTTTGCAAAGCTTTCGCAATTCTGTGTTAATCTTAATGAATATTTCCATCAGAATCACATATTTTTGTTATGAGAGACTGATGGTGCCTTTTATGTTCTTTAATACTCATATAAAGACTCAGTTTCTCGCGTCCTCCCAATGCCAGATCACGCAAAAGCAGTTTCCTATTACATAAATTCTGACACTGCATATTCATAATTTTCCGCTTAATTTTTCGCATTTGATCAAATACCTCGTGTCCTTGATCTATTTTTTCTGCAGCTCATTTATCATTTTCTCGTGAAAATAAAGATTCCTACGATATTGCTCTTCTATGTTTCTCACGTGAATCTGAAAGAAACGTCGCATGTTTGGCTTGATGCAATGTTCCCACAACAACCCGATATTTGCGTATCTATTCTACCAGTTTTGCCATGTGTCCCAGAAGTGTCTTCTCCAGAAGTCATCTTTAATTCCAGGTTCATACAAAAGCTTTGTATTTAATTTCCATAATCCTTTCCCTCTGTACCAGACCTCATTAAATTCTTTATATTTAATGATAATGTGGCGATCACTTAAAGACATGGTAAGTACACAATATGAAACTACGTCTGATTTATAACTTTCCCGTATGTAAAACCTGTCAAGACTTGTCATATTGTGATGGTAAAGGTGTAGTGTGGTGTGTTGTTGTGCAAGACAGTGATGACGTCTTTAAGATGTCTTCGAACTAAATTTTGCAGCAGCATATTAACAGGGTAAACTCCTCCGACGTGATCTCGGTGGTCTATAAAGCAATTGAAGTCCCCTCCAAGGACAAGGCATTGATAAGCACATTGTAGGAACGGTACAATATCAGTGTTGTAAAGCAGCAAATCCCGTTCCCGCATTCCTTGCGATCCTGAGGGTGCATAAATGTTTATAATTCTGAGGCATTATACGGCCGTTACTATGGCGGTGTAGATTTTCCAGTTCAAACCCCAGTCTCGTAACAATTGCAGTCCCCCCTGCATTGGAACTAATATTTGCACATACATTATAGTTGCAGAATTTATTTTCTATTTCTTGTACGATTTCTGGTACACTTCATGATTCTATCTAATTAGGCTACTTTCGCGCTCGCTGACACTCGGCATAAGTTAAGAGTTGCTGTAGTATGAGCTGCTATTATAATATTAGTTTATTTTATTTTTCTAAGTATGTGATTTTGCATTAATGTCTTGTTTCCTTATTTCCAGGGATTCCAGCCGACTCGCACGAGGGCTCCGTGGACGGTTAGCACTCGCTCTTACTGACTGACTGCCGCGATGTTGGCAAATCAGCCTGTCGCTGGTCCTCTCCTCACCACTCCTACCTGCCATATCCCTGTCCGGCTGTTGTCGGCTCGTATCCGGGAGGCAGCTATCGGCCCCTGAGACCAGCTGCGCTGCCGCTCCTCGGTCCGGGGCCGGTCCTCGGAGTGACGTCACCGCCGTCCCCAGTGTGACGCTTCTTGGTGCATTGCTGCAGGTGGCTCCATCTTTTTGTTGCACATGTTTGAAGTTAGCTCAGGGTGCTTCTCAACTGGTTCCGTGGTGCTGTCGGTCTGGGTCTCCAGTTATTCCGCGCGCGAATCCGAGTTTCCGGTTCGTCACGGTAGTGTGTTCTCGCCGTGCGCTGGCTGCGATATAAGGCAGGCAGTTCCCCCCCCCCCCCCCGGGATCACCCTGCGGACCTGCCTCGCCCGGTGTATGGCTACTTGCAACATGTGTTGACACTTCCAGTGAGCCTGCCGACACGGCGCTACTGCAATCGTCACTGGCGGCTGTGACATCCGTCTCGTGCGCCAAGCCGTCATCCACTCTTGATTCCTGTTGGGGTATGGTTTCCATGTGGTTGTTATCGTGTCTTCCTCCGTGTCGTTGCTCCAGTCAAAGGTGTAGTCGTGTCTGAGCTAATCCTGTTCTTTACAGCGCCCGGCAGACATGTCCACATATGAACATTTTCGTCTTCCGTTTCTACTGCCCGTTGTATGTGTGGACTTGTAGGTTCAGTGCTGACCTGTGGAAGCATAGGATATTCATTTTCACTATACGGGGTTCCCACAACGTGATGGTAGGTGTTTACCACCTCTTCTGCGTTGTTAGTTTTGTCCCTCTGCAGTTGCCAAGGCCTAAAATGTGTTGATGGGTACGCCAACGTAATGAAAAATGCCGGGTTAAATAGTGGCCCAGTCAATGGCGATGTTTCCGTAAAGAAAAGTGCAACATTTTAGTGTTATGGGACACTCAATGTCGTGATGGTATAATTCAAGATATAGGACTACATGACAGTAATCGAGTTCAAATGTCTAAGTCATAGCTCAAGGTCAAGATCAGACTAAATGTCAAGTTAATATTAAAGGTCAAGGTCAAAGTTCAAGTTCAAAGGTAAATTAAAGTTCATAGTCACGATCATATTTCAAGTTCATAGTCACGGTCATATTTCAAGGTCAATGTCAAATGTCAAGATCAAATTTCAAGAAAGGTCAAGATCTAAGTCAAGGTCAAAGGTGTCAACTTTTATGCCTGCCCCAGTACATGACTGGTGGAGGATGAGGAACTACAGCAAACTGAAGAGGTTCCGGGCTAGCGAGGCGGTATTTATAGCAAAAATCTATGATGAGCGGGTAGGGAGGTTGTGGCGAGGAATTGCTGCGAGAGAAAAAAATTACTTGGAGGGGGGTGTATATGGTTTGGAAAATGTGGTGGTAGGCGTCAGTCTGCCAGCTTCCACCACATGGGAAGATTAAATTTTTTTGTCCTCACCGGTTTCGAACCGATGACCCCATAACATAGGTATTTTTTTGTTAAATTTTTATAAATAAATTTTTTTATTAGTTTCTATATTTTTCTGATGTTCTGGCATAAAAAATACAATTTTTTGAAATGGTTGCCATACCAAAAATTGCAATGTTTCTAAAATTCAAGATGGCGGAATGTTTTTATTTAATTTTTTCATTAAAATCAGATAATTATTATAGATTTTTAAGATGGCGCGAAACGAAAATGGCAATGCTAGGGAGGGATGAGTTCGATGACAGACAATTCTAGAATTTAGAAATTGCTGAAAACAAAATGTCGGAATTCAAAATGGAGGAAAAACCAAAATTCGGATCCAATATGGCCGCCGTTGTCAAGGTCAATATCAAATTTCAAGGTCATATCAATTAATATGGCCGCCGTGACGTCAGAGCAGTCGGTCATTCACCCCATCCACAATCTACACTCCGACTCGTGTTCCAGTAGCCCCCAATACATACTACTATTATTCTATTTGATTAGGTTAAAATCACGTAAACGGAAAAATCTTTTTACATTTTATATAAATTAATTATGTAGTATATAAATTCTACTTCAAGCAAAAATGATTTTTAAATTTTGGTATATCTAATTGCTGCAATAACTTGTAATACATAGTTTAGCCTGTTGGTTCAGTTATTTTATACTACGTAGCCTTTATAAGTAACATATATAAATGTTAGTAATATAATATCAATAGACTTTAACAAAAATTTAAATCTGTAATAGAACATGCTTATATTTGTAGGTAAATAAATTTTCATATAATTTTCAAGGTTAAATTAATTATCCATATTAATATCACTCTTGTTAAATGTAAAAACGAGGTGGTTTTATGAAACTAACAATTTAAGAAAGATGGGTTTTAATATTCCGTTAATATTCCTTGTTCCTTTGTCTCAAGTTGTAACTTTTTTACTGTTTCTCAAACCAGTTTTATAAATAAGTAATTTTCAAAAATTAAAAAAAAAAAAGTTGACATTTTTAACTCGTAACATTAAATAAGCACATTTATTGGTGTGCAGTCTCTCAATGAAGTGACTATTTGCGTGCAATTTCATGGTTATATCATAGAAACACCTTCATTAAATCAGAAACGAATTCCCTTTTATCATTTTTATTTAATAATACTGGATATTCAAAAAAGCCTAGCAGAATATTTTAATTTCATTAAGTCAAAAATTGTACAGAATATTTTTATACACTAAGAAAACATTTTAGTTGCATTTTTACAAGTGAAATATAGAAGATAAAACAACAAAAATCCATTCCTCATATTATATCATCTTAGATTCCACTGCTGAAATGTTCATGTCATTTCAGTATGTGGTTATATTACAGCACTAAGTTTATTACTACTCACATATGTAGCTTGTTTAGTTGGTAACTATGCTGGCTGTTTTTCTGTTGGTACATAATGCGCGTACACACTGGAGCGCCGCGGCTGCATTGCAACAAGGAACGCGCGTACGCAACGCAGTGGACCTCGAGCACGCGACGAACCATCTGAAACTGACGAATACCGCAGTTTGCTCGGCCATGCGTGACACGGAAGACGAAGATTAAATTTGGACCAAAAATCTGCAAGAATTAAATATATTTGCCGATCACTATTTAATATCAGTAAGTATCAATATTAAATTGTTAGTTTTGATTACATTGTAGTTGATAAAGTTTTACACTTTTTACACACGGTTAGCCGTGACGATAGGTTTTAAGCGACAGGAGATTCATAATATAGGTTGCTTTGTTTACTGAATCTCAAAACAGTCTATCGGAGGAATATTTACAGAAGTCTGCTCAGAATTGATAGAAGTGTTAAAGGATAATATCAAGTTCAGTTGAACCAATGTACAAATAATATTTCCTACTACTTAACTTTTTTAATGTGATTCGATAAAAGGTATTCATAAAAATATATTACATGCATGGTATAAAATATAATGATATTGAAAATATGAGTCCAACAAAAAAAATATTGTTAACATAAAACAAAAGACAAACAATTTTGAATGAAATCACGTATAGTTACTAAAATCACCAAAACACTGGGGTAAAAGAAATACTGTCGTCCATTGACACCAGCGGTGAAATAGTGTGATTTGCATCTGATTTTACGTATCGAGCAGAGGCAGATGACAGCATATCTACTTGTGAACGTTGAGTTAGTTGTGTCAGAGACCGACAAGCTGGAGAAAATTGAGAAAGATGTGACTGAAAGGGTTGTTGTTTGTTTTTTGTTTTGGTTTTACAGAAAGAAAAACTGATGGAGCGGATGAATAGGAAGCTGGTTGTTGTACTAACGATCGAGCGAAAGAGTTGTCGGTTACAGTAAAATGAAATAGTTAATCTTTGTCATAATTGTATGCAGGAGTTTTAAACAAACCTCGATCTGCTTTCATTTGAATGTCATAATCAGGAAGCTTAACCCGAGATATTGTAACTGTCGAATATTACACGATTTTGTAAATTCAAATTATTCCTAACTTAATGTTTATTAGATTTCTAACTTTAGCAAGTATTCCTTTATTAGAGTAGAATTTACGTAATAAATTTTTATTCGTAAAAATCTTGATTTTCTTTTCAAGCCTGTCACTTTATGGTAAAAATTTGTGATAGGTATTTAATTTAATTACTTTTTTAATCAGTCAATAATTTAAAAAAGGGCGGAAATCGATAGAATAAAATAATATTTTAATAAGCATTATTTGATGATTTTTCGAATATTCCCCAAATTTCCAGCTGAATAATTACAAAATTTCAAGATGTCGGTCTGGACGGTCGAAAAGATGGCAAATGCCACTGTATTAAATACTACTGCAATCTATCGGGAAAAATTAAATCATTATGTAGGCAGCGTCCTTTAGCAGACGAAAATAAAATAGCAGATCCAAGATTGCCGCCATGATGTCATTCTGGTTGAAGTAATATACTGCTTGGCATTAATGGTGGAAGGTCAGTCTGTCCCTAGTCTCCGAGTGGGAAGGATCCGTCATTTTTTTTTTACATTCACAAGATTCGAACTAAGGACTACATGTTGTAAGTACGGTTTTTTATTAAAATTTTATTAAATGAATTTTTCTATGTATTTATTAAGTTTTACCGATTTTATAGATTAATAATTATGGCTTTTCAAGATAGTGGAAGAGACTTCATCCAAATTGGTGGCCGAGGTCAAGGTCAACGTCAAAGTTCCCCAGAGGCTTATTGAAGGCTTGTAAATGGGGAATTTAAACCTCTATAGGGAATTTCAAGGTTCTGGCTTTTTTAGGGAAGAAAACGGGAACTTTTTCCACAATACGTGAAATTTGACCTGGGAACAGGGAAATTTTTATTTATCTGATTTTTTAGATTTTTATTCGAAATAGTTTTTTTTTAAATGGAAATTTTAGAAAATTTTGTTTAATTTTTGGCAAATTTCGGTAAATTTGTAATAATTTTTGGCATGTTTTGGCAAATGTTGAAGGTTAATGTTATGGTTAAAGGTCATGGTCAAGGTCATACAAGATGGCCACCGGGACATCACAATTCAAGATGGCGAACACTGACACCAACACCTTGCACCGGCATCAGGGCTCGGACCTAATTTTATATACTACTCTCACCGGTTGCTATGTTTGAGCCTGTTCACTAATACCAGAGATAACAGCGTTAAAAATCTTAGAAAGATGTTATTACGCCATTCTGTCATTAATCAGGAAAACCATTTCAAATTAGAAGTTACAACAAAATAGTTACCAGATAAAAGACAGCGGAGTATGTTCCCTTTTAAAGGAACTTTCAAAGTCACCTCTCGCCACATAAATGATCCCCGTTTTGTTCCCCGAAATGCCTTATGTGCGAAAAAAAATTCTGCTCTGAATACTACATAATTTTCTGCTGAAAGAATTCTTCAGCTTAGACTCGAAACCGTTAAGATGATGTTCGCCCCAGAAGGAAGGAAAAAAAATATTTTCATCCTGTGTATTTGGTTGGCTTCCGCTTATCATTTCGTCCATTCCTTGATTACTGATTTTATTCCATCTGCCGTCCTTTTTTATAAGCCACTCTAAACCTTTCGCCCGTCACTGCACATAACAAATAGTCTGGGGATTTTTTTCCCTTCCCTTGCTGAGCCGCAGTCAATATGGAGTTATCTAAGATGGCACGGAGGGGCGCGACTTCGCTGCCTGAGTTCATCCTGAGTTATGGCCCAATAACGTCTGGTGGCGCGGAGGTGGCGGCGCCCGCGCTATCTACGCGCAGCGACACAACACCCACTACCCCCTCCCCCTCTCCATAACCATCGCGCAGTGCCAAAACAGCGCTCCTCATTTTCAATGATAATACAAGTTTTGTTGAAGTGAAACTTCTTCACAGCCGGTGGGGTAAGTTGAGGCGATTACTCATCAGAGAATAATGACAAAGTGCCACGTTTAGCAGTGGGGTGCTCGATGGTGCTGAGAGGAAGGAAAACGTTGAGCGCCCCACTCCTCACTCTCAGGCAAGCGTTAGTGATGTGATGCTACAGTGCAGCAAAATGAGTTTTCTCTTCATTATGTATTTAATGTTTTTATTGTTAAAGTTAATTATTCGTTTGGTTGTATCTCTCAAGTAGATTATTGAAGTGTGGACATTCCCTTGAAATGCACAAAGTGGCCATGAAACATTTTTATCATGAACATATTCTTACATTCATGCCATTCTGAGTCACTAACTTCCTCCAAGCGTCACTCCGAGATGAAAATGAAGAAACGCAAAAGCATTAAGTAGTATAGGAATAGGCATTCTGGGAAATGTACCGGTTCGTGGAGCGTAGAGCGGTTCGAAGACTGGCTGCTCTGACGTCACGATCGGCCATGTTGGATAACCTTGACCTTCAAAATTACTCAAATATAACACAAAATTTCTCAAAATTCCTAAAAATTTCCCTATTTTGAAGGAAAAAGGCACGTTTTTAGGGAATATTTCCCATTTTTCCCGCAAAAAAATACAAAGGAGCCAAATTTCCGTCGTGAATGGGGCCAATTTTACATCGAGAGGGACAGTTCTCCACGAAACCACATTAGAGGTAATGACCCTGAACTTGAAAGTAAAATTGAAATTATTTAATTGTTGACCAAAAAATTCTAAAAAATTGCAAATATGAAAAAATAATAAAGAAAATTAATAAAAAACGCACTTAAGTCATGGAGTCCTCTGTCCGAACCCGGCGAGGTGATCGATTAAAAATGGTGAAGGATCCTTCCTCTATGGAAGCCCCCAGTAGACTGAAAATCCCACCACTAATTCCAAGGCAGATATTACACCAGCCAGTATGACGTCATGGCAGCCATGTTGTCATCGGGAGGAGGTCGCCATCTTTTTTTCGTCTGGTAGAGGGCACTGTCGGCTTATTAGTTTAATTTTTTCCCAATAGAGGGCAATAAGATTTATTACCGTGGCGTCTGCCATCTTATCAGCCGTTTTTGCCGGTATCTTGTAATTCTGCAAATTTTAAGCCAGAAATTCAAAAAAAAAAATACAAAATCATCAAAAAATTACTTTTTAAAGTAAAAATCGATTCAATCGATATCCAGCCTTGCTAGATCCTTGCTTGGTGCAATAAAAGATAATTTAATTAAAATTACCAAAAATATAACAGGTTATCCAAAAAACAACAAAATTATAAATAAAAAATGTATTAAAGAAATTTTACAAGTTCAAAAAACAAGCAAATTACAAGCGTTTCTCGATATCTGCAATCTTCATAGAAGGCGAAACGAGTACTTTGGATGCCTTGAAATGTGTTTTTAGGGCATCTCCACGTAACAGTCGATTAACCAGACACGTCTATCTGGTGGCTAGGTACATCCAGTCGGTGGCCAGATACATCAATTCGGTTTGTCAGGCTAACACGTTAAGTTGGTGGCAAGGCACGCCCAGTCAGTGACCATGCACATCAGTCGGTTGGCCAGACACGTAGTCCTACTACCAGTTGGTTGGAAAAGCTATCACAACCAGTTGGTGGCAACGTACACTAAGTCGGCGGTTAGACACATTTATTCAGTGGTCAGGCACACATGTCCAGTCATTTGATCGGATTAATGCTTGAATATTGTATATATTAATATGCATAGCATAGCCATATACATTTTATGCTTATTTGTAATAAATATATATGCTGGGCATATTAATATACAATGTATACTATGTATATATAAATCGTCTAAATGAAGCATTCACTGAGCTGGATTTTAAAGACTTCTGTTCGTTTACTCCGAGTGCTCCTGAATTGTTTTTTTTTTTTTGGCAAGACTTCTCTTGGTGTTCTCCGTGTACTCCTGAATATTATTGTCGATATTTGGTCAGTTTTCTCCATGTGCTCCAGATTATACCTGTCAATATTTTGTTGGTTTTCTCCGTGCACTTCTGGTTATTCCTAGTGATACTTCTACCGATATTCTCCAAGTTATCTCTGGTTATTTCTGAGAAAACAATCCCTGCATGCAATTATTTTTCGTAATGAGACAGACAAATTTTTTCGTATTTTCGTTTATTCATATTTTCTGTTACCAACTCAGTTTTTACAATATTTTTATCAGGTGTATTTCAGACAAAAAAGATTAATTACTCAGGAAATAACTACGTCTTGAGATGGCTCAGAATTACTATCATGAAAAACAAACTTCCTTCGCCTTAATGTCTAGCAAAGCCCTCTTTCTCTTGCAATCGTGAGAGAGCACCCCGAATCCCACATTAAAAAATTATATTGTTACAAACGCGAGAGACCGGAACGCGATGCCAGGTTCGGAGCTGGCTGGCGACCCCGCATGGTCACTGAAGTCATGCGCCATCCATTAACGTAAGACATGCCACGCGTGCCTGCGCCGATTACAAGGGTCGTAGCTACCCCCTTTTCCTCTCTGCTCACAACACAGCGCCCTGCCTCGCGCGAGCTGTTGATGCCCTTCTCGACGCTTCGGGCGTCGGGTCGGCACAGGATGACGCGACTGGCCCCAGCCACGCTCGTCACTTCTAGAAGGGCGCCAGAGTCTCTATATAAGCCTGGACGCCGGCCTCCGGAGTGGCTCGGCGAAAGGAAATATGACGACAGGGACGAAGTGACTCGGCTAAGGGAAGTGAGGCGGCGGCAACGGAGTACGACGAGAGTTCGGCGACGGAGGTCCACGAGGAGCGCTGCGGCGAGAGTTGTGCGAGGGGTGCGGCCCAGCGTGGCGTGCGGTGTGTAAGGACTTGAGATACTGAGTGCGAGTAATTTATTAGTAGGAATTTTAAGAAAGATTATGTATTAGTGTTGTAAATATTAGCAGTCAATAAAACTGTTCAAAATAAACAAATAATTGGGCTATCCCTATACGAACCCAGTTCTTCCCACTCAAAGAATATTAAAATCGTAACAATATTCACCGCTATGCAACGTGTGGTGTCATCTGTTGTTGAAAAACAGAACTACTTGGTCATGAGTCTTTAAAAATGTCAAATTAACTCTCTCTGATAAACTATTAATAATTCTATTTAAGTGAATATTTCATTTTAAACTCTCAGTTTGCATCTGGTATTTGTCGCAGAAGTTAACATGGATCCTGGTTAGTTGCCTGTAGCTGTATCAAAATACTCTGCTGTAGATACTGCAGCAAGGAGTTTAAATAGAGAAAAAATGATAAAAGGCATGAGAGATGTGAGTATAGTTTTGGTCCATGTCAAAAACCATTTAGTTGCAGTTATTGTCAGAAATCCTGTGGTGAAAGATATTTCTTAAATAAACATCGCAAGACCTGTACAACTAAGCTGACTAAAGTTAACGAGGACGACAATAATGACTAGGAAAAATGTTAAAATGCTAATGTTAATAATACTATTCCAGATCTTGCTAATGACTTAATATGAAAACTAACAAAAAAAGTAGCATTTTCATTGGAAATAAAAAGATATTTACAAAAATTAGAGTCGACTCCATGAAATTTTGAACAATAGTGAACGACCTGAAGCAGAAAAAAACCCGAAGACTGCGTTGAAACACCTGAAGCTGATATGATCGAAGATTATGATGACACTTTTGAGGCTGACACGATCGAAGGCTGTGCTGAAGCACATAAAGCTGGCTAGATCAAAGACTTTGATGAAGTCCTGAGACCAAAACTTTGGAAACGTCGTGATAAAACATATTATTCTGATAAAGCTTATCATGATTACTGAAACGTTGGTGATTTAATTTTTTTTATAAACATACGAGGAAGATGACAGCAGCAGAAGAGATCGAATACACATCATGGAAAGATACTTATATTTCGCTTAGGGCAGGAAACTATTCGCACTTCAACGAAGTAGCCACCATACTCAAAACATTGAGAGAAGCTGGTTAAATACAATCAAGCCTATTGTTACTTGCATGTGAATAAATTTAATATATATATATATATATATATATTGGATTTTAAATGTGTTTGTTATGATTCATGAAATCTTATTTGTAACTAATGTTGTGTTCTTAAAATACAAATTCTAACTTACTGTAGTAAAATTATCACAAATGAATAACAAAATGAAGAGTAAAAATAAAGACATTCCAGCAAATGGGGCAGGTGGGATTAAAGTAAAATTTAATTCATTTGTAGCCAAATGCAGTTGGAGCTGTTGGAGCAATTGGATATGTTGGAGCACATGGAGAACTTGGGGCAATTGGAGCACTGAAACACTTGAAGCTTTTGGAGCCAATGACATTTAGAGCTACTCTCTATTGGATCCCAAGACTTTTGGAGCCAATGACATTCGGAGCAAATGATATTTGGTGCCAAAGACTGTAATAGACAATAACGTTTATAACCAATGACTTTGTAGTCAAAGAAAGCTGTAGCCAAGAGTTTTTTTAGCCAATGACTTTTGTGCCAAAATATTTGGAGCCAATGGCTTTTGGAGCCAAAGTCTCTTTGAGGTATTGTATCATACTGCATCGTGTGACCTATCGTATCCTACTAATGAGATCTTATCCCGCTAATAAGAACGTATCCCACCAAATTGGCGGTTTCCAGCAAAAGAAACCAAGATGGCCACCATGCCGTCATACTGGCTGATGTTATATCTGCTTGGAATAAGTGGTGGGAAGTCAGTCTGCCGTGGTTTCTGAGGAGGACGGAACCGCTGCCAGTTTTAATCGGTGACCTCTCCGGGTCCGAACCCAGTACTTTTTTTATAAATTTTACTATAAAATTTTTATTGGATACTTTTTTTTATAAATTTTTTTATTTATTCCTAATTTACTATCATAAAAATACGGATTCGCAGTATGGCGGACAATTTTCAATGTCTAAATATTTTTTTTATAAAAATTTTATTATTTAAATTATTTTGTTAATTTAATAATATATTTCCATTCAAAACTGGAAAAAATTTGGTTTTACATACTGGCTTCCGTAACGAAATGTGCAGTGGTGAAGTAATGGTTTAGAAAAAGGCGGCCATGACATACTAAATGTCGAGGTCATGACCTCAGAGGGCTTGCCGATAAGGAATTTAAGCTGCTTTCAGGAATTTTATAGTTTCTGGCATTTTTTGAGAACTAAAACAGAAAAGTTTTACACAAAACAGGAATTTTTTGCCAGTGCGTGGAGTGTACAGCATCTCAATGACCAACCACTCGGACGTCACGGCGGCGTTCTTGGAAGACCTTGACTTTCAAAATTACTCACAAATTACTCAAAATTCCTCAAAATTCATATAAATTTACTCATTTAGAAGGAAAAATTCCTGTTTTAAGGGAAATTTTTCCTTTGTTTCCCGTAAAAAATCCAAAATGGCCAAATTTCTTTCGAGAGGGGCAATATTCCATCATGAAGGGTAGTTTTCCAAGACCTATTAGAGGTCATGACTCCGACATTGATCATAAATTAAAAATTCTTAATTTTTTTACAAAAATTTTCGAAAAGGTTTAAAACTATAAAAAATTAATTAATGAAAGTTTATTAAAAAACGGACTTACATCGTGGGTAAATGGTTCAAACCTGGCGAAGACATTCGATTATAAATGACGACGGATTCTTGCTCCACAAAAGCCACCGATAGCCTGACCTCCCACCACTCATTCCAAGTCATATATTATGCCAGCCAGTATGACGTCATGGTAGACATATTGGGGTCAATCATATTGTTGTCACCTGGGGGAGGGCGCCCTGGCAATAATTAATAACTGCACTATAACGGGAAAAAACTAAACTAATGTGGCGCCAGTGCACTTTAGCAGAGGAAAACAATATTTTGGATACAAGATGGTGGCTTGCAGCAGACGAAAACAATATGGCCGCCATGGGGTCATACTGGCTGGATAAATATCTGCCTTAGCCTTATTTTTGAGAGGTCAGTCTGCAATTGGCTTCTGTAGAGGAAGGATTCGTCGCCATTTTTAATCTAATGACCTCGCCTGGTCCAAACCCAGTACCTTTTTATAAATTTTACTATCAAAATTTATTAAGTAATTATTTAATAAATTTGCAAATTTTTCCGAATTTCCTAGAATGCAAAATAAGGATTTTCAATATAGTGAATAGTTTTAAAAAACATTGTATTTATTTAAAATTTTATCATTATTTTAATTTTAAATTATTATTTTAAAATTGGATAAAATATACGGATTTTCAAAATGTTGGCCATAGCGGAAAGTGCAACAGTGACGTCAATAATTTCAAAATGGGGTTATGACATTCAAATGGTTGAGTTCATGACCTCAGCGACGTACGGCGACTTGCCGATAAGGAATTTAAGCCGCTTTTAAGAATTTTCAAGCCTCTGACATTTTTCATTGGACTAAAACGAGACAATTTTCCCAAAACGGGAACTTTACCTCTCGAAATAGGGAAAATTAATTTTTCTGATTTTTTTTGAAGTTTTTTGGCCGCATTGTTTCATAAAGAACTGGAAATTTTGGTGAATAGTTAGCATTTTTTTATAGCATTTTTAGCATTTTTGAATGTCAGGGTAAAAGGTTAAGGTCCATGTCATTCAATATGGCTGCCGTAATGTCACAATCCAAGATTGTGGACAACGGCACAGGCACAGCACCCGTGAACCTAGTAGCAGAAGGAACATTTATGTACTGCTCTCCCTGGGTTAGGTACTTCGTGTGGAGTGTTCTCTCTGATTCCATGCTCTGAAATGCGCAGAATCACCTCAGAAACCCTACAGCTTCCAACACCGCACCACTATCTGTGACCACTGCGTTTTTAATCACGCAATAACGTCTAATCATCATTATGTTATTGACTTATGCTTCCTTTGTTCGACTACACAATGCTCAAATGGACACTTAAGTCATTTATGTAAATCAAAAAATAATTTTTAAAAAAATTAGGAGTGTTGGAATTACAGTTGTAAATAATAATTCCTTATTCCAATGTTGTCCATTTTTATAAACATATATTATAAACATTAATATCTCGCTAATTATTACGGACAGAAGAACGAAATGAGACATTTTTTTTCATGTGATGTTCTGCGCTGTACCGGGTCGGCTAGTATGTTTGAGGAGTCATTAGTCAGTCAGAGATAATGTAAAACAAACTCCAGCTGCTTAATTACTGAGTGAGAAACTGTGTTTTCTGGACACATGTATTTGACTAATAAAATGCCACCATACAGCAAACTAAAAATTGCCAAATGCCAACTACCAATTGCGCACTTTCAATAAGGACTTAGCCACTCTTTCTATCCAATTTATAACTTAACTAGCCGAACCTGCCCGCTTCGCTGGACGTGAATTAAGGTAACTGCATTGAAGGCAAATAATTAAGTAATGACTGTTATACGCAAACCCCATTAAAATTCGTATAGTAGTTGTGTAGAACACCGCGTACAAAAAGACAGACAGAAAAAAGAACTACTTTTTTACTATAGTAGAATAGGTAGATTATTCTTACATGTTCGCATCCATGCAGCATATGAAAAATCAGTATGCATAGCCCTATACCTATCTATAACCATACGTAGCTGCTGCCCACGACTTTTCCGCGTGGAATTTTGTATTAT
Organism: Bacillus rossius redtenbacheri; assembly: GCF_032445375.1. NCBI lineage: Eukaryota > Metazoa > Arthropoda > Insecta > Phasmatodea > Bacillidae > Bacillus > Bacillus rossius. The sequence continues at coordinate 67,381,707 of NC_086331.1, forward strand.
CTTGCACCATTTAGAAATTTAAACATTATAACATAACAGTTGATACAGTTGTAGTAGTTTTCTTATGTTCACAAATGATAATTTTTCTCACCTCTATTTTAGTCTTTGCAATAAAAATATGTTACTACCTAAATTTTGGGTAAATATGTTTCTACTTTCAAATGTAATGTCGGGAAGACACTTCATAAAATTTCTTTGTAAACCACATTTACTGTTTTCCCGTCTTGAGCTAGAATGTAAAGATTGTCTGCAGTGAGAGAACTCAAAAACTCAACTGGATAATTACTGGCATCGTCCTGATTAAGGACGATGTTAAACGATGTGTAAACCAAATCAGCCCCATTCAATTCGTTTTAAAAATTTTCATTGATTGCAGCAGCTTGGTCATTTCATGGAGTGAGTATGGCACGTTCACATAACCACGTATGCTCCTGATGTTGTATGTTTGACAGATCCCCGAATACCGAACGTATGAGTTCGTCTTCTGAAGATACGACTCTGCCAAGTATTTCTGAAAGCGTCACCTGACCGTGTTGCTAAGGGAGGGCACCTACTCCAACTTTTAATAGAACACCAGAAAATTCTTGCGCATGAAAATTACCACCCAGCTGTGCTCTCATGTTAATTGTTAATTGCAGTTTTTTTATTCGAGGCCAGAGGTAAGAATTCTTCAGTGATGCTTTGATTTCATCGGCTCTAGTCCCTCGACTTACAACTGGTAGAGTTTGCCGAAAATCTCTAGAAGAGAGTAGTGTGACATTCCCCATTGGCATTTCATCGCGCCTAATGTCCCGTAGTGTCCTGTCCGCAGCTTCAACTGCTTTTTTTCGCCATCGTGCATTCATCCCAAACAATTAGCGAGCAATCTTGTAACACTTTTGCCATATCACAATTTCTTGTTATCGAACATGTTGGTGATTCATTAGTGTCTAAATCGATTGGAATTTTTAACATAGCATGAGCTGTTTTTCCACCAGGGAGTAAAGTAGCTGCAATTCCTGATGAAGCCACTGCCAGAGCAATCTTACCTTGTCGCCTGACCTCAGCGAGAATTGCTGTTGTCACGAAGGTTTTTCCAGTACCACTGGGGGCGTCCAAGAAAAATAGCTTCCCTTCATTATGAAGTACGCTTCGTATAACTGTTTGAAATATATCAATTTGTTCTAGATTGAAACGACCACACTGGTCATTTACTGTGGTGGTCAATGCTGCAGTATTGTAGCTAGTCTCAGCAACATATTCGCGATTGAGGCGTGGTTGATCGGGTAGAATTTGGGGAACAGGAAGGCTATATTCACTTACGGAGTTGCCCCCAATCGAAAACACAATATCTTGAATGGGACAAAGGCAACTATTGATTGCTCTTTCGTCATTCGTATCAATTTCCTTGTCTGAATTGTGTTTTAGGAGGCGTATGAAGTTATTCTCAACATGTACTCGGCAGCTATGCAGATTTCAAGTTTTAAAACAAAAGATAAAACACTTAAACATAATGTTTTGGTTGTATCCAATTGGAAAATAGATAATGTGTAACATTGGTGAATAATAAACAATGAAACCTACTTCACATACTCATTTCTTTCAGCTATTATTTGTTATCTTTGCTGGCAGCTTGAAGAGATGGAAACCAACCCGAAAACTCACACAATAATAAAACAAAAACTTGCAACCAAACACAACCTTACATATTGTAACAATTACCAGAAAAACACGCAACCACAACAAACAAAGATCCTGATATGAATAAAGGAAATAAATTTGTAATGATTCATAGATTGATTTTCAGAGAGACAGAGACACCTATTGAATGTCTATAAAACTAACTTTTTTATGAGAGCAGGAATAAATCATGAAATCATTCAACGATAAAAGCTGTTTATTTAATAAAGCGGACGGGTTCGCCCCAAGGAGAAAATTGACACGGCGAGACCTCGTGGACATAGAGAAATGACACACACTCACTATTTATGTGTCTATGAAACATGATTTTCTGCAAAAAGGGTATTGATAAATTGAAACAAATATGTCGACACTACAAACTGTCAGGATTTTATTTTTTCTTACTCTCTACTTAGATCCTTACAATAGCAAAACTTAATGGCTTCTTATAATGATTATATTGTATGTCATAAAATTAAGATTTCTTTTCTTTCCTTGAGCAGATTTTGATGAAATAAAGCTTATATTTCTTTCACTGCTACGCTAAAATTAACTTGAAAACCCATTAAAATTCGTACAGTAATTTCGTAGAACACCGCGTACAAACAGACAGACAGACAGAAAAAAACTACTGTTTTATTATAGTATAGAAGATAACTGATTCAGTTCTTATTGCGTGCTTGACTTTGAGCTCTCGTACAGCTTTAAGGTACAAATTTTAAAATGAATACATGGTTTATTTAGTACAAGTTAATGCTTTATTATTTCAGTTATTGTTGATAACTTACCACCCCATGACTGTAAGTGATTCAATTTGAAGTGGCAATAAATTACTCGGCATATTTTTTAAGAATAAAAAAACGCCAGTAGTATAGCAGTACAGCGCCAGTAGTACAGGATTACCGTATAGTACAGTTTGTCAGACAACAGTGTTCAAAGTGAGAGCCGAGGAGTCAGGTGTCATCTTGGATTTGTGACGTTACGGCCACCATCTTGAAATTCAATATTGCCCATACAAGCCAAAAAAAAATTCAAAACTACTTAATATGATACCAAATTTATTAATGATTCCCCATTTAAATGTACCTTTTTCAAGGAAACATTCCTTCTTTTTCTCATAATAATAGTTTTTGAAAAATCATCAAAAACTCTCGATATCGATAGAAAATTGGTATTAACTCATAAGGCTTCATCAGATGTTATGAATTTTAACTTGACCTGAAAATAAAAATAAATTAAATAAATATTATAATTTATATATATATAAGTATCATAATAAATGAAAATTAAAAGAATTAAAATTTATTTTAAAATTGCCTTTTTTAAGTGTCTATGGTTTGGTTTCCCACTGATGTAACTACAAATGAAAATACCACTGCGTAACCTTCCATTGATGGCACCAAGCAGACTGATCCCCATTGTATTTTAGATTCACGTTCACTTGTGCGCAGATGTGTTTTAAAGCCAAATTTTGGTGGGCTTATGAGTGTGTGTAGCTAATTGTTGGTAGTGTGTAGTCAAATGCATTGGTAATAAATATGTGTAGCATTCGTATGTTGTTGGTCTAATGACCATACTTTGCCTAATTCTGGTGGTTTATTGACCATATTTTGCCTAATAATGGTGGCTTTGTGACTGTTTTGAGACACATGATGGTAGCATAGTTACGGGTATTGATGAATTGTATAGAAAATTAACAGCAGCAATATGTTAACGCCGATTACAAGCGGGTGACCTACTGTGAGATCCATAATGCCGCTAATGGGGATGAATTATGCTAACTACCGTGACTGTTGACCACAAAGTCCGGAATTAATAGTATAGTTTGGTTCATCCGGGGACAAAGGGTTCAGGTTGAGGAGCGAGGAGCTGACCGAGCTCTGACGTCACGTCCATCTCTGACGTCACGGCGGCCATCTTGGATGACATTGACCTTGAACTTTTACCTTGACCTTTGACCTTCAAAATTAGCCAAATTTAGCCAAAATTTACCAAAAATTCGCCAAAATTTAAAGTTTTTTGGAAACAATTTCCGCCAAAAATTCCACAATCCGAAAATTAGGATTTTGAAAACATCAAAATTCATTTTGGCTTAGAAATATTAAAAATTCCTAAAAACAGCTTAAGAATCCATGTCTAAAGCCTCCGATAAGCCGTTTCTAGGAATTAGGATGCCATGACCGACATCTTGGATTATGACGTCACTGTTGCAATTTCCGTTACGGCCGCCATCTTGAACATCCGTAATTTTGATGTTAGAAAATAAGGAAAAAAATTTAAATTCATAAAAAATAAATAATCGAATTTAAAATAAAAATTTATTTAAAAAATTATTTTTAAAAATTTAAATGTACACTTACGCCATGGAGCTCAGAGTCCTCGTTTCGAACCTGGCGAAGTCAAAAATAAAAAAATGACGTCAGGTCCTTCCTCCACAGAAGCCACCAGCAGATTGACCTACCACCACTTATGTCAAAGTATATATAATGTCAGCAAGTATGATGTCATGTCCGCCATCTTGAAAATCTATATTTATTATCCGATTTTAATGAAAACAATTTTAAAAATTATAAAATAATTAAATAAATTTTTTAATGAAAATTATCTTCAAAAACCGTTGCATGTTTCGTTACGAATGCCATTTTGAAAATTCGTGATTTCAATGCTAGAAATTCCGAAAAAATTCCAAAACTTATTTTAAAATTGCCTACTTCAAATGTTTAGCTATTTAAAAGATGTAGGTCCTTGGTTCGATTCCTGGCGAGAGTAAACCAGTAATTAATTAATGTATTTAAATAATTCTCAATAAAAAGTAATAAAAACATCTAACAGCACCCCGACATTTTGTAGTATGTCACCACTGTATCATTATCGTTATGGACGCCATTTTAAAAATATTTATTTACTATCCGATTTCAATTGAAAAAGTTCAAAATTCATCAAAAAATTAACATATTAGAAAACTGATTGATTAGATCGATTCCCGTAATTGGTAGGAAACTAGTAAGAGCAAAAAATATAAAAAACGACACAGCCTTCCTCAATGGAAGCAACCTACAGACTGACCTACCACCACCAATAACAAGGTATATATCGTCAGCTGGTATAATGTAATGTCCACCATCTTGCCTTCGTCTGATGGAGGCCACCATCTTGTTTTCGTCTGCTAGAGTGTGCTGATGCCATGTTAGTATGATTTTCTGTTCACCATACCTTTCACCTTGACTGTTGGCACTGAACTTTGGCCTTGACCTTGAACTTTGACCTTGGCCTTGAACTTTGGCCTTGACCTTGAAAATTTGTATTGACATTGAAAATTGATCTAGACCTTGAAATTTTACTTCAACCTAGAAATGTTACCTTGAACTTGAAATTTACCTTGACCTTGAAATTTGACTTTGACCTTGACGATCATCATGTAACCGACATTTTGTGTTCAGTACACAATACCAGGAGCCACCACCTGCTAGAGGACATTGCTACCATCTTGTTTTCGTCTGCTGGAGGACACCATCTTGTGTGTGTACTCGTCTTATAGAGTACATTACCACCATGCTAGTTTTATTCTAACCCGCTAGAGTGCAGAAATCATTTATTATATCTGAGGTGCTCGCCAACTTGAAATTTGGACGCCATCTTGGAATCGTGTTATTATTTAGCTAGAGATTCGGGGAAAAAACCAAAATTTATTTAAAAAATCCACTCATTAAAGTAATGATTGATTCGAAACTTAGTTCGATCCCTTTGCGATACAAAAAAAAATTATGTAAAAATACCTCAAAAAAGACAGGTTCGAAAATAAAACAAAAACAAGTTCTATCACAAAATTAATTTTATTACTTAATGTCTATTGTACTATAGGAACACTTGTGAAAGTTAACAATTTCAAAAACATTTAGGTCCCCGCATAGGCTTGAAATGACTAATTCTTAGCTCAAATCGGTTAATACTATACAGAGTCCAGCCAGAACCTTTACTGACATAGTTCTCCTCCTCATGTCAGAGTTTCTCGACAGCGTGTTTAACAGTTTTCTTCACATTGTCAGAACTCTAAATAACTGCAGCCGAAGTCTTGAATGCACACTTCTTCACTTAGTCATCGAACATATATGTCTTTCCATATATATATACCATCCACATGTTATACTTTAAAGGAACGTTTGTTGCTACATCATCAGTAAGCTGATTTATAATATTCTGCCTGATACCTTCAAGGAAAATAAAAACGTCTTTGGCTCCAAATGCTTCAACAGCTCCAAAGCTGCAAAGCTTTTAAAGCTATAAAGCTCCAAAGCTCCAAAGCTCCAACAGCTCCATAGCTCCAAAAGCTCCAAAGCTTTAACAGCTCCATAGCTCCAACAGCTCCAAAGCTTCAACAGCTCCAAATGCTCCAACAGCTCCAAAGCTCCAACAGCTCCAAAGCTCCAACAGCTCCAAAGCTCCAAATTCTCCAACAGCTTCAAAGCTCCAACAGCTCCAAAGCTCCCAATGCTCCAACAGCTCCAAAGCTCCATCATTTCCAAAGCTCAAAATGCTCCAAAAGCTCCAAAGCTCAAAATGCTCCAACAGCTCCAAAGTTCCAAATGCTTCAACAGCTCCAAAGCTCCGAATGCTCCAACAGCTCCAAATCTCCAACAGCTCCAACAGCTCCAAAGCTCCAACAGCTATAAAGCTCCCAAGCTCCAACAGCTCCAAAGCTCCAACACGTAATGTTCACGCAATTGACACGCAATGTACCCGCAATACACGGAATTAACATACAGTACACCAGCACACACCGTCAAAGGAAGGAACACGCAAAATTCACGCAATTGACGCATAATACACGCAATGTACACGCAATTTACGCAGTGTACACGCAATGACTACGCAACTTTCACGTAGGTCAAGCATTTAATGAAAAGGAAGCACATTTGGGTGGAAATTCTACATAACAGAAGCGCATTTAACGAAAAGGAGGTACATTCTCAAGTACATTCAACTCGGTAGGATGCGATCGTCAATGTTAATTTAGGATATAATGTCTCCAACAGTCTATGAATCAAACATTTTTTGGTTCCAAAAAAGTCATTGGCTCCAATAGTCATTGGCTCCATTAGTCTATGAATCCAACAGTCGTTTGGCTCCATCAGCCATTTTCTTCAACAGTCTTTGGCTCCAACAATTAATGACGTCAAAAGTATTTGACTCCAAATATTCTTAGACCCAGCGCTATTTGACTTAAAGACTAGGAGTCTACGCAGATACGAGACTACAGGACGTCACGTCTACATGAGTACTTGACTACGCAGCTACAAGTCTAAATGACTCCAATTGCTGCATTTGTCGTCAGCGGAATTTTCTCTTTGACTCCAACTGCTCCCGCAGCATTATGTTATAAGGTTACAAGGCTACTTTGTTATGTAGCTACAAGTCTACGAGGCTCCAAGGCATCAAGACTACGCGACTACGACTCATAAGGTTACGAGACTACGAGTCTAAAAGGTTACGCGACTACGAGCCATGAGGTTACGAACCTACGCGATTATGGGTTTACAAGTTACGAGACTGCGAGTCTACAGGACTACGAAGCTTCCAGAACACAAAGTTACGTGATTGCTTGGCTACGGGACTACGAGGCATCTAGGACACAAGGTTACGTGGCTACGAGACTACTTGGCTCCAACTGACTACAATAGCACCATTCAGTGGTGAGAGTTAATTTATCTCATGCAAAATAACCTGTTGTAAGTAGTGTCGATTCTTGTCAACAGATGACACCACACGCTGCTTACAGGTAAATATTATTTAGTGTTTTATGTGGGATGCAGGATGCTCACTAACGATCGCAAAAGAAGGATGGCTTCGCTAAGCACCAAGGAGAAGGAAGTTCGTCCTTCCCATTATTTTGTTTCAATTTCACCTGATAAAAATATTACAAGTGATGATTTAGTAGCAGAAATTCAATTAATTAAATTTAACTCTGAATAAAATGACATGACTCACAACCAGAAGAACTTGGAGAAACCACAAGCATAATCGGGAGCACACGGAGAAAACCGTCACACATTTTCTTCGATATCAGAAAAATCACAGAAAAGAAATAATAATAAAAATAAAACAAAAATTAAAAAAAAATACAAAATATTCTGGTTTGTGCTAGAACTCTAACCTCGTTCAACAAATGAGAAGTTCACAAGCTGACAGAAGCAGTTTTCGTAATTTTGTAATTTTTTTGTTATATTTTTATTATGTTTTATTTTTAAATGCCATGTTTACCATCCTAGGTCTGACATATCACAGACACTGTTTTCGATTATTTCGTGCCTGCTGGTACACTCTTCTTTCTTCATTTGTGTAATGTCAATGTCTCCATGGAAAAACTTTTGGAGACTGGTGGATCTTTTAGTCCCAAATACATAAATAACAAATACAATTTCGTCTCTATCTATGAACCTATTTATTTTACTTTTATAGTTACTGGGAACTGAGCCAAAAAAACAGTATAACAATAAACATGATAAAGAAGTTAATTCCTTGACATACCTAATTTGACTAATGCATTTTTCATTAGTCATTACAATGGTGGCTAACACACAAGTTGGGTTAGTATTAGTTCGTAGGGTTGACATTTTGTTAAAATATTACGAGATGACTTCCACCATAGTTAAAAATTATAATAAACAAGTAACAATAATAATAAACAATTAACAATAAGAATAAACAATTACAATATGAATAAACAATCCCAGGATTCTATTGATTTGCACATCCTGTAATTAATGTTCTCTAGTTATCGCATTTTGGCATGCTGGAGGTCTAACTGAGCATTTGGAAATATGATGTTGGATCTAGGTGGCCGATGATGATGTATTTGGACTACCAGGACGCCATAGCAGTCCTGAGTCCGAGGACGGGAAAAAAGCATGCGATCACCATGCTTGCTCCGGCTCTTGAACCTTGTCTGTGAACAAACCGAATCTGACATTATTAGTCCTGGTCTACAGACAGTCATTAAACGGGCAAACATGCCTACAAAAACGATGATGGTCGGGGAAGAGAAAAGGTTTTCGAAACTCACCAAAACAGGGTAGAGCTCGTAGCACTCAGAACGTGAGCCCACCAGGAGGTGAGCGAAGACCGTCCCGAACAGGCGCGGTTGACGCAGACGCACTCATCATTGATAGCAATTAGAATTTAGCAAAATATGACTATTTCTACATGGAACATAGACTGAGTAATTAAGGTATAAAAAACATAAGGAAAACATCCCTTAACGATATGACTACATTCTCGTATGATGACCGAAGTGAAGTCTTGCTGTTGGCTGGCCGAGGATGCAAAGTGGTCAATCTGAATGCGCGGCGCGAAATCACTGCATGGCGGGAGACTCTTAATTAAAACAGGCACTTGCTTTTCGAAAGAAGGGGGGGTGGAGGACTTCAGCTTCAGGACCGAAAGGTTCCGAAGATTTCCGAGTGGGGGGCAGAGAAATACCTGCCTCGATATCTCGATGTTGTCTTTAGCTGCCCGAGTGAAGCGCTATCTCTTGGGTGGAGGCCAAAGTAGAAAACAAATCTACTTGTGTATATCTCGCACAAGGCTATTTCGAATGCATAAGGCTTATGGAGGAGACTAGTAGGGCACTATGGTGGCTTGCAGAAGAATTACAAGGCACTGATTGTGGCGTGAGTCACCAGGGGGGCAGGCTAAGTTTGCCCGAGACTCACAGCAGTTGCTACCTCCGCTGCTAGAGGTCAAAGGCGGTACTTTTGAAGACCTATCGCTAGCCTTGACTTAGGCCGGGGTTAGTGGCCGGTCATTGTACTGGGGGCTTCTGGGGAAGGGGGAAAGAGGTGGAAATTGCAACTACGGTGGGAAAATAGCTCAACAGAGCCCGGAGACATGCCGGGACGTTGGGTAAAACGACTCGTGATCATGTCTTAGTGTGCTCGCAGAAGGCTGGGTCTTAGAAACGAGCTGCTCTGATAGCTTGCAGGGCATAGCAGTTCTTGTCACGGCTACAGGGAGAATAACAGGCGATGGGCGTGCATCAAAGTGGGGATAAGACGAGTCCACATGCTGGCGTGCAAAGACTCGGCAAGAATCATATCTGGGACTGGGAACAGATTGGGGAGACTAGCCTGACAAAGATTAAGTGGGAGTTTGCGGAGAGCGGAAAAATTTTAAGTTTTGTTTATAAAATTACTGGTTAAATATGATTCAAAATTCAAATTTAAAATTGTGCCAAAAATTATAATTGGTGGCACACTGCTATATTTTTTCGTCATCTAGAAGCTGCCATCTTTGATGACATAACCGCCACCACATTTTCTTTTGTTCTACTGGAAGTCACCATCTTGGATTCTACCTTCTTTGTTTCTACTATTTGTTCCTAGAAAGTGCCACCAAGCTGTGTCTCATGCATGTAAGGTCAATATTCCATTACCTACCTGTGTTTTTATGTTCTTATCGAATTGTTACATTTAATTTTTATACAAAATACATTTGAAGTGAGGTGATTCAAACCATGACAGCTCGGACCTCTGGTTTAGAAAACATACACCTCTGATTAAACGGCCTACGATAAAATTAACAGACCAAGAATTTTAAAGGTATTTAAATACATGAAATATTCGGTCAGTATTTTTTTTTTTATTTGAAGGGATGTGAGCATCATCTGCGAGAGAACATTAATGCCATTTTTATTTTCAATACTTGATACCAGGAGTGCTAGTGAATACATCGATGCTAGAGAGTGCTACCACCATCTTGTTTGCAATACTTTTTACAAGGAGTGCTAGTGGCTTGTAGTACACACATCATCTGCTAGAGAGCACTGCCACCATTATTTTTTCAGTATTTTCCACTAGGAGAACGAGTGTCATGAAGGGCAAATATTATTTGCTAAAGAGCGCGTCCACCATCTTGTGTACAGTACTTGCGAATAGGAACACCGGTGCAATGTAGTGCACACATCGTCTGCTAAAGGGTGCTGACTCCCTATTAGTTTAATATTTACCCACTAGAGTGCAGTAGTACATATTACCATGATGTCCACTATCTTGTCGACCATCTTTGCCAACATCTTTAAAATATGTTATTATTGAGCTTGAAATTCAGGAAAAATGCCAAATCATAAATAAAATCACTTATCAATGTAACAATGGATTTCTATGCTGCAAATTAGTGATTTTCTTGGAACCATCTCATGTAAATATTTATTCACGGTTTTGATCAGTGTTCAAGGGCTTACATTTAATTTTTTTATTATTTTAAAACAATTGGGTCACATAAGCAGCGTGTAGTATTTTTCCCGCCTGCCATCACGTACTTCTTCAAGCGCCTGGCGCAGGGACTGTGTCTTTCGTTACATCCGGGCTACCATTTCTGTCGCGCCAGACACGCACGGCAGCGCTGTGCATCCAACCTGCGCAAGCATGAATCTCATCCTACGCCCGCTTATCTTTTCTCGCCACGAAGACGGCATCATTTCACTCTCCTCTCCCCCCGCCAAATACTTGCCCACAATTTTGTCGCCAACCATCATTTTTTTGGACTGAAAGGACTTAGTGACCACTGACTGTTGCCGTGGACCCCGTCAGACACCTGTCGGATTGTCCTGGAACTAAATTAAGACCTCTGGTAGTCCTGGTTTTTGTTACCGGGGAGCATCACCTTTCGGCACATCTTCTAACTCTACTTTAACCATCCACCCCCGGTTGTGTCTATTGTAAGACGGGTTGCACCGCTCTCCAGCACAACGCCCTCTCAGACGGCCCCACCTCCTTCCTGGCTCTGGGACCGTCTTTAACTATGCAACCCGCCATCTACTTTCCAGGGAGTGTCTCAGTAACCTCACGGAAGGTCGGATCCGCGTTTCTTGTTTGCAATATTTTTTTTTTGCGTCGGAAGGCTCTCTGAAGAGAACAAGGGATGTAGTCCTGAGGGGAAAAGGGAGCAAATTGCCCTATGTATAATATTTTATATCAAGATGTAGTGTTTTAGAGTAATTTTCTGTGGTTTGGTCTTTCACCTTGTTGCCTACGATACGGTGCATTCTCGTCCTACCAGGGATGTAGCTTCTGGATTTTCCCCACAGCGGTAAGTGGAACTTTACCTTCGATGATAAACACTTCATTTATAGATTGTTTTACTCCTTTTGCCGCTTTCTCGGTTTGGTATTTGGCAGTGGGGTTCTCCCGGTATGGGAGATGGCAACCTCTTTTCGCGTCAGCTTTCTTTTCCTTCTCGGCTGCCTTCTCCGGGTCTCCTTCGCTGACTCCTGAGATGCGCCCTTTCGCTACTTGTCGCGCTGTCCTTGCACTACTTTGAGGCCCCCGCTGAGGACGCCCTCACATAGGCCGGCACGCAGCATCTAAGTCCCAAAGGTATGTGTTTCTGTATAATTTTAAAGAACGTTTTGAAATAATTTCTAACTGTCTTCATAAACCAATCATAGTCTTAGGACATTAAGCGAGTAATTCGTTAAGTGATTTTTATAATTGAACCTTTACTGTATTTGGCCATATTTGATAGTTTTTAGGTAGGTACTAAAATACATCTTTTTTTATGGAACTAACTAAAACAATTTATATAACTACAGCGTGATTGTGATCCCTCAAAATAAATTGTAAAACAACAAATGCTTTTAAAACTAACTTATTACCTAAACGGTAAGTGACAAACCTACAGATACCTGGCTAATATTTACTATTAATTATTTTCTTCTCCTAGTTTTACGATCCACAATTTGCTAACCTGATTATCAGACGGTACCTATAAATTGTTCTTTGTTTCATTACCTCCACCTCTAAAGTGATGTAATAATTTATACTTTTAATTGTGGATTATAACCGTCATGAATTTCCTGCATTTATATAAAAATATATGAAAGTATTGGAACAAAACTGGTAACAAAGCTGAAGTTGCTACTATTCTAGGTATTTTTATTAGTTTGTATCACTTGCAAGTAATTGTGTGCTACCTTTTCTCACTACGTAAAATATATTCTTTTACGTGATATAATCTTAAAAATTAAAGTTGTTTTTGGGGTATAATAACTTAATTTTTTAGCTAACAATTTTAAACTGTTTATAGTATGTGTATATGTGAGCTGCGTGCCCACCTGTTTTATTCTTTGACGTTTGATTTAATGAGAATATGTTTTTAAAAAATTAAACAGTACTCACTTACCGCTCCCTTACTTCTTTAAAGGCCAGTCACGGTATTGTGTTTTAGTAAGCGTAAAACATGTTCCGTTAGTCTCATTGCTTGTAATTGTTTTTTCGATACTTTAGGTGTGACATTTCTAAGACTTTGTCTTGACTGCATGAAATATGTAACATGAGCTATCGATGAAATAGGTTTTGTGGTTCGGAAATGTTTCGTCTAAACATCTGACATAATCTTCGCCCTGGTCTCGTGGTCCGAAAGCACTTAGTCTATACGTATAGCATTGTACATGAACTGGTTTGAATGTATTTTATACATTGAAAAATGTAGACTTCCATGTTAGTCAGCACGTCAAAATATTTAATTCGTCAGACAATTATCTTGTCCAGAGTGATTTTTCATTAGAGTAAATGATTAATAAACTCCACGAAAGTTAACGGGAAAAAAGTTTTTTAAAATTTATTTTAAGTTTTAGTTATCCATATCACTGGCCGAGGATTAAACCAAAGACGGAAATCTATCTCATCAATCATTATTTTTATAAATAATTTTTTGGATGAATTTTGGAATTTTTTCCTAATTTATAGCTAAAAATACAAATTTTTAAGATTGTTGCCATATGGACTTACTACTGGCTGGTTGGCTAGAAAACTAAGCTGGTTTTAGGAATTTCGACCATATTTAATTAAATAAGAGTTTTTACTTCAAATTAAAATATTTTGCATTGGCCAATGTTTGATATTTCCCGAATTTCTAGCTAAATAAATAGAGATTTCCAAGATGATGTCCAAATTTCAAAATGGCGGGTGCCATAGTAAGAAATTTTCCTGCACTCTAGTAGGCTAATACTAAAATAATATGGCGACAACGCACTCTAGCAGACGAAAACATAATGGTATTCTACAGCAGATGAAAACATGATGGCTTAGGTGACATCATACTAGCTGGCGATATATGTACCTTGGCATTAGTGGTATGAGGTCAATCTGTCGGTGTTTTCCGTGGAGGAAGGATCTGTCTTCATTTTTATTTTCTTCCTCTCCATGTTTGAACCGAGGACTCCATGATGTACGCGTGTTTAAAATTAAAACTTTATTAAAATTTATTGATTAATTTTGTATAGATTTAAAAATTTCGATTTTCTAGCTAAATAATTATGGATTTTCAAGATGGTGACAATAACGTCATAATCCAAGAAGTCGGAATGTTTTTATTTAAATTTTAATTAATTTAGCTGGAGACCGCCATCTTGTTTTCGTCGGTTAGAGTGCGCTACCATCATGGTAGTTTATTATTTTTGTCTGCTAGAGTGCAGTATTAATATATTGATACTGAGGCACCCCGATATCTTGAAATTTGGATGCTATCTTAGAATTGTGTAATTATTGACATATAAATTCGGGAAAAATCCCAAAAATCATTAAATAAATCACTCGTTAATTTACTGATTGATTCGATACTTGGTTTGATACTTGATCAATGCAAAAAAGTTATATTATCTATACTATATAATATTATAAAGCTGAAGAGTTTGTTTGTTTGTTTGTTTGTTTGTTTGAACGCGCTAATCTCAGGAACCACTGGTCAGATTAGAAAAATTCTTTCAGTGTTGGATAGTAAATTTATCGAGGAAGGCTATAGGCTATTTTATATAATCAAAAACATTAGGGATCCTTACTAAAAGTCAAATAAGGTATCCCAAGGTGTAAAAAAATGACCCGAAAAAATCCTTACACGGCGTGCGCTGCGAAACCTACTACCACTTTGCAGAACATATAATTGTCTTCAAAAATATCGCGTAAGCATTGTCTAACTATTTTAGTTATCTCACAATTAGTGTTTTCTTTTATTTTTTTAAATAATTAAAATGCCGTCGCTTCAAAAACTCTTTATTGTGTACCTTGGTATTAATATTTATCAAAATAATTACTGCATATTCAAGAAGAATTCAATTCCTTTCTAGAACTTTTTGAATTATTCAATTCGGACATTTCATTCAAAAGATATCGCGATATTTAAAATGTAAGTATTAGTGTTGTAACCAAATAAGTATTAAGAATTGCACGCGCATGTATGATGTGGTGGGCGGTCATGAGGGGCGAGGGGGCGGTAGCCTCTGCGATATATATATATATATAATATGATAATATTATATATATATATAGTAGTACAGGAATGACGATCCGGGGACATGGCGCCGGCGCGTGGGTTGTGATTGTCGGTCCACCATATTGGATTTGTGACGTCACGGCGGCAAAAATTCCTCAAAATTCCTCAAAAATGACTCAAAATGACTCAAAAATTCCCATTTTAAGAAAAAAATTCCCGTTTTCGAGGGAAAAATTCCCGTTTCGAGGGAAAATTTCCCGATTTATTCCTTAAAAATACCAGCAGCTAGGAATGTCCATATGTAGGCTTAAGCATCCATGTCTACAGCCTACGATAAGCCTCTGACGTCATCATGGATGTTGACGTCACCGTTGCAATTTCCGTTACGGTCGCTATCTTTAAATTTATTATCCGATTTTAATGAAAAAAAATTTAAAATTCAATTAATAAAATTTTAATGAAATATTTTAAAAAAACATACATTTACGACACGGAGCTCGGAGTCCTCGGTTCGAACCCGACGAGTGCAAAAAAATAAAAATGACGACCGATCCTTCCCCCGCGGTGGCTGCTGGCATACTGACTCCCACCACTTTTTTTTTTCAAAGCATATATATCGTCACCTAGTATGACGTCATGTCCGCCATCTTGTCTTCGATGCTGGAAGCCATCATCATTGTATCGTCGGCGAGAGTGCGCTTATGACATGTTAGTTTAATTCTTATCCGCTAGAGTGCAGTTATCATTTATTATTATTGCTGTGACACCCGCCATCTTTAAATTTGGCCGCCATCTTGAAAATCCGTAATTATTTAGCTATAAATTCGGGAAAAGATCCAAAATTCATTAAATAAATCACTCATTAATTTACATATTGATTCGATCGATTCCCGTCCTCGGTTCGATACCCGATCGAAGCAATAATGTTTAATTTTAAGTAAAAAATAATAATTTCAATAAACCATGTTCAACATTCGTAAAGAGACTCTAAATCCTCTACAACCATTATCCTATCAGACATCAAGACCACCATATTGCAAATGCATAATTTTAATGCTAGAGATTCGGGAAAAAGTTCAAAATTCATTAAATAAATTTGTAATCTATATACTGATTGATTAGATCGACTTAGGTCCTTGGTTCGATCCCTGGCCGATACAAAACTACTTTAATATTTTAAAAAAGAACCACTAAAGTGGCAGGTTTGAGAAAATAAAAAAACACCGCAAGTTCTTTTAAAAAAACTTTTATTACATAAGTACTACACTAATACAAGTACAAAAAAAATACACAGTCAAAGTACTAAAGTTTTGTGGATTCCTTGATTCAAACAGTCTTCTTAATGTAAGAAGTAAGTCTTTTACATGTTCGTAAATGTCTATTCAGTTTATCAGGTCGACATATTGGCACACCACAATTTTTACACAAAGAAGAATTATCGACTTTCGTGTCGTTGTGCACTTTGAATATTTGCCAATGTTTTGTTACAAAATATACAGCTTGATTCCGATGAATGTACAGCCAGTCTATCACAATGCCTGAGGTGCCGTTTTAATCTTCCATATTGTACAAACTTGCTTAAACACCCGTTGCACTGATATTTAATGCGTTCAGGGTTATTACTACAATTGTGTATTACATGATCCCGTAATTCCAAGTTTTTGATCTTCTCACAGTACGTGCAGTCGGGTGATGGAACACCGCTGGATGCTCCTTCCTTTATCAATGACACTGGAATTGTTGACAACCATTGTAACACTGCTGACATGTTAACTTCTGAAGCCGTTGAGGTCTGCTCTGCAGAAGATGTTGCACGCGTCGAAATCTCCTGCTGTGCTGAGAGAGCAGGTGTAGCTGTAGACATCGTTGTCATCGTGCTCTACACTGATGATGGTACACGTTCGATCCAGGTTGGTGTAGATAGTGGTTATGATGCCATCGAGTTCTCAAGAATAGCTAGATACCGGTATACTATGTTATACAAGTCTTACTATCCGATCCGTTCATCACCGCAGTCAGAGACGGACTGAAGTTCATATCACCAGGGTCTCACTTATATAGTCCAATCAGCTGGTACAACACATGAGTCAAAACAATAACCATGTTCATTATACTCGCACTTAACTTTCTCAGAGCATTTTTTATAATGATGATGTAAGCTATCAAGGCGTGAAATTAGTTTATTGCACTTATTGCACTGAAATTGTATTCTTTTAACATTATTAGAACAACTGCTTCTTTCATGTCTGCGAGCATTTGAGGTGATAGTAAATGATGCGTCACAGTATTTGCACTGACGCAATGTACGCTCTTCATTTGTGGAAGTTTCCATTGCTGATGATGAAACTTCGGATGATGGTGGTATCACATCTGTTGAAATCTCCTCCAATGTTGACGTCGTCGTCGTTGCCGACGGGATCTGCACCTTCTCCGTCGTAGCTGTCGTCATGGTTCCCGTAGACGATGGTACAACCTCCGAGTTCGACGTTAAAGTCGGTAAATATGCCATGGAGTTCGCAAGAACAGGTAATTACGCGATTTATGCACCAGATTAAACAAACTAGGTGATCCTTACACCGCCGACGTCAGTAACAAACTGAGCGTCCTTCTGTCTAGGACTCGCTTATATACATGCACCGTATGGAATAATACGCTAGTCAAATCAAGAACCATTTACAATAATACTAGAGTCAAAACAACATTAAAAATAGAAGGACCATCAACGAAAAGACAGCACATTTGGAAGCACCGTCAACGAAAAGGCAGCACATTTGGAAGCACCGACAACGAAAAGGCAGCACATTTGGAAGCACCGACAACGAAAAGGCAGCACATTTGGAAGCACCGACAACGAAAAGGCAGCATATTTGGAAGCACCGACAACGAAAAGGCAGCACATTTGGAAGCACCGACAACGAAAAGGCAGCGCATTTGGAAGCACCGACAACGAAAAGGCAGCACATTTGGAAGCACCGACAACGAAAAGGCAGCACTTTTGGAAGCACCGACATCGAAAAGGCAGCACATTTGGAAGCACCGACAACGAAAAGGCAGCACATTTGGAAGCACCGACAACGAAAAGGCAGCGCATTTGGAAGCACCGACAACGAAAAGGCAGCACCATCATCAAAAAGGCCGCACATTTGTCATTGGCTCGAATATTCATTGGCTCCATTATTTATTGGTTCCATTAGTCTATTGATTCCATCAGTCTAGTGTCTCCATCAGTCATTGGCTCCTACAGTCATTGGCTCCAACTGTCTTTTGTCTCACCAACTCCAAATATATTTGGCTAGAATTCTACGAGTCTAAGAGACTATGAGGCCACAAGACTACAAGTCTTAAAGGATCTAGCTGTTTACAAGTTATACATAGCTACGAGACTGCATGGCTAAAAGACCGCGTGGCTACGAAACTACATGTCTTTGAATCTACAAGAATACAAGTCTACTCGGCTCCAACTACTCCAGCAGCATTATGTTATTATATTGCATGACTACTTGTTTACGTAGCTACAAATCTACGAGGCTACTTGGCTACATAGCTACAATTATACGAGGTCCCAAGACATCATGACTACGCGACAACGAGCCATGAGGTTACGAGACTACACGACTAAGAATCTTCAAGTTTACGAGGCTGCGAGGCTACAGAGCTACGAAGCTTCTAAAACATAAGTTTACGAGACTGCGAGGATACAGGACTACAAGTCTACACGAGTACTTAACTACGAAGCTACAAGTCTACAAGGCTCCAATTGCGGCATCTGTCCTCGTCTGAATTTTCTCTTTGGCTCCAACTGCTACAGAAGCATTATGTTATAATAGTACAAGGCTACTTGACTACGAAGCTACAAGTCTACATGGCACCAATTGCGGCATCTGTCTTCGACTGAATTTTCTCTTTGGCTCCAACTGCTACAGCAGCATTATGTTATAATAGTACAAGGCTACTTGACTACGAAGCTACAAGATTACATGGCACCAATTGCAGCATCTGTCTTCGGCTGAATTTTCTCTTTGGCTCCAACTGCTACAGCAGCATTATGTTATAATATTACAAGACTACTTGGTTACGAAGCTACACATCTACAAGGCTCCAATTATCGCATCTGTCTACGTCGGCATTTTCTCTTTTGCTCCCACTGCTCCAACAACATTATGTTATATGATTCCATGGATACTTTGTTACGTAGCTACAGGTCTACGAGGTTCCAATGCATCATGTTTACGAAGCTTCCAGAACACAAGGTTACGAGACTGCGAGGCTACAGGACTACGAAGCTTCCAGGACACGAGGCTACATGGCTACAAGACTACATGACTCTAACTGATTACAATAGCACCATTCAGTGGTGAGAGTTAGGTTATCTAATGCAAAGCAAATTGATGCAAATAGTTCTGGCTGTCATCAACAGATGTAGCCACGTGTTTCTTGCAGGTAAATATTAATTATTTATTTTATGTGGGATGCGGGATGCTCACTAACGATCGCAAAAGAAGGAGGGCTTCGCTAGACTTCAAGGAGAAGGAAGTTCGTCTTACATGTTAATGCTTCGCTGATGTCTCATGGCATATTATTTGACTGAGTAATGGTTGTTTATTTCTTTAATTCCACCTGGTAAAATTATTTCTAGTGTCAATTTATTAGCAGAAATTCACTAATTAAATGTAACTCTGAATAAAATGACATGACTCATGCAGAGATCGATTTCTCACAAATAATCAGCAGCACTCGGAGAAAGTCATTAGATGTCTAGCCAGGAATAACCAGAAGCACTTGGAGAAAACCATCAAATTATTAACAAGAATAATCAGGAGCACACGGAGAAAACGTAATGACAAGAATAATCGGGAGCACACAGAGAAAACCATACACATATTGAAAAGAATATTCATGTGCAAACATAATGACAAGAATAATTGGGAGCAAACGGAAAAAACCACCACACGTTTTCTTTGATATCATAAAATTACAGGAAAAAAATATTTTATAAAAAGCAAATAAATAATAAAAAATTTAAAATGTAAATAAAATACAAAAATACATAAACAGATTCTGCTAGCTTGTGAACTTCTCATTGTTGAGCAAAGATAGAGTTCTAGTACAAGCCAGAATTTTAAGTATGTATCTACACCAACCTTGATCGAACGTCTACCATCATCAGTGCAGAGCACGATGACAACGATGTCTACAGCTACACCTGCTCTCTCAGCACAGCAGGAGATTTCGACGCGTGCAACATCTTCTGCAGAGCAGACCTCAACGGCTTCAGAAGTTAACATGTCAGCAGTGTTACAATGGTTGTCAACAATTCCAGTGTCATTGATGAAGGAAGGAGCATCCAGCGGTGTTCCATCACCCGACTGCACGTACTGTGAGAAGATCAAAAACTTGGAATTACGGGATCATGTAATACACAATTGTAGTAATAACCCTGAACGCATTAAATATCAGTGCAACGGGTGTTTAAGCAAGTTTGTACAATATGGAAGATTAAAACGGCACCTCAGGCATTGTGATAGACTGGCTGTACATTCATCGGAATCAAGCTGTATATTTTGTAACAAAACATTGGCAAATATTCAAAGTGCACAACGACACGAAATATATCACTGTCCTTTTAATGAAGTCGATAATTCGTCTTTGTGTGAAAATTGTGGTGTACCAATATGTCGACCTGATAAACTGAATAGACATTTACGAACATGTAAAAGACTTACTTCTTACATTAAGAAGACTGTTTGAATCAAGGAATCCACAAAACTTTAGTACTTTGACTGTGTATTTTTTTTTGTACTTGTATTAGTGTAGTACTTATGTAATAAAAGTTTTTTTAAAAGAACTTGCGGTGTTTTTTTATTTTCTCAAACCTGCCACTTTAGTGGTTCTTTTTTAAAATATTAAAGTTGTTTTGTATCGGCCAGGGATCGAACCAAGGACCTAAGTCGATCTAATCAATCAGTATATAGATTACAAATTTATTTAATGAATTTTGAACTTTTTCCCGAATCTCTAGCATTAAAATTATGCATTTGCAATATGGTGGTCTTGATGTCTGATAGGATAATGGTTGTAGAGGATTTAGAGTCTCTTTACGAATGTTGAACATGGTTTATTGAAATTATTATTTTTTACTTAAAATTAAACATTATTGCTTCGATCGGGTATCGAACCGAGGACGGGAATCGATCGAATCAATATGTAAATTAATGAGTGATTTATTTAATGAATTTTGGATCTTTTCCCGAATTTATAGCTAAATAATTACGGATTTTCAAGATGGCGGCCAAATTTAAAGATGGCGGGTGTCACAGCAATAATAATAAATGATAACTGCACTCTAGCGGATAAGAATTAAACTAACATGTCATAAGCGCACTCTCGCCGACGATACAATGATGATGGCTTCCAGCATCGAAGACAAGATGGCGGACATGACGTCATACTAGGTGACGATATATATGCTTTGAAAAAAAAAGTGGTTGGAGTCAGTATGCCAGCAGCCACCGCGGGGGAAGGATCGGTCGTCATTTTTATTTTTTTGCACTCGTCGGGTTCGAACCGAGGACTCCGAGCTCCGTGTCATAAATGTATGTTTTTTTAAAATATTTCATTAAAATTTTATTAATTGAATTTTAAAATTTTTTTCATTAAAATCGGATAATAAATTTAAAGATGGCGACCGTAACGGAAATTGCAACGGTGACATCATCATCCATGATGACGTCAGAGGCTTATCGTAGGCTGTAGACATGGATGCTTAAGCCTACATATGGACATTCCTAGCTGCTGGTATTTTTAAGGAATAAAACGGGAAATTTTCCCTCGAAACGGGAATTTTTCCCTCGAAAACGGGAAATTTTTTCTTAAAACTGGAATTTTTGATTCATTTTGAGTCATTTTTGAGGAATTTTTGCCGCCGTGACGTCACAAATCCAATTTTGGCGGACCGACAATCACAATCCACGCGGCGGCGCCATGTCCCCGGACCGTCATTCCTATACTACTATATATATTAGTTGTTCACATGGTGTTGATTTGTTTTTTGATAAGTAATGTGTGCCAGATAAGTGATGATAATGGGTCAGGAAGATAATACATATGGGACAAAGAGGAGTCGTGAAATTGGCTGGAGTAAGAGTGTAAAACCCTGCTTTGGATCTCAATTTTGGTTTTTAGTTTGGTTGATTGAAAAATTTGTGGTGTTGACTCATTGGTAGGGACAAAATTATATGGTGAATTGCGATATAACCGAAATAACACCAAAAAGCGAGTTAATACACCAAGTGGACCGTTCAACCGATCGCCAGGGGTAAACAGAAAATCATATGTCATAGACATACGAATAGTATATTGCGTGTCATTTTGCCTATGCCCACCACTCTGTCATATGGCGCTACCCATTTGGCTTTAACTCGCGGACAATATATCACCCTGAGTTCAGCCCGGGCGACGCACAGTGGGGCCAAATCTGAATTCCCTGGCCAAAAGTCTTAAAATTAATTTTTTTTTTCGCGAATCCTGTAGTTATATTTTGAAATATAAGTGTCCAGGGCATCAATAATTGCACAAATCACTTCGTTATGACGAATAGTTTTTGCGCAGTAATTGAGAGAAGACAAAAAACTCAACTTTCAGAAAAAAATTAGGTAATAAAAACGTCGTTTATTGATTGATGCACTCACTTTTGGTTCGTCATTTTAGAGTTCTCAGAGGTACTAGCTTAATATACGTTCTTTTATGATTCTTAGGGTACATATTTCGTATCGGGAAAACTACAACTACCTTGCAAATTAACGTATTTTAATAAAATAGCGGTAAAATTTAAGTAAACCTAACTGTTCTTTGAGCTACAAAATTTCCCCCGATTTCCCCCAACCAGATTTTTGTGTTTTTAGGTACCCTAATATGTACCCTATATAGCCCGGAAAACGGCATTTGCTCAAACTTGCTCGTTTGAAAGATACATAATTTTTAATTTGCCCGTGGAGTATATTCAGCTGCGACGGTGACAGCCACGCGTGTTTTTGTTGGTTCTCGTGTTTTGACTGGAAAGTTTCGGAGGTGGTAAACAAAGAAAAATCAGGCTTTTTAATTATTCTTTGTTTACTCTTAGATGAGTTTTGAAATAAACAAAGCCGATTGTAAACAAACATTGTGAGTGGCTGCCGATCTCCACGCACAGTAGTCGTGCGTAAGAAATAGTCACTTTTTATGTACCGTTTATAAATATTTTTACCGTGACTATTTGCAAACAATAATTGTTATAAATCATTATAAAATATCACCATAAATCTGCAATATATTTCAATGTTTTAAGCATATATTTTCTTACAATTGTGTTAGCAGACGACATGTGTACACTTGATGCACGATTTACCAAGCACGCCCTGCGCTGCCTGGCGCTTGTTTTACTTCGGATTTTCGCGCGTACGGTTTTGTTTATTTGTCTGGCTGACGCCATGTCAGACCGAGTTTTGTAAAGCACAAAACGTGGAAGCCATTGGAAAGTACTAAAGACTACTATTAGGCATAAAGTTCATTGTTTTTTCTTCGCACCTATGTTAAACAAATTACTACGGTGTGTTAATGACGACCCTGACCTTCCTAATTTCAGAAGTGATAGCACCACTGCCAGCCAGTGATTAGGCCAGTGATTAGTATTACATTATTATGGCGTCAGCCAGACAAATAAACAAAACCGTACGCGCGAAAATCCGAAGTATAACTAGCGCCAGGTAGCGCAGGGCGAGCTTGGTAAATCGTGCATCAAGTGTACACATGTCATCTGCTAACACAATTGTAAGAAAATATATGCTTAAAACATTGAAATATATTGCAGATTTATGGTGATATTTTATAATGATTTATAACAATTATTGTTTGCAAATAGTCACGGTAAAAAATATTTATAAACGGTACATAAAAAGTGACTATTTCTTACGCACGACTACTGTGCGTGTAGATCGGCAGCCATTCTCAATGTTTGTTTACAATCGGCTTTGTTTATTACAAAACTCAGCTAAGAGTGAACAAAGAATAATAAAAAAAAAAGCTGATTCATCTTTGTTTACCACCTCCGAAACTTTCCAGTCAAAACACGAGAACCAACAAAAACACGCGTGGCGGTCACCGTCGCAGCTGAATATACTCCACGGGCAAATTAAAAATTATGTATCTTTCAAACGAGCAAGTTTGAGCAAATGCCGTTTTCAGGGCTATATAGGGTACATATTAAGGTACCTAAAAACACAAAAATCTGGTTGGGGGAAATCGGGGGAAATTTTGTAGCTCAAAGAACAGTTAGGTTTACTTAAATTTTACCGTTATTTTATTAAAATACGTTAATTTGCAAGGTATTTGTAGCTTTCCCGATACGAAATATGTACCCTAAGAATCAGAAAAGAACGTATATTAAGCTAGTACCTCTGAGAACTCTAAAATGTCGAACCAAAAGTGAGTGCACCAATCAATAAACGACGTTTTAATTACTTAATTTTTTTCTGAAAGTTGAGTTTTTTGTCTTCTCTCAATTACTGCGCAAAAACTATTCGTCATAACGAAGTGATTTGTGCAATTCTTGATGCCCTGGACACTTATATTTCAAAATATAACTACAGGATTCGCGAGAAAAAAAAATTAATTTTAAGACTTTTCGCCAGGGAATTCGGATTTGGCCCCACTGTGCGACGCCGGGGATTGCAGCTAGTTAAAAATATCACAAAAGTAAAAGTTTCTAGAAATAAAACACCACAAGAAGATCTTTTACAAACGTAAACATAATTCAAAATGGCGGAAAACAAAATTAATGATACAAGATGGCCGCTAATGTCAAGTTCAAAGGTCAAGGTCAAGGCCATCCAAGATGCTCGCCGTGACGTCACAACCCAAGATGGCGGACCAGCACCACAGCCAGAAGCCAGGCGCCGGACGCCTATTTACATACTACTTGCACAACTGAACTAAAAGTATAAATGTGTTTGCTTTTATAGAATTATGCCAGTATAATGCAAGTCGTCAAGAATGCATTGTGTTTGCCCATGCGTATTATGGAGGACGGCGAAGCATGTGTGCGCGAATTGCGACACGGCTCTGTATAACCATCTACCATACGATGCATAATGGCAGGCCCGTCCAAATGTAGCAAATTGTGTGTTTTACTGTGTTTTCTGGAAGAAACAGATGGTCATCAATTCAAGAAAGTATACCTGTATTTCAAGTCATTAAAACCGTTTAAATACTAACACTTGTCTGTAATTTTAAGGTCGTGGAAGACCTGGAGTATTTTTCAATTACTGACAATGCTTATGTGACTTCTAGCAAAGCAAGAGCCAATTCCACGTTGGTTTTAAATGAGGTTGTGTATGAGAAGCAAGGCCTTATTCAAAAGTACTTTTTCATGGGAAGACGCGCAAATATAGACTGTGTTTACCTGTGTCAGACATATAACAGAATACCTACACATTTTTGCATGACAATTCAGATATCATTGTGTTGTTTTTGAATGAACTTATTTTATGTCATATTATGACGACAAAATTAACACCGATATCAGGTGTCAATAATTCAAATAAATGTTCTCCTTGTGCAAAAAAAATCATGGGTGCCTAGTAATCACCAAGGATTGGCCTCTATATAAGGGCAGGTACCGACAAGGTTTAGATCGGTAAATCGTCTAACATGAGTCATAGCATTTTGAAATTAGGTCGTAGCAGTCATGCTCCGAGTATTGAAAAAGAACTGCATACTTTTGTTAAGTCTCAGGATACAGAAATCCGCAAATAAATTTTTTTACTTGGCCAAGAAGTAGAAATTACGAAAAACGAATTAAAATAGTAACTCGCAGCCATCTACAAGCATGTCAAGGCTTCGGATTCTCGAATTCGTGACATGATTGAAGTATCGAAAGCAAAAAGACATGCCGATTTGAGGACCTTCCAAACTAGCCTGAATGCATCACTTTCTCACTTGGCAACGAAACAAGATCTAGCAAGAATGTAATTGATTCGTTAGTGGAATATATCGATAACGTTTCGGCGGATGAATAGAAAGTATAAAAATAAGTCATTAGAACTATTTTAGTCAGTATAATGTCTTACTTGCCCAGCGACCGTCATTGTGCTATACAGTATGTTCGTGCAAAATATATAATTTCCAGAAGAGTCAGACTTTCAGGTTAAATGGCAAATGCAGAGATAGTTAAACCAATCAATAGTCGTTTTGACAAACTTAAAAATAAGGAAGATCAAGCCATCACTGAGAAGGCAGAAGTTTGTGGCGAGGTCCAATCTGCAAAGAAGAATACCCAGCTTGAGAAGAAGACTTTCTGAGTACCGAGTTTAAGCAAAATTTACAAAATTACAAAATTACAATATTTACAAAAATGTGTTGATAAAATAAATGCAATCGTCCGGCCATACTTGATATATTTCATGTGTCTAAATAATGACAGGAACTACGGAAATCACAAAAAAAATAATGAATGGGTTCTCTGCGCTATCGAAATAGACATATTACCAAAAAATTTATGTGTAGAGGAGTACAAAACACATGGGATTCCAGGTAGTACGAATTGCTTTTTCGCAGGGAACCTAAAGATTAGGCCTAATCCCATGGTGGTTTTCAAGAGTACAAAAAATTTCTAGAGCTAACTCACGCACATTACCGTGGTAACAATCTGGAAAGTGGCATATATAAAGATGAAGATAATGAAAAAAATTAACATTCTCGGCAACCTGAAAAGTTTAAAAGACCTAGAAAGACAATGTATATTGGATGAATTGGTCGATCGTCTGAGTCTGCTGCCGGTTTCGCTTAGTGCAGGAAACTATTCGCACACCAACGAAATAGTCTCCAATCTCGAAGAACCGAGGGAAGCAGACTAAATACTATGAGTCAAATCGGAATCGCGCGCGAACTTCATGCTCCTGCAAGACAAAAATACATTCGACGCAATGTTATGCTGCGAGGGCTTGATAATTTATTCTATGTGGACTTTGATGAGAAAATACAATACGTAAGATTAAAAAAAGAATTTTAATACATGTTGACAGTCATCGATGTGTATAGCAAATTCGGTCAGACCTTTGAAATCGAAGAAGGCGATTAATGTAATCAAGGCCATGACAGACATTTTGCGCGGTGAACGTGTACGAATCTCGGCAAATAATTCTACATGTGACTTTGAATAACTTGGTGAACAAGTTTGGCATCAAACACCAAACTACATTTAGCAATGTCAAAGCTTCATAGTCAAAAGGTTTAACAGGACTTAAGCACCAATATGTGGCGACAATTTACGACTAATGGAATACAAAAGTAGCTGGATATCTTACCGAAACTAATAATTGAATACAATTCCACTGTGCATTCTACTACGAATCCGAAGCTTAAAGACGTAAAGGACTGTCACCTGCTTCGAACAGTGTTTCCTAACACAAAGAAGAGAGATCTACAAAAGTGTAAAGCTTACGTCGGTGACATTGTGCAGATCTACAAGCAGAACGGTATCGTTGAGAATTGTTTTATTGAGAATTTAATTCCCAAATTTTTCTTTGGACCCACATTTGCGAATCGGTGCCTACGAACTACTACCTCGAAGATTTGGTTCACATGCCTATAAACGGTGGCTTCTATGCCGAAGAGATTCCGCCTATGATGTATTCCAAAACATATTTGGTGGAGAAGATTTTTAAACGAATAAATGTACGATATTATTTTTAATGGTGGGGCTTCCCATCTTGCTTAAATTTTTGGGTAGAAGATGGACATCTAAAAAAGTTAAGACTTAAAAAATCTGCTTTATTGTACTTTTAGAAACGTACAATCTATGTAAAAATATAATAATCTGAGTAGTATGTAAATGGGCATACTAGATCTGGGTTCTGGGTGTGGTGCCGGTGCCGGTGTCCGCCATCTTGGATTTGTGACGTCACGGCGGCAAAAATTCCTCAAAAATGCCTCAAAATGACTCAAAATTTCCCGTTTTAAGAAAAAATTTCCCGTTTCCGAGGGAAAAATTCCCGTTTCGAGGGAAAATTTCCCGTTTTATTCCTCAAAAATCCCAACGGCTAGAAATGTCCTGATAGAGGCTTAAGCATCCTTAACTCAAGCCTCAGTTAAGCCTCTATCAGGATGTGACCTTGACCTTTGACCTTGACCCCGGCGGCCATCTTGGATCCGCCATTTTGGATGACGTCATTTCGTTTTCTAGAAAATTCCGGCATTGTGTTATCCGCCATATTGGACGATGACGTCACCGTTGCAATTTTCGTTACGGCCGCCATCTTTAACTTTTTTATTTATTATCCGATTTCAATGAAAAAAATTTTAAAATTTATTAAAAAATCCATTTAATAAAATTTTAATAAAAAATATTTAAAAAATATACTTTTACGACACGGAGTTCGGAGTCCTCGGTTCGAACCCGGTGAGGCCAAAAAAAATTAAAAATGGCGACCGATCCTCCTCCCGTGGTGACTTTTGGCAGACTGACTCCCACCACTTTTCTTAAAGCATATATATATCGTCACCTAGTATGACGTCATGTCCGCCATCTTGTCTTCGATGCTGGAAGCCATCATCATCATTGTATCGTCGACGAGAGTGCGCTGACACCATGTTAGTTTAGTTCGTATCCGCTAGAGTGCAGTAATCATTTATTATTACTGTGACACCCGCCATCTTGAAATATGGCCGCCATCTTGAAAATCCGTAATTATTTAGCTAGAAATTCGGGAAAAATTCCAAAATTAATTAAATAAATCACTCATTAACTTACATATTGATTCGATCCGCTCCAGTCCTTGGTTCGATCCCTGAATGATGCAAAACATTTAATTTTATATAAAAAATAATAATTTCAATAAACCATGTTCAAAATTCTTAAAGAGACTTTAAATCCTCTACTACCATCATCCTATCAGACACCAAGACCACCATATTGGAAATTCGTAATTGTAATGCTAGAGATTCGGGAAAAAGTTCAAAATTCATTAAATAAATTTGTAATCTATATACTGATTCATTAGATCGACTAAGGTCCTTGACACGATCCCTGGCCGATACAAAACAACTTTAATTTTAAAAAAGTACCAGAAAAGTGTAAGGTTCGAGAAATAAAACACCTCAAAGTCTTTTACAAACATAATATTTATTACACAATTTCTATCCTACTACAGAATCACTTGCGAAAGCCAACAACAATCTTATAAACATTTAGCCCTGCATAGACGTGCAACGACTACTTCTTAGATCCAAATGGCTCCCAAAGCTCCAACAGCCTCCAAATGCTTAACACAGCTCCAAATGGCTCCAAATGCTCCAAACGGCTCCAAATGCTCCAAATGTCTCCAGCAGCTCCAAATGCTTGACAGCTCCAAA
Organism: Bacillus rossius redtenbacheri; assembly: GCF_032445375.1. Classification (NCBI taxonomy): domain Eukaryota; kingdom Metazoa; phylum Arthropoda; class Insecta; order Phasmatodea; family Bacillidae; genus Bacillus; species Bacillus rossius. The sequence goes on from NC_086331.1 coordinate 67,411,014, forward strand.
TGCTTCAAAAGGCTCCAAATGCTCCAACAGCTCCAAAAAAAGGCTCCAAATGCTCCAATAGCCTCCAAATGCTTAACACAGCTCCAAATGGCTCCAAATGCTCCAAACGGCCTCCAAATGCTTGACAGCCTCCAAATGCTTAACACAGCTCTAAATGGCTCCAAATGCTCCAAACGGCCTCCAAATGCTTGACAGCTCCAAATGTCTCCAGCAGCTCCAAATGCTCCAACAGCTCCAAAAAAAGGCTCCAAATGCTCCAACAGCCTCCAAATGCTTAACACAGCTCCAAATGGCTCCAAATGCTTGACAGCTCCAAATGCATAACACAGCTCCAAATGGCTCCAAATGCTCCAAACGGCCTCCAAATGCTTGACAGCTCCAAATGTCTCCAGCAGCTCCAAATGCTCCAACAGCTCCAAAAAAAGGCTCCAAAAGCTCCAACAGCCTCCAAATGCTTAACACAGTTCCAAATGGCTCCAAATGCTCCAAACGGCCTCCAAATGCTTGACAGCTCCAAATGTTTCCAGCAGCTCCAAATGCTCCAAATGCTTGACAGCTCCAAATGCTTCAAAAGGCTCCAAATGCTCCAAACGGCCTCCAAATGGCTCCAACAGCTCCAACAGCCTCCAAATGCTTGACAGCTCCAAATGTTTCCAGCAGCTCCAAATGCTCCAAATGGCTCCAACAGCCTCCAAATGCTTAACACAGCTCTAAATGGCCCCAACAGCTCCAAAAGACTCCAAATGCTTCAAAAGGCTCCAATTGCTCCAAGAGCTCCATCTTCAATTGGTTCCAACTGATTCCTATTACTTTTATCGAACTTGGCATGATTACTAACATGTCTTTATCAGTATACATTTTGACTGGCAGTGGTAACGTTTTTTTACACCTTTAAGTTATAAGTTTTATTTAGAAATCAGATTTCGATAAATGATAGCTTCCATCTGGAAAGAAAATATATTAATTTATCTTCAAGTTTATACACATACATTTAATTTAATCCATTATTGTATGTAGCCAGCTTCCCTCAGTTCTTTGAGTATGAAGGATATTTCTTTAATGTTCGAATAGTTTCCTGCACAAAGCGATCCATGTAGTAGTCGTAGCCTGTTAACCAATATGTTAGGATCTTCCCATGAGGTATAATCAATCTCTTCTGCTGCCTTCATCATCCTTGCATGTTTATAATAAATATTATCTCTGGTGTTTATCGTTTTAACACCAACCACAAGGTCACTTTCGTCATCTTGCCAGTGATTATCACAATCTTGATCAGGATAATTTATTTTATTACGCCGTTTCCATCGTTTTGGTCTCAAACCACCATCACAGTCTTCGCTCTTGCATGCTTTTGGTGCTTCAGTACAGTACTCAATCATGTCAGCCTCAGATGTGTCACCACAATCTTCAATCATGCCAGCTTCTGATGTGTCACCACAGTCTTCAATCATGTCAGCACCACAAACTTGATCAGGATAATTTATTTTACTACGTCGTTTCCATCGTTTTGGTCTCAGACTGCCATCACAGTCTTCGATCTTGCCTGCTTTAGGTGTTTCAGTACAGTACTCAATCATGTCAGCCTCAGATGTGTCACCACAATCTTCAATCATGCCAGCCTCAGATGATTCATCAAAGTCTTCGACCTTGTAAGCTTCAGGTGGTTCTGCATCTTTCACATTTTCATGGAGACGACTAGATATTGGAGTAAATATATTTTCATTTCTAATGTGGTTACAACTTCCTTCGTTTGTTTTAAATTTTAAATTATTATCTTGATCTAGATCAGTAATTTTAGCATTAGCTTTTTCGCCTTCGTTCCTCTTCCGCGATGTTGTAGCCCAGTCTTCGTTATCTTTATTCATCTTAATTGTACAGGTCTTGTAATGTCTATCCAAGTAATATCTTCTACCAAAGGATTTCTGACACTGACTGCAATGAAATGGTTTTTGACAAGGACCCAAATTACACTCGCTTCTCTCATGTCGTTTAGCATTCTTTCTCAAGGTAAACACCTTGCTACAGTATCTACAGTGATGACGTTTTGATACAGCAACAAATCCCGTTTCAGGATTCATATTAGTTATTGAGACTAATGCCAGATGCAAACTAAGAGTTTTAAATTAGATATATTACTTAAATAGAATTTTTTAATTATTTCATCAGCGAGAATTAATTTATCTCATTCAAAGGTACTTGTTGCAAGTAGTTCTGCTTTTCAACAACAGATGTCGCCACATGTTACTTGCAGGTAAATAATATTTAGTTCTTTTATGCGGGATGCGGGATGCTCACTAACGATCGCAAAAGAAGGATGGCTTCGCTAGACTCCAAGGAGAAGGAAGTTCGACCATCCTGTTAGTGCTTCTTAGATTTCTCAGAGATTATTTGACTGAGTAATGATATTTTTTTTAAATTTCCACCTGATAAAAATATTACAAGTGCTGATTTATTGGCAGAATTTCAATAATTAAATGCGACCTTGAATAAAAAATGACATGACTCATTAAGTAAAAAATTCTTCATGCAGAGATCAATTCCTCATCAGTAACCAGAAGCACTCGGAGAAAACCATCAGATGTCTAGTCAGGAATAATCAGAAGCACCCAGAGAAAACCATCAAAATATTGTCAAGAATAATCAGGAGCACACGGAGAAAACTACCATAATATTGTCAAGAATAAACGGGAGCACACGGAGAAATCCACCATAATATTGACAAGAATAATCAGGAGCACACGGAGAAAACCACCGCAAGTTTTCTTTGATATCATAAAATTTCAGGAAAAAAATAATACTAAAAATAAAAAAAATTAATAAAAAATTAAAAAAATAAAATAAAAAAATACATAAAATTCTGGCTTGTACTAGAACTCTATCTTTGTTCAACAATGAGAAGTTCACAAGCTAGCAGAATATATATTTTCATGGGAAGACGCGCAAATATAGACTGTGTTTACCTGTGTCAGACATACAACAGAATACCTACACATTTTTGCATGACAATTCAGATATCATTGTGCTGTTTTTGAATGAACTTATTTTATGTCATATTATGACGACAAAATTAACACCGATATCAGGTGTCAATAATTCAAATAAATGTTCTCCTTGTGCAAAAAAAATCATGGGTGCCTAGTAATCACCAAGGATTGGCCTCTATATAAGGGCAGGTACCGACAAGGTTTAGATCGGTAAATCGTCTAACATGAGTCATAGCATTTTGAAATTAGGTCGTAGCAGTCATGCTCCGAGTATTGAAAAAGAACTGCATACTTTTGTTAAGTCTCAGGATACAGAAATCCGCAAATAAATTTTTTTACTTGGCCAAGAAGTAGAAATTACGAAAAACGAATTAAAATAGTAACTCGCAGCCATCTACAAGCATGTCAAGGCTTCGGATTCTCGAATTCGTGACATGATTGAAGTATCGAAAGCAAAAAGACATGCCGATTTGAGGACCTTCCAAACTAGCCTGAATGCATCACTTTCTCACTTGGCAACGAAACAAGATCTAGCAAGAATGTAATTGATTCGTTAGTGGAATATATCGATAACGTTTCGGCGGATGAATAGAAAGTATAAAAATAAGTCATTAGAACTATTTTAGTCAGTATAATGTCTTACTTGCCCAGCGACCGTCATTGTGCTATACAGTATGTTCGTGCAAAATAAGGTCAGGGGGGGTAATAAGGCCCAGCAGGTAATAAGGCCCGAGAGCTGATATCGATAGTAGCGATGAGATATTTAGGTTGCAACGCAAAGCAGTATGTACCTACCCTGGGCTACCATCTAGCGGTGTATACGAGAACCCGGTGGATTTAGTTACGCGTGAAGCACGCACGAAGCAAGGTGAGCAAGGTAAGAACATTGATGTTTTTATAAATTTGTATTAGAATCGTGATATGCTATTTCATTGTAAGTTATGTATTACATTTTTGTGAATTAGTGCAATGTGTTGGGTATTGAATTAACAATAAACTAGATATGATTGTTGTTATAATTTACATAAAGGAAGCGACGGTATAACCGCAAACCAAAATGTCTACGTTACAGGAAATATGGCCCTCATGAAAGAATAAGTGGGCCTTATTTCCTGCAAGGACCAAACACCGTTATTTTTATTTTATTTGTATGAAATCACTGCTGAACTATGGTGCAAGTATGTACTATATATTGTCAGTAGTCAGTCAGGAGTTTATACAATCAGAGAAAGAGGTTTGTTGGTATTTTTACATGTTAATTTATTTTTAAGTAGGTAGATATAATGGTAGCCATGGACTTCTTATGAACTCTGTGTTGAAAGTGAAACACCCGGCACCATATTAGGTGTATGTTGATTGAAAAGTAATAGTTTAAATTATTTGTTTCTAGCTTATAACTTTGAGCTTACCTACCTGAGTTAAATTAACCTTACTTTAATACATAAGAAAACAGTCACCATTACTGGATGATTTTAATCCATTGTTGACATAAGAAATGCGTTTTTATTTTTGTTTCAGATTGTCACAATGGGTAAGAAATGCCGAGGCCTAAGAGGCAACTGGACACGTAGCATGATGGAGGAAGCTTTACAGTTACTTAGGAAAGGAAAATCTCAAAGGTATGTTGAAAATCACTGCGGTATACCTCGCAGAACTTTAAGAAATCATTTAAAGTCTGGGAGCTGTGAAAGAAAATTGGGTTGCCATAAGATTCTCACTGCAGACCAAGAGAAGGATCTGGAAGAGAGGATTGTTCGTTTTGCTGATATAGGATTTCCTTTAACGCCCTTAATCATGCGTAGGTGTGTTTTCAAATTCGTAGAAACACACAGAATCAAACATCCATTTAAAAAAGAAGACAAGTTAGCTGGTAGAGAATGGTTTCGTGGCTTCTTGAAACGCCATCCACGTCTGTGCAGAAGAAAGGCCCAGTCACTGAACCCCGCAAGAGCTCAGAAATTGAACCCATTCATTGTTGATGACTACTTCACTAAACTGGGTGCTGTCATTAACCAACTTAACCTGAACGGACGCCCTCAGAACATATTTAATATGGACGAAAAAGGGATTCGCTTGACATTGCACCACCAACAGAATGTTCTTGCACGCAAGGGAGCCAAACGTGTTCATCTTGTCTCTCATGAACATGCTGAGAATGTGACAGCTGTTGCATGTGTTAGTGCCATGGGAGCTGTGATTCCTCCCATGATATTGTTTAAAGGAAAGAGGTACAGAAAGACTTTCAAACATGGCCTTCCTCCAGGATCAAAAGTGGTTATGACACCTAAGGGGTCAATGACAAGTGAAGTTTTTGTGCAATGGCTGGAACACTTTGCAAAATTCAAACCTGCGGGTGATACTTTACTTGTCATGGATGGAGCAAAACCTCATTTGGACATATCTATTGTAGAGAAAGCTGAAGAACATTCCATAACTCTGCTTTGTTTGCCGAGTAACACTACACACGAATTACAGCCACTAGACAAAGCAGTCTTCCGACCTTTCGAGCATTATTGGGATGCTGAACTGCTATACTGGTGGGACCGAGACCCAGAAGATCCTGACAGGAAATTAACGAAGGATACTTTCTCTGAAGTATTCACTCCTGTGTGGAGCAAATCCATGACTTTGAGCAACATAGCTAATGGCTTTCGTGCGACAGGAATTTATCCATTCGATTATAAAGTGATTCCAGAAGAAGCCTTCGCCCCCAGTACTGTCACATTCAACGAAGAAAAAGAATCTGATGATGATACGCCTCTCTCTGTAAGGTTGGCAAAACTACATGATAAACGCAGACATGAAATGACAAAATCACCATTTCAAGAACTTTTACCAACACCACACAAGAAAGCCAAGAAATCAAGTGGAGTTCCTCGCAAAAAGGCTGTGAACTATAAAGCTCAAAGACTATCAAGGAATTTGTTCGCAGCTGTCCCAGACAACGATGCATGCACAAACCAGTTGGAAGGGGTTACACCACTACATCAACCTGCAACATCTTCGTTAGCTCCAGGAAGATCTACTGCTCGTTCAAAAGCAACTACTCCATTATTACAAGCTGGTACTGCAACTGTACAATCTTCAACATCTGACACCACGACACAAAGTTGGTACTGCACTGCTTGCGGAGAAGACTACCAGGCTGACATGCGGGCTTGCAACAAGTGTGGGGTTTGGGTCCATGAGATATGTGTCGGTCTTACAAAAGACGACAAGGAAGATTTTTTTTGCTGTTAATTTTGTAATTGCTCAGTCAAATTTTTGTTTCACTTATTAGAGAAATGTTTCATTTGGTCCTTACCTTTAGTTTTAACTTTAATAAGGTTACAAACTACATGTATCGCATTTTACAAGACAAAAATGTTCTATTTTTGGTCAATAAAGTATGTATGTAATATGTAGGTATATAAAAAAGTTATTTTAATTACATGTATTAAACTTGTTGTTGATTTTATGTACCTTTCATGTAGTGGGCCTTATTACATGTCAGTGCAGGAAATAAAGCCCATTTGCAGCGATGTCTTCACCTTCATTTCATGTCAACTGTACCTCTCGCTGAAATTAATCTTAATTCCATTTAAGTGCAGTACTTTACAAATGTGAACTTTCATTTATAAGATTTTTTTATAACTTCATTACTTTACGTACAGGTGCTGTTTATTTCGAAAGTGGGCCTTATTACCCCCCCTGACCTTATATAATTTCCAGAAGAGTCAGACTTTCAGGTTAAATGGCAAATGCAGAGATAGTTAAACCAATCAATAGTCGTTTTGACAAACTTAAAAATAAGGAAGATCAAGCCATCACTGAGAAGGCAGAAGTTTGTGGCGAGGTCCAATCTGCAAAGAAGAATACCCAGCTTGAGAAGAAGACTTTCTGAGTACCGAGTTTAAGCAAAATTTACAAAATTACAAAATTACAATATTTACAAAAATGTGTTGATAAAATAAATGCAATCGTCCGGCCATACTTGATATATTTCATGTGTCTAAATAATGACAGGAACTACGGAAATCACAAAAAAAATAATGAATGGGTTCTCTGCGCTATCGAAATAGACATATTACCAAAAAATTTATGTGTAGAGGAGTACAAAACACATGGGATTCCAGGTAGTACGAATTGCTTTTTCGCAGGGAACCTAAAGATTAGGCCTAATCCCATGGTGGTTTTCAAGAGTACAAAAAATTTCTAGAGCTAACTCACGCACATTACCGTGGTAACAATCTGGAAAGTGGCATATATAAAGATGAAGATAATGAAAAAAATTAACATTCTCGGCAACCTGAAAAGTTTAAAAGACCTAGAAAGACAATGTATATTGGATGAATTGGTCGATCGTCTGAGTCTGCTGCCGGTTTCGCTTAGTGCAGGAAACTATTCGCACACCAACGAAATAGTCTCCAATCTCGAAGAACCGAGGGAAGCAGACTAAATACTATGAGTCAAATCGGAATCGCGCGCGAACTTCATGCTCCTGCAAGACAAAAATACATTCGACGCAATGTTATGCTGCGAGGGCTTGATAATTTATTCTATGTGGACTTTGATGAGAAAATACAATACGTAAGATTAAAAAAAGAATTTTAATACATGTTGACAGTCATCGATGTGTATAGCAAATTCGGTCAGACCTTTGAAATCGAAGAAGGCGATTAATGTAATCAAGGCCATGACAGACATTTTGCGCGGTGAACGTGTACGAATCTCGGCAAATAATTCTACATGTGACTTTGAATAACTTGGTGAACAAGTTTGGCATCAAACACCAAACTACATTTAGCAATGTCAAAGCTTCATAGTCAAAAGGTTTAACAGGACTTAAGCACCAATATGTGGCGACAATTTACGACTAATGGAATACAAAAGTAGCTGGATATCTTACCGAAACTAATAATTGAATACAATTCCACTGTGCATTCTACTACGAATCCGAAGCTTAAAGACGTAAAGGACTGTCACCTGCTTCGAACAGTGTTTCCTAACACAAAGAAGAGAGATCTACAAAAGTGTAAAGCTTACGTCGGTGACATTGTGCAGATCTACAAGCAGAACGGTATCGTTGAGAATTGTTTTATTGAGAATTTAATTCCCAAATTTTTCTTTGGACCCACATTTGCGAATCGGTGCCTACGAACTACTACCTCGAAGATTTGGTTCACATGCCTATAAACGGTGGCTTCTATGCCGAAGAGATTCCGCCTATGATGTATTCCAAAACATATTTGGTGGAGAAGATTTTTAAACGAATAAATGTACGATATTATTTTTAATGGTGGGGCTTCCCATCTTGCTTAAATTTTTGGGTAGAAGATGGACATCTAAAAAAGTTAAGACTTAAAAAATCTGCTTTATTGTACTTTTAGAAACGTACAATCTATGTAAAAATATAATAATCTGAGTAGTATGTAAATGGGCATACTAGATCTGGGTTCTGGGTGTGGTGCCGGTGCCGGTGTCCGCCATCTTGGATTTGTGACGTCACGGCGGCAAAAATTCCTCAAAAATGCCTCAAAATGACTCAAAATTTCCCGTTTTAAGAAAAAATTTCCCGTTTCCGAGGGAAAAATTCCCGTTTCGAGGGAAAATTTCCCGTTTTATTCCTCAAAAATCCCAACGGCTAGAAATGTCCTGATAGAGGCTTAAGCATCCTTAACTCAAGCCTCAGTTAAGCCTCTATCAGGATGTGACCTTGACCTTTGACCTTGACCCCGGCGGCCATCTTGGATCCGCCATTTTGGATGACGTCATTTCGTTTTCTAGAAAATTCCGGCATTGTGTTATCCGCCATATTGGACGATGACGTCACCGTTGCAATTTTCGTTACGGCCGCCATCTTTAACTTTTTTATTTATTATCCGATTTCAATGAAAAAAATTTTAAAATTTATTAAAAAATCCATTTAATAAAATTTTAATAAAAAATATTTAAAAAATATACTTTTACGACACGGAGTTCGGAGTCCTCGGTTCGAACCCGGTGAGGCCAAAAAAAATTAAAAATGGCGACCGATCCTCCTCCCGTGGTGACTTTTGGCAGACTGACTCCCACCACTTTTCTTAAAGCATATATATATCGTCACCTAGTATGACGTCATGTCCGCCATCTTGTCTTCGATGCTGGAAGCCATCATCATCATTGTATCGTCGACGAGAGTGCGCTGACACCATGTTAGTTTAGTTCGTATCCGCTAGAGTGCAGTAATCATTTATTATTACTGTGACACCCGCCATCTTGAAATATGGCCGCCATCTTGAAAATCCGTAATTATTTAGCTAGAAATTCGGGAAAAATTCCAAAATTAATTAAATAAATCACTCATTAACTTACATATTGATTCGATCCGCTCCAGTCCTTGGTTCGATCCCTGAATGATGCAAAACATTTAATTTTATATAAAAAATAATAATTTCAATAAACCATGTTCAAAATTCTTAAAGAGACTTTAAATCCTCTACTACCATCATCCTATCAGACACCAAGACCACCATATTGGAAATTCGTAATTGTAATGCTAGAGATTCGGGAAAAAGTTCAAAATTCATTAAATAAATTTGTAATCTATATACTGATTCATTAGATCGACTAAGGTCCTTGACACGATCCCTGGCCGATACAAAACAACTTTAATTTTAAAAAAGTACCAGAAAAGTGTAAGGTTCGAGAAATAAAACACCTCAAAGTCTTTTACAAACATAATATTTATTACACAATTTCTATCCTACTACAGAATCACTTGCGAAAGCCAACAACAATCTTATAAACATTTAGCCCTGCATAGACGTGCAACGACTACTTCTTAGATCCAAATGGCTCCCAAAGCTCCAACAGCCTCCAAATGCTTAACACAGCTCCAAATGGCTCCAAATGCTCCAAACGGCTCCAAATGCTCCAAATGTCTCCAGCAGCTCCAAATGCTTGACAGCTCCAAATGCTTCAAAAGGCTCCAAATGCTCCAACAGCTCCAAAAAAAGGCTCCAAATGCTCCAATAGCCTCCAAATGCTTAACACAGCTCCAAATGGCTCCAAATGCTCCAAACGGCCTCCAAATGCTTGACAGCCTCCAAATGCTTAACACAGCTCTAAATGGCTCCAAATGCTCCAAACGGCCTCCAAATGCTTGACAGCTCCAAATGTCTCCAGCAGCTCCAAATGCTCCAACAGCTCCAAAAAAAGGCTCCAAATGCTCCAACAGCCTCCAAATGCTTAACACAGCTCCAAATGGCTCCAAATGCTTGACAGCTCCAAATGCATAACACAGCTCCAAATGGCTCCAAATGCTCCAAACGGCCTCCAAATGCTTGACAGCTCCAAATGTCTCCAGCAGCTCCAAATGCTCCAACAGCTCCAAAAAAAGGCTCCAAAAGCTCCAACAGCCTCCAAATGCTTAACACAGTTCCAAATGGCTCCAAATGCTCCAAATGGCCTCCAAATGCTTGACAGCTCCAAATGTTTCCAGCAGCTCCAAATGCTCCAAATGCTTGACAGCTCCAAATGCTTCAAAAGGCTCCAAATGCTCCAAACGGCCTCCAAATGGCTCCAACAGCTCCAACAGCCTCCAAATGCTTGACAGCTCCAAATGTTTCCAGCAGCTCCAAATGCTCCAAATGGCTCCAACAGCCTCCAAATGCTTAACACAGCTCTAAATGGCCCCAACAGCTCCAAAAGACTCCAAATGCTTCAAAAGGCTCCAATTGCTCCAAGAGCTCCATCTTCAATTGGTTCCAACTGATTCCTATTACTTTTATCGAACTTGGCATGATTACTAACATGTCTTTATCAGTATACATTTTGACTGGCAGTGGTAACGTTTTTTTACACCTTTAAGTTATAAGTTTTATTTAGAAATCAGATTTCGATAAATGATAGCTTCCATCTGGAAAGAAAATATATTAATTTATCTTCAAGTTTATACACATACATTTAATTTAATCCATTATTGTATGTAGCCAGCTTCCCTCAGTTCTTTGAGTATGAAGGATATTTCTTTAATGTTCGAATAGTTTCCTGCACAAAGCGATCCATGTAGTAGTCGTAGCCTGTTAACCAATATGTTAGGATCTTCCCATGAGGTATAATCAATCTCTTCTGCTGCCTTCATCATCCTTGCATGTTTATAATAAATATTATCTCTGGTGTTTATCGTTTTAACACCAACCACAAGGTCACTTTCGTCATCTTGCCAGTGATTATCACAATCTTGATCAGGATAATTTATTTTATTACGCCGTTTCCATCGTTTTGGTCTCAAACCACCATCACAGTCTTCGCTCTTGCATGCTTTTGGTGCTTCAGTACAGTACTCAATCATGTCAGCCTCAGATGTGTCACCACAATCTTCAATCATGCCAGCTTCTGATGTGTCACCACAGTCTTCAATCATGTCAGCACCACAAACTTGATCAGGATAATTTATTTTACTACGTCGTTTCCATCGTTTTGGTCTCAGACTGCCATCACAGTCTTCGATCTTGCCTGCTTTAGGTGTTTCAGTACAGTACTCAATCATGTCAGCCTCAGATGTGTCACCACAATCTTCAATCATGCCAGCCTCAGATGATTCATCAAAGTCTTCGACCTTGTAAGCTTCAGGTGGTTCTCCATCTTTCACATTTTCATGGAGACGACTAGATATTGGAGTAAATATATTTTCATTTCTAATGTGGTTACAACTTCCTTCGTTTGTTTTAAATTTTAAATTATTATCTTGATCTAGATCAGTAATTTTAGCATTAGCTTTTTCGCCTTCGTTCCTCTTCCGCGATGTTGTAGCCCAGTCTTCGTTATCTTTATTCATCTTAATTGTACAGGTCTTGTAATGTCTATCCAAGTAATATCTTCTACCAAAGGATTTCTGACACTGACTGCAATGAAATGGTTTTTGACAAGGACCCAAATTACACTCGCTTCTCTCATGTCGTTTAGCATTCTTTCTCAAGGTAAACACCTTGCTACAGTATCTACAGTGATGACGTTTTGATACAGCAACAAATCCCGTTTCAGGATTCATATTAGTTATTGAGACTAATGCCAGATGCAAACTAAGAGTTTTAAATTAGATATATTACTTAAATAGAATTTTTTAATTATTTCATCAGCGAGAATTAATTTATCTCATTCAAAGGTACTTGTTGCAAGTAGTTCTGCTTTTCAACAACAGATGTCGCCACATGTTACTTGCAGGTAAATAATATTTAGTTCTTTTATGCGGGATGCGGGATGCTCACTAACGATCGCAAAAGAAGGATGGCTTCGCTAGACTCCAAGGAGAAGGAAGTTCGTCCATCCTGTTAGTGCTTCTTAGATTTCTCAGAGATTATTTGACTGAGTAATGATATTTTTTTTAAATTTCCACCTGATAAAAATATTACAAGTGCTGATTTATTGGCAGAATTTCAATAATTAAATGCGACCTTGAATAAAAAATGACATGACTCATTAAGTAAAAAATTCTTCATGCAGAGATCAATTCCTCATCAGTAACCAGAAGCACTCGGAGAAAACCATCAGATGTCTAGTCAGGAATAATCAGAAGCACCCAGAGAAAACCATCAAAATATTGTCAAGAATAATCAGGAGCACACGGAGAAAACTACCATAATATTGTCAAGAATAAACGGGAGCACACTGAGAAATCCACCATAATATTGACAAGAATAATCAGGAGCACACGGAGAAAACCACCGCAAGTTTTCTTTGATATCATAAAATTTCAGGAAAAAAATAATACTAAAAATAAAAAAATTAATAAAAAATTAAAAAAAAATAAAATAAAAAAATACATAAAATTCTGGCTTGTACTAGAACTCTATCTTTGTTCAACAATGAGAAGTTCACAAGCTAGCAGAATATATTTATGTATTTTTTTATTTTATTTTTTTTAATTTTTTATTAATTTATTTTTATTTTTAGTATTATTTTTTTCCTGAAATTTTATGATATCAAAGAAAACTTGCGGTGGTTTTCTCCGTGTGCTCCTGATTATTCTTGTCAATATTATGGTGGATTTCTCCGTGTGCTCCCGTTTATTCTTGACAATATTATGGTAGTTTTCTCCGTGTGCTCCTGATTATTCTTGACCATATTTTGATGGTTTTCTCTGGGTGCTTCTGATTATTCCTGACTAGACATCTGATGGTTTTCTCCGAGTGCTTCTGGTTACTGATGAGGAATTGATCTCTGCATGAAGAATTTTTTACTTAATGAGTCATGTCATTTTTTATTCAAGGTCGCATTTAATTATTGAAATTCTGCCAATAAATCAGCACTTGTAATATTTTTATCAGGTGGAAATTTAAAAAAAATATCATTACTCAGTCAAATAATCTCTGAGAAATCTAAGAAGCACTAACAGGATGGACGAACTTCCTTCTCCTTGGAGTCTAGCGAAGCCATCCTTCTTTTGCGATCGTTAGTGAGCATCCCGCATCCCGCATAAAAGAACTAAATATTATTTACCTGCAAGTAACATGTGGCGACATCTGTTGTTGAAAAGCAGAACTACTTGCAACAAGTACCTTTGAATGAGATAAATTAATTCTCGCTGATGAAATAATTAAAAAATTCTATTTAAGTAATATATCTAATTTAAAACTCTTAGTTTGCATCTGGCATTAGTCTCAATAACTAATATGAATCCTGAAACGGGATTTGTTGCTGTATCAAAACGTCATCACTGTAGATACTGTAGCAAGGTGTTTACCTTGAGAAAGAATGCTAAACGACATGAGAGAAGCGAGTGTAATTTGGGTCCTTGTCAAAAACCATTTCATTGCAGTCAGTGTCAGAAATCCTTTGGTAGAAGATATTACTTGGATAGACATTACAAGACCTGTACAATTAAGATGAATAAAGATAACGAAGACTGGGCTACAACATCGCGGAAGAGGAACGAAGGCGAAAAAGCTAATGCTAAAATTACTGATCTAGATCAAGATAATAATTTAAAATTTAAAACAAACGAAGGAAGTTGTAACCACATTAGAAATGAAAATATATTTACTCCAATATCTAGTCGTCTCCATGAAAATGTGAAAGATGGAGAACCACCTGAAGCTTACAAGGTCGAAGACTTTGATGAATCATCTGAGGCTGGCATGATTGAAGATTGTGGTGACACATCTGAGGCTGACATGATTGAGTACTGTACTGAAACACCTAAAGCAGGCAAGATCGAAGACTGTGATGGCAGTCTGAGACCAAAACGATGGAAACGACGTAGTAAAATAAATTATCCTGATCAAGTTTGTGGTGCTGACATGATTGAAGACTGTGGTGACACATCAGAAGCTGGCATGATTGAAGATTGTGGTGACACATCTGAGGCTGACATGATTGAGTACTGTACTGAAGCACCAAAAGCATGCAAGAGCGAAGACTGTGATGGTGGTTTGAGACCAAAACGATGGAAACGGCGTAATAAAATAAATTATCCTGATCAAGATTGTGATAATCACTGGCAAGATGACGAAAGTGACCTTGTGGTTGGTGTTAAAACGATAAACACCAGAGATAATATTTATTATAAACATGCAAGGATGATGAAGGCAGCAGAAGAGATTGATTATACCTCATGGGAAGATCCTAACATATTGGTTAACAGGCTACGACTACTACATGGATCGCTTTGTGCAGGAAACTATTCGAACATTAAAGAAATATCCTTCATACTCAAAGAACTGAGGGAAGCTGGCTACATACAATAATGGATTAAATTAAATGTATGTGTATAAACTTGAAGATAAATTAATATATTTTCTTTCCAGATGGAAGCTATCATTTATCGAAATCTGATTTCTAAATAAAACTTATAACTTAAAGGTGTAAAAAAACGTTACCACTGCCAGTCAAAATGTATACTGATAAAGACATGTTAGTAATCATGCCAAGTTCGATAAAAGTAATAGGAATCAGTTGGAACCAATTGAAGATGGAGCTCTTGGAGCAATTGGAGCCTTTTGAAGCATTTGGAGTCTTTTGGAGCTGTTGGGGCCATTTAGAGCTGTGTTAAGCATTTGGAGGCTGTTGGAGCCATTTGGAGCATTTGGAGCTGCTGGAAACATTTGGAGCTGTCAAGCATTTGGAGGCTGTTGGAGCTGTTGGAGCCATTTGGAGGCCGTTTGGAGCATTTGGAGCCTTTTGAAGCATTTGGAGCTGTCAAGCATTTGGAGCATTTGGAGCTGCTGGAAACATTTGGAGCTGTCAAGCATTTGGAGGCCGTTTGGAGCATTTGGAGCCATTTGGAACTGTGTTAAGCATTTGGAGGCTGTTGGAGCTTTTGGAGCCTTTTTTTGGAGCTGTTGGAGCATTTGGAGCTGCTGGAGACATTTGGAGCTGTCAAGCATTTGGAGGCCGTTTGGAGCATTTGGAGCCATTTGGAGCTGTGTTAAGCATTTGGAGGCTGTCAAGCATTTGGAGGCCGTTTGGAGCATTTGGAGCCATTTGGAGCTGTGTTAAGCATTTGGAGGCTATTGGAGCATTTGGAGCCTTTTTTTGGAGCTGTTGGAGCATTTGGAGCCTTTTGAAGCATTTGGAGCTGTCAAGCATTTGGAGCTGCTGGAGACATTTGGAGCATTTGGAGCCGTTTGGAGCATTTGGAGCCATTTGGAGCTGTGTTAAGCATTTGGAGGCTGTTGGAGCTTTGGGAGCCATTTGGAGCTAAGAAGTAGTCGTTGCACGTCTATGCAGGGCAAAATGTTTATAAGATTGTTGTTGGCTTTCGCAAGTGATTCTGTAGTAGGATAGAAATTGTGTAATAAATATTATGTTTGTAAAAGACTTTGAGGTGTTTTATTTCTCGAACCTTACACTTTTCTGGTACTTTTTTAAAATTAAAGTTGTTTTGTATCGGCCAGGGATCGTGTCAAGGACCTTAGTCGATCTAATCAATCAGTATATAGATTACAAATTTATTTAATGAATTTTGAACTTTTTCCCGAATCTCTAGCATTACAATTACGAATTTCCAATATGGTGGTCTTGGTGTCTGATAGGATGATGGTAGTAGAGGATTTAAAGTCTCTTTAAGAATTTTGAACATGGTTTATTGAAATTATTATTTTTTATATAAAATTAAATGTTTTGCATCATTCAGGGATCGAACCAAGGACTGGAGCGGATCGAATCAATATGTAAGTTAATGAGTGATTTATTTAATTAATTTTGGAATTTTTCCCGAATTTATAGCTAAATAATTACGGATTTTCAAGATGGCGGCCATATTTCAAGATGGCGGGTGTCACAGTAATAATAAATGATTACTGTACTCTAGCGGATACGAACTAAACTAACATGGTGTCAGCGCACTCTCGTCGACGATACAATGATGATGATGGCTTCCAGCATCGAAGACAAGATGGCGGACATGACGTCATACTAGGTGACGATATATATATGCTTTAAGAAAAGTGGTGGGAGTCAGTCTGCCAAAAGTCACCACGGGAGGAGGATCGGTCGCCATTTTTAATTTTTTTTGGCCTCACCGGGTTCGAACCGAGGACTCCGAACTCCGTGTCGTAAAAGTATATTTTTTAAATATTTTTTATTAAAATTTTATTAAATGGATTTTTTAATAAATTTTAAAATTTTTTTCATTGAAATCGGATAATAAATAAAAAAGTTAAAGATGGCGGCCGTAACGAAAATTGCAACGGTGACGTCATCGTCCAATATGGCGGATAACACAATGCCGGAATTTTCTAGAAAACGAAATGACGTCATCCAAAATGGCGGATCCAAGATGGCCGCCGGGGTCAAGGTCAAAGGTCAAGGTCACATCCTGATAGAGGCTTAACTGAGGCTTGAGTTAAGGATGCTTAAGCCTCTATCAGGACATTTCTAGCCGTTGGGATTTTTGAGGAATAAAACGGGAAATTTTCCCTCGAAACGGCAATTTTTCCCTCGGAAACTGGAAATTTTTTCTTAAAACGGGAAATTTTGAGTCATTTTGAGGCATTTTTGAGGAATTTTTGCCGCCGTGACGTCACAAATCCAAGATGGCGGACACCGGCACCGGCACCACACCCAGAACCCAGATCTAGTATGCCCATTTACATACTACTAATCTGATGTTTTATTTCTTGAAGCACTTTTTAGTTAAATATTAATATGAGGTAATTTTTCATTAAATAAATAATTTTAACAAAAAATTATTTTTAGCATTGATCAAGTATTGAACCGAGTACAGGAATAAATCGAATCAATAATTTTATTAATAGGTAAAATTTATTTAAAGTTTTTTTTTATTTTTCCTTAAGTTTTAGGTTAATAATCACATAATTTCAATATGGCTGTCAAGATAGCGATAGAGATGTCAGATGCTTGTAACAGTTTGGTGATTGGCACTACTGTACTCCAGCAGGTAAAAATGGACTACTATGGTGGCAGCTAACTGTAGCGGACGAAAACAAAATTGCAGATCCAAGTTGGTTGCCATGACATCATAATGATTTGCATAATACGTTTCTTGTCATTAGTGGTTGTGTTCAGACTGCCAGTAGCCTCCACTGCGGAAGGATTATTTAAAGAGTGAATTCGAGCCAAGGACTCCGAGGTCTACGATGGGTGTTTATTAATTAAAAGGTTATTAAGTCAAAAATAATATTTTCATAATTTTTAAAGTATTCTTTACTATTTTGTAAAAACATTGTGGTTTTTTAAGATGGCGTATGTGACATTATGATTCAAAATGGTGGAAAATTTTAGCTTCAAGATGGCGAAAATTTCTCGAAAACATAATGGCAGATGTGATGTCATAATTCAAAATGGCGGGTGGGGTCGAAGTCACGGTCAAGGTCATGTCCGCTGATAAAGCTTCCGAGGAAAATGGCCACACTTTGTGAGAAAACTTGGACCTCTTCAGAAAAATCCCCCTCTGAGAAAAATTTCCCCTCCCTTAGGAAAAATGGTCCCATCTTAGGTAAATGGCCCTTCCGGAATTTTTAGGAGAAAAACTGGGAAATTTTTCCGCAAAAACATTTAGAATTTTTTTTTAAATTTTTTGAAACTTGTTTTTTTTTTTAGTAAAAAACTGTATATATTTGGTAATTTTGCCGTATTTCGGTCAATTTTGTTGAATTTTGGGTGGATTTTGGCAAATTTGTAAGATAAAGATTATTCAAGATGGCCACCGTGACTCCACAATCCAATATGTCGGTTAGCTCTACGGCTCCACAGCCTTAATCATGGCACCGGATCGGCCAAAATATAGTACTAAAATCTATTACCTTTTAACGATTTTAATCAAATATTTATTATAGGACCTAAGCTTCTTACTGACTGTTGTTGTTTGATGGTGAAATTTAGAAAATAATGTTTTTTTCCAACTCCATTAAGGTGACATTGAATACATTAGCTTATCTACTATTGTCCTGTGTTTTAATAACTCAATGTCCGGTTTCAGTACAGCGTCTCAAACATTTCTAATTTAGATTTTAGTTTAATATTAGAGAAAATTGTAAATGTAATTGTATTTTTTGTAAATAGTACATAAATTTGTATATAATACATACATATATCTTCATAATTTAAGAGTTTTTCAAGAACCAGCTATTAATTACCGTATTAAAGTGGGAAAATCCATACTTTAATATATTGCGTTTATAATCTGAAGATATTCTTTTGAGTTGATAGAAATATCAATGATCTAATAAGGGTGTGATTCTATTTATGGCAATGTTATAACATGCGCATGAAAGACCGAGATAAGAACATGTTCCTGTTATTAATTGAATAACACATAATAAAAATATTCTTAATATCATTTGGGTTATTTGGTTCCTCGTTCTTTACTTTATGGTTAGTTTGCTAATAAAATAGGTTTTTATTTCACATATTGGGACTTATATGAAAGAATTGTTCATTTGAATAACGCATCCTAAACGCAGCAGAGCCAGATTTTCACATATTTCGCAAACACTCAATAATATTTTTTTTTGTAACTCGATATTTTTAAGCAGCAGTGTCTCTTTCTTATCATAGGAAAATGCGTTATAAATCTGGGTGGTTAAATTAAAAGCAAACAATTGCCCCTCCTGGGAAACGATTCCCTCTAATCTGAAAACGGTGTAAGCCAAATCCGATTTCCTATATTTTGAGTATGGCTGGAAATTTTATTTCAGTTTGTCGTTCCTGTTATGTGCTTTTAAGTGTGAAATTAATATATAATTGGACTATAATAATCGCCTTAGTTTTTATTCGCGGTGTATTATGAGAG